>NC_068445.1:21043142-21379808 GCF_023373465.1 Oncorhynchus keta
TGTTGTGTCATCTGCAAACTTGATGATTGAGTTGGAGGCGTGCATGGCCACGCAGTCGTGGGTGAACAGGGAGTACAGGAGGGGGCTGAGCACGCACCCTTGTGAGGCCCCAGTGTTGAGGGTCAGCGAAGTGGAGATGTTGTTTCCTACCTTCACCACCTGGGGGCGGCCCGCCAGAAAGCCCAGGACCCAATTGCACAGGGCGGGGTTGAAACCCAGGGTCTCCAGCTTGATGATGAGCTTGGAGGGTACTATGATGTTGAATGCTGAGCTGTAGTCAATTAACAGCATTCTTACATAGGTATTCCTTTTGTCCAGATGGGATAGGGCAGTGTGATGGTGATTGCATTGTCTGTGGACCTGTTGGGGGGGTATGCAAACTGAAGTGGGTCTAGGTTGGCCGGTAAGGTGGAAGTGATATGATCCTTGATTAGTCTCTCAAAGCACTTCATGATGACAGAGGTGAGTGCTACGGGACGGTAGTCATTTAGTTCAGTTATCTTTGCCTATTTGGGTACAGGAACAATGGTGGTCAGCAGACTGGGGACAGCAGACTGGGATAGGGAGCGATTGAATATGTCTGTAAACACACCAGCCAGCTGGTCTGCGCATGCTCTGAGGACACGGCTAAGGATGCCGTCTGGGCCAGCAGTCTTGCGAGGGTTAACACGTTTAAATGTTTTACTCACGTCAGCCACAGAGAAGGAGAGAGGGTGAGGGTGCAGTTTTTGTTAGCGGGCCGCGACGGTGGCACTGGATTATCCTCGAAGCGGGATTATCTGGAAGCGTGACGTCGGTGTCCGTGACGTGGCTGGTTTTCTTTTCGTAGTCCGTGATTTCCTGTAGACCCTGCCACATACGTCTCGTGTCTGAGCCGTTGAATTCCGACTCCACTTTGTCCCTGTACCGGCATTTCGCTTGTTTGATTGCCTTGCGGAGGGAATAACTACACTGTTTATATTCAGCCATATTCCCAGACCTCTTTCCATGGTTAAATGCGGTGGTTCGCGCTTCCAGTTTTGCGCTGATGCCGCCATCCATCCACGGATTCTGGTTAGGATAGGTTTAATAGTCACAGTGGGTACAACATCTCCAATGCATTCTTTATAAACTCACTCACAGTCAGCGTATAGATCGATGTTGTTCTCTGAGGCTGACCAGAACATATCCCAGTCCACGTGATCAAAACAATCTTGAAGCGTGGATTCCGATTGGTCAGACCAGCGTTGAATGGTTCTAGTACATTCTGTTTGAGTTTTTGCATATAAGACAGTAGGAGCAAGATGGAGTTGTAGTCGGATTTGCCGAAGAGAGGCTGGGGGAGGTATTTGTATGCATCGTGGAAGTTAGAGTAGCAGTGATCGAGGGTATTACCCCAATTAATATACTGATAGATTTTAGATAGCCTTGTTCACAGATTTGCTGTGTTAAAATCCCCAGCTACAATAAATGCAGCCTCAGGATATATGGTTTCCAGTTGACATAGAATCCAGTGGAGTTCCTTGAGGTCCATCTTGGTGTCTGCTTGAGGGGCAATGTACACAGCTATGACGATACCTGACGAGAATTCTCTTGGGAGGTAATATGACCGGCATTTGGTTGTAAAGAATTCTAGGTCAGGTGAGCAGAATGACTTGAGTTCCTTTATGTTGTTATGATTACACCATGAGTCGTTAATCATGAAGCAACAACATATCCAGAGAGAGCCATGTTTCCATGAAACAGAGAATGTTACAATCTCTGATGTCTCTCTGGAAGGCAACCCTTAATCAAATTTCATCAACCTTGTTGTCAAGAGATTGGACATAGGTGAGTAGTATACTTGGGAGCGGTAGGCGATGTGCACGTCTACGGAGCCTGACCAGGAGGCCGCTCCGTCTGCCCCTTCTGCGGCGCTGTTGTTTTGGGTCAGCCTAAGGACTCGATGTGAGCCGACCATCTCTATCGGCACCATCTTGCTAAAAAGAAAGTTGCAAAATGCATCAAGCGCTATGATGAAACTGGCTCTCATGAGGACTGCCAAGGATTACCCAGAGTTACCTCTGCTGCAGAGGATAAGTTAATTAGAGTTACCAGCCTCAGAAGTTGCAGCCCAAATAAATGCTTCACAGAGTTAAAGTAACAGACACATCTCAACATTCAGGGGAGACTGAATGAATTAGGCCTTCATGGTCGAGTTGCTGCAAAGAAACCACTACCAAAGGGCTCCCAAGTGGCGCAGTGGTCTAAGGCACTGCATTACAGTGCAAGAGGCGACACTATAGTCCCTGGTTTGAATCCAGGCCGTATTACATCCAGCCGTGATTGGGAGTCCTATAGGGTGGTGCACAAGTGGCCCAGCGTCGTCCGGGTTTGGCAGGGGGAGGACATCATTGTAAATTATCTGGCTTGCTTAGTTGAATAAAGGTTAAATATATACAAAAAATAAAGGACACCAATAATAATAAGAAGAGACTTGCTTGGGCCAAGAAACACGAGCAATGGACATTAGACTGGTGAAAATCTGTTCTTTGGTCTGATGAGTCCAAATTTGAGATTTTTGGTTCCAACCACTGGGTCTTTGTGAGAATAGGTGAACAAATAATATCTGCATGTGTGGTTGCCTCTGTGAAGCATAGAGGAGGATGTGTGCTGGTGTGGGGGTGATTTGCTGGTGACACTGTCAGTTATTTACTTAGATTTCAAAGCACACTTAACCAACATGGCTACCACAGCATGCTGCAGAGATACGCCATCCCATCTGGTTTGTGCTTAGTGGGACTATCATTTGTTTTTCAACACGACAATAACCCAACACATCTCCAGGCTCTGTAAGGGCTATTTGACGGAAAGTGATGGAGTGCTGCATCAGATGACCTGGCCTCCACAATCACCCAATTGAGATGGTTTGGGATGAGTTTGGACCGCAGAATGAAGGAAAAGCAGCCAACAAGTACTCAGCATATGTGGGATCTCCTTCAAGACTGTTGAAAAAGCAATCCGGGTGAAGCTGGTTTAGAGAATGCCAAGAGTGTGCAAAGCTGTCATCAATGCAAAGGGTGGCTACTTTGAAGAATCTCAAATATAAATATATTTAACACTATTTTGGTTACTACATGATTCCATATGTATTATTTCATAGTTTTGATGTCTTCACTATGATTCTATAATGTAGAAATTGTAAAATAAAGAAAAACCCTTGAATGAGTATGTGTGTCAGAACTTTTGACTGGTACTGTATACACGGAGCAGATAATTTCTCTCTCTCTCAAAACTACTAAGACTGACCCACAAACATTGTCTGTGTGGCAGGACAAACATAATGGTGCATTTACATTCTTCAACAGGCCTCAGAAGGCCAGTGAGGATCTTAACCTAAGAGAGCGTTTGGCTAAAACAGATTTGAATGTAATTGGATGGAAGTTGATACACTATTGAAAAGCCTTTTGAAAGTGCACCAGCAGAACACTCTATCTTTCTAGCTGCAGCCAACGCTGGGCTGAGCTCCAGGGAAGGAGAGGGCTTTCATGCCCTGAAGTGTTCACTTTCCACACAACAGAACCCTGAAAGAGAGCAGCGCAGACAACTGGAAATTAGTGTGTGTGTGTGTGTGTGTGTGTGTGTGTGTGTGTGTGTGTGTGTGTGTGTGTGTGTGTGTGTGTGTGTGTGTGTGTGTGTGTGTGTGTGTGTGTGTGTGTGTGTGTGTGTGTGTGCGTGTGTGTGCGCGTGTGTGTGTGCGCGTGCGTGTGTGCGTGTGTGTGTGTGTGTGCGTGCGTGCGTGCACGTCTCTCTTTTAGCGACAGAAGAAATATGATATGGGGGAGGAGAGCTGTTTGAGATGCAATGGAGAACAAATTACAGCACACAAAGAGAGCCATGCAGAGTGATTTTCTAAGAAATGATCAAACATAACCCGCTTCACTCAATACAGTAGGAATACATGGTTGTTCCTAAAACCTGCCCATCCATGTGTATAGGCGACTTGTACGTACCTACGGATCCCTGCTCGCCAGGGGCTCCTTTGGTTTGTGGAGCCCTTGTCTGTGAGGAAGACTCCGGTGCCGTTCCTTCTTCACCCTGTAGGTGGCGGTGAGAAGTGGAGGCAGGAGAGGTCAGCACTTGGACCTATTGGATAAAATAGGAAAGAGAGAAATTTGAAGAGATGTTTTAATTTACATTTTCATTAGGATCCCCATTATCCGACACCAGTGCCAACAGCTAGCCTTAATGGGGTCCGACACATAACGAAAAAGACAATACAGATAAAATACTTTACAATTTATTGTAGTGTGCATGTGTTTTCATCTATCAGAGAAATGCCAATGCCTTTCAAATGGACTCATGATCAGAGACTGTAGCCTCTCGCTGCAGCACAGTTTTCAGTAGAGGAGTCCATGACTGTACCTTTTCCTCCAGTGAGCGGAGTCTGTCTGTCAGGGCTGTGAATCGACTACAGTTGAGGCAATCTGGAGAACAGACAAAGAAAAAAATACTATACGTGGACAAGTGTCGATATCTGCAAAAAGCACTTCCAAAAATGTACTTCAATGAATATGAGAAACATGGGGCCTGAGTGTTAAAGCAAAACATTGTAAAGGAGATAAATTGGATCCCAGGTGTTCTGAATCTGATGATATTTAAAAGAGAAATATGGTTCCAGGTGTCATAGTACAGTATGAGAGAGTGTTAGGGTCCTAGTTCTTACTGGTGGAGAGCTGCTCCCCTGTTCCTGCTTCTGTGCGGGCAGAGGCAGGAGGTCGGCGGAGAGTGGACGGCTTCCTCACCGCCTCCTGAGCCACCAGCTGGTTTCCTGACTCTGTAGCAGAAGAGGAAGGGGAGGTTGAAGAGGAGTCATTTCAGTAGACCACACAGTGAGTTCATACAGTCGTCATTCCGTTATGATGCACTAAGTCAGTCATGCAAATTGCCCTTATAAGCAGTGAGGCTTCCAGACAACAGCACAATCAGTCCACATCAACAATAAAATACCAACCCTCCCACAAAGTATTTTCACTCAATTTCAGAATGCTCAGTGGTGCCAATATTCCCTTGTCAATTCAGTATTCTTTTTTTATTCCATTATTTTTATTCACATGATTTGTCATTCTGATTATGATGAAGCACAGTGGCAGGCTAGTTGGACTGCATGAGAGAGTTCTGCTCTGAAAGCCCTGGACAAAAACTATCTAGCGTCCTGTGACTGCAAGGAGACAGGGAGCTTCTCTCTACCAGGTGACCTCACCAACACCACTGTCAGGGTGGGCTAGCAGGTGAGGAACACAAGGGAGAGGGATGGAAAGAGAAAGAGGGAAAGAAAGATAGAAAGAGATAGAAAGAGGGATGATAATGCTAGAGCAGGCGTGACTTTTATCTCTGTTCTGTATCCCATCCATAGAGCCATGATTGCATGGAACTCCATTCCATCTAAGATTGCTCAAGTAAACAGCAAACCTGGCTTTGAAAAACAGCTTCACAGCACTTCAACTCCTCTCCCATATTTGAACACATGATTTGATGTGTATGTATGTACTGATATGAATGTATAACTCATAGTCTAGTGCTACTGAATTGAGTCACTATTGAGTCAGTACAGAACCTTTCAGTTATATTTTTCTTGTTTTAATTTATTTAGTTCTGTCCTTGAGCTATTCTTGTCTATTTTCTGTATTATGTCTGGTTTCATACTGTGTGAGGACACCAGGAAGAGTAGCTACTGCTATAGCAACAGCTAATGGGGATCCTAATAAAATACCAAATACTATACTGTAAACATCCTACAGAAGTAGGATCTTAATTTGAGCCAGTTTGCTACAGCAAGGAAATAATCCTGCAACAACACGAAATGTGAATTATTATGTGGATTATAATTAATGGATACATTTGTCTTAGGGCAAATCAAGTCTGGCATTTTAAAGGGAAAATTACAAACTTTAGAAGCCTTTTTATACCTACAAGTTTGCATTTCCTGCTGTGCAGAAAGATTCTCAGCAAAGAGTGATCAAATGATTTGTACACTGCAATTGTATCAAATTCACACACAACAAAAGCTACATGTGGCCATACTGCTTTCATGTTGGTATGATTTGATTGAATATAAAAACAGTTTCAGCTCTGAGTGCTCTGTTCTATCTCGCCTGTGGGAGTTTGTGTTCCTGCGGGTTGGGGATGTTTTAAATGGGCAGACCTTTGTGGAGTTCCACACTGTCTCCTCTGTGTGTGTTAGTGTTGTTGTGTCTGTATGACCCAGGTTCTGCGGACACAAACAAGAGTCTGGGTTCAGCACCTCGTTAGACGCCAGCCAACACCTCTTCTCAGAGTCAGCTGGAGCCAAACACACTGCAAACCACTGGCCAACACTGCCTGAGCTCACTCAATCTCTCTCTGTCATTCACACAGTCAGCCACACTTACTGTAATATATATTATGTGCTACTGATGCTCGTCAGTGACAGCACAGACAGAAATACAGTACAAAGAGTTCATGTTCTGTTCAGAGTTCAGTGGGAGAAAGCAAAAGAGGACAAAAGAGAGCACAACAGAAAGAGTTAGTGCCCATAAAGAGAGAGAAGGAGAAAGGGAAATGAACAGTGTAAATGGGTCCTGCTCCAGACACTTGCCCTCAATCTTTGTGGATTTGATTTTCTATATCTTGGGTTGAAAGGCTTTCTCAGTGGGCCACTACTAGCGCATGTGGAAATGAAACAAGGTTCGAGCTGAGACTGTAAATCAATGGTATGTTCTGAGGAATGTGTAAAGATGTACTGCTAAAAGCCCTATCTTCCATTTCAGTAAGAATTCAAAATTAGCGGCGAACTTCGAGTGGGGAAATAACACAGTCTTCGTTCTGCTCCATGTCCGTCTGTCTGCCTGTCTATGTGAGGGTGTGTGTGTGTGTGCGTATGGTAGGGGAGATGTCCTATGGAGACCAGGTAATATTGATGACAGTGTCCGATTTCAAATAGGCTCGGAATTGATAATATACCCCTGCTCCAGAACGCACTGAAGGCACCTCTAACCCAGACTCCCTTTCCGACAGACAGCACTTCTTTTCTCTTTAGATTATAGACCATTCACGTGCCAAGATCCACCCTCCCACACTTAAACACATTGTATAAAACGTTCAGCTGGCTCAGGCACTCAGACAACCATCCCCCACACACCCCAACTTCCATTCTCTCACTCTCTCTTTCATTCACTCTGCCTGTCCATGTCTCAAGTTTGAGAAATCACAGGATAACAAGTCAACTTATTCCCTATATTCCCATAGACAGTGTCTGTGAAGCAGTGTGTGTTGACTTGGATGTGCTGAGTGTGATCTATTCATCTGGGCCAAGAGTAACAATGTCGGGGCTTGTGACTGGTCTCTCTCTCTCTCTCTCTCTCTCTCTCTGCTAAAGGGGGGTCAGAGATACTTGCCTGAGTGCTTTTGACCCTTGACCCTGTGATGCTCTGGGCCCTAATCAAGGTTTGAATCAGAGCTCTTCATTAGAAGAGACCCCTGTGGAGAGAGGAGAGGTTGTCCTGACATCAGCTCTGTGTCTGGTTCCGGGCTCTGTGGCTGACAGGACAGGACAGGACACAGAGCACAGCACAAGGGGGAGTTTTCCACTGTTTACAAACACTGACAAGTCATTTCCTCCCCACTGGCCTGGCCTGCCTGGTGGAACTCTCTCAGGAGACAGAGGGAGAGGGGTGAAGGTCACACCACTGCTGTGTCAGGGTTAATTAAAATCTCATTAGTGTTATACAATTATCCACAGCTCTGAGTGTGTGTGTCACAGGAGGTTGGTGGCACCTTTATTGGGGAGAACAGGCTCGTGGTAATGACTGGAGTGGAATCATTGGAACAGTATTACATACACCAAACACATGGTTTCCAGGTGGTTGATGCCATTCCATTTGCTCCGTTCCGGCCATTATGAGCCGTCCTCCCCTCAACAGCCTCCACTGGCGTATATATGTGTGTGTATGTGTGTGTCAGTACTGGCAGTAGGAGCATAACGCCTTCCCCCTCTGTGACTGTGGTTACCAAAATAACTCCCTCCAACACCCTTTAAGAAGCCCCTGAGGGCCCTCCATGGCAGTCCGGGGGAGGCCCCTGACAGCACACAGTCACAGGGAGAGGGGGCTGGGAGCCATCCTCTTCCTGTGAGACAAAGTCTCACCAACCAGCAGGCTTGTGTGTGTGTGTGTGTGTGTGTGTGTGTGTGTGTGTGTGTGTGTGTGTGTGTGTGTGTGTGTGTGTGTGTGTGTGTGTGTGTGTGTGTGTGTGTGTGTGTGTGTGTGTCATATTAAATCAATGTTCATTGGTCGTGTACACAGATTTGCACATGTTATCGCAGGTGTAGTGAAATGTAGTAATACCTAGGAATAAAAAAAAACAATACACACATAATCCAGAAAAAGTCTGAAATATAAATATACATACATATACACTACACTTCAAAAGTTTGGGGTCACTTAGAAATGTCCTTGTTTTTGAAAGAAAAGCACATTTTTTGTCCATTAAAATAACATCAACTTAAACCGAAATACAGTGTAGACATTGATAGGGACTTGTGAGGTGTCTGTTTCTCAAACTTGACACTCTAATGTACTTGTCCTCTTGCTCAGTTGTGCACCGAGACCTTCCACTCCTCTTTCTATTCTGGTTAGAACCAGTTTGCTCTGTTCTGTGAAGGGAGTAGTACACAGCGTTGTACGAGATCTTCAGTTTCTTGGCAATTTTTCGCATGGAATAGCCTTCATTTCTCAGAACAAGAATAGACTGATGAGTTTCAGAAGAAAGTTTTGAGCCTGTAATCGAACCTACAAATGCTGCTCCAGACACTCAAATAGTCTAAAGAAGACCAGTTTTATTGCTTCTTTAATCAGAACAACAGTTTTAAGCTGTGCTTACATAATTGCAAAAGGGTTTTCGAATGATCAATTAGCCTTTTAAAATGATAAACTTTTGACCTCCCGAGTGGCGCAGTGATCTAAGGGACTACATCGCAGTGCTGGCTGTGCCACTAGAGATTCTGGTTTGAGTCCAGGCTCTGTCACAGCCGGCCGCGACCGGGAGGCCCATGGGGCGGTGCACAATTGGCCCAGCATCGTCTGGGTTAGGGAGGGTCTGGCCGGCAGGGATGTCCTTGTCTCATCGTGCACTAGCGACTCCTGTGGCGGGATAGGCGCAGTGCACACTGACACGGTCGCCAGTTGTATGGTGTTTCCTCCGACACATGGGTGCGGCTGGCTTCCGGGTTGGATGGGCATTGTGTCAAGAAGCAGTGCGGCTTGGTTGGTTTGTGTTTCGGAGGACGCAAGGCTCTCGACCTTCGCCTCTCCTGAGTCCGTACGGGAGTTGCAGCGATGAGACAAGACTGTAACTACTACCAATTGGATACTATGAAAACTGGGGAGAAAAGGGGGATGAAAAATAAATAAATAAATAATAATAATGAACTTGGATTAGCTAACACAATGTGCCAAAGAGAACACAGGAGTGATGGTTGCTGATAATGGGCCTCTGTACGCCTATGTAGATATTCCAATCAAAATCAGCAGTTTCCAGCTACAATAGTCATTTACAACATGAACAATGTCTACACTGTATTTCTGATCAATTTGATGTTATTTTAATGGACAAAAAATAAGCTTTTCTTTCAAAAACAAGGGCATTTCTAAGTGACCCCGCTCTTTTGAACGGTAGTGTACATTAAGGGTTAAGGTTAAGGTTAGGGGTTAGGGAATACATGTTTTGGTGTGTGTGTGTGTGTGTGTGTGTGTGTGTATTTGTGTGTGTGTGTGTGTGTGTATTCGTGTGTGTGTGTGTGAATTTGTGTGTGTATTTATGTGTGTATTTGTGTTTAATGGTCCAAGGTCAGTCCTCCAGTGTTACTTTCCCAGTGAAAATAAACCAGACCATTCTGCAGCCAGCCTAGCCTGCCCAGAGAGCACAATTCCTCCTTCTTTTCTTTACAGAGCCCATTAATGCTCCAACTCACTCTAGGCTCCCTCTCCTTAGCTCATTATTTTCCCTGGTTTATTTATTCTCTCTTTGATATGCAAAAGACGTAGCCATGTGCAGACAGACAGCCCTCGTGCTAGGAAGGCCTGTCTTCTGGAGGTATTTCTATTGCTAAAATGTCTATTTGTTTCTCAATACATATGGTCTGTAATGGTGGGAGGGTGATTATATGCAAGCTCACACACATCTCGTCTCAGTGGTGGCCTTGATGGAGTTTAATCAACAACGAGGTGTACATTTAAACTATGTGATTTTACCACAGCACAGGTCAGAACCTGAGAATGAACTCTGTCAGAGGGGACTGGGGCTCTGGCTACACCTTCTCCTCCTCCTCCTTTAGCTTGAGTTTCATAAGACTGGTTTAGCTCAGAGCCAGAGGTTCCCAGAAGGAGGTATGGGGTCTGAGGGAGCGGCGAGCAGCTGTGGACACAGACCATCCAGTCAACACAGGGCTGGGCCGGGCTGGGGAGGGGAGGAATCGTCCTGATCTGATCCATCTCTGTCTGCTCAGAGAGTGACCGGGTGCTGCTGACCAGCCAGGCCAGGGAGTTTTTATCTGTCACGCTGCTGTTGAAGCCTTCATGAAGACTAAAGACCACTGGTGCATGTGGACAAAGATTTGGATGCATCTGTAGATGCATTCCTCTTAGACAAAATTATGATCCTGCGAATATTCCTTACAGAGTGGCTGGCTACCCTTTGTCTATGAGTTCTGACCCAGCAGTTTCACTGGTTTATTAGTGTGACTAAAATGGGCATATGATAACAAATTTGGGTGATGCTCCTCCAGTTCTCTCTGTCTCTCTGCCTCCTCTCATTTGCTCTCTCTCTCTCTCTCTCTCTCTCTCTCTCTCTCTCTCTCTCTCTCTCTCTCTCGCTCTCTCTCTACACATGGCTTCCATCTCCCAAATTGCGTTGGGACCATGGTATCGTCACTGTGACCAACCCGAGACTCATCTTCAGTGGGCCAACCCAAAACTGCCCTGCACCCCAGCGTTTATAGTGCTTTCCCAGGATTCCAGCTTTGCTTTTATTAGGTGATTGGCTGAGAGGGAGGGGTGGCCTACATCATGAACTGCCACTCTCCAGTGACCCCCCACCTCAGCCTGCAGTGGTGAGGCCCACAATTTCTTCTCACACTGCAGTGCCCGCTGGGTTCCTGTGGGACTCTGTAATTAGGGTCAGTTGTATGGGGAAGGGGAAGGGGGGGTCCTTGGGCCAACATGGACTATCTCCAGAATTCACTATAAGGGTAGGTTAAGCTCAGAGTCTTTCCACGGACACTCACACATATTTGGCTACACACACAAACACACACTGCTAAGGCAGACCTGCTGCAGAGGTGTTGGGCCAGCCAAACTGCAACTGAAACCAGACGTGGCCTTTAGGACCCTGAGGTGAGGGGTGGAGTGGTGGGGGGTCAGGGAGGGGCTCTCACCTCCTACAGACACATCTCACTTCATCAGTCAACACCAGCAGGCCGGCAGGCAGACCAGACAGTCAGACAGGAGATCCCTGGCCTCCAGACACCCCCCCTCCCTCCACTAGTCTAGACCTTCATAACTCCATCGCTAATGGGTCTGAGAACAGACTAAGACTGCCTGGGATCTTTAACAAACACTTCGCCTGGCCACTCAATGGAGTTTTGGAACTTGTGTGGTTGCAGTTACTGACTTCATTCTAATGCTTTCCTCTTGTTCTAGAACACACCTGTGTGTTCTGATTCCAGTTAAGATGATAAAGGTAGACTCAGCTAAATTACATTGCCACGAGTACCACTGCAGAAATTGCGATAAGTGAGATGCAAGACTTCACTCCCACACTGTCACACACAGTGTCTGCGCATGTGTATGGGTTCACTTCGATGTTGTTAGAGCGTGGTAGGTACGGGACTAATCTCGGTCACCCAGAAGTAAAAATCTTGAAAAGTTGTCACTTTACACATGAATCTGTCCACGAGAGATTAGTACGGGACCAAAACAGTGGGGAGTTTAGCCTCGCTCTTCAACACTCTTAGTTGTTGCAGAAATTGACCCACTATGCTGTTTACTTTATGCACCTACGTCATATCGCTGAGTTTACCTTCACCTGGCCACTACAGAGTAGACAGACAGGCTCAGCAGGGTGACACTAACCCTAAAGCAGCCCATGCCCAAGCTGTCTCATAATATGGAGCACAGCCAAACACACAAACACACACACGCATCCATACACGCGCACAAGCTCCCGTGCCCACGCATGTACACACAAGTTCCTACAGTAGTGTAGTGCTGGTCTGTCAGCCCTGTCAGCTCATCTATTCCATCCAGATGTGCACGCAGACGGACCTCTAATCTCCCGCCTCCTCTTCCCAGACAGGGGCTGCTCCTTCTGCCCCCTCTCTTCCTCTCTCCCTCTCCCTCCCTCTCTCTCCCATACCTGTGGTGAGGCTGATGGCAGGGGCAGGGTCCCAGACGGCTCTGTGGAGCCTGGTTGCCACCCCACCTTCTCCCTGGCAGGCAGAAGCTGTATGCTGCACTGGTGTCTATCTGCCTGCCTGCCTGTCTGTCTGTTCATCTGTCTGTCTAGAACATTTACATCTGCTCCTACTGGGACCCTGTATGACTGACTGGTTGCTATGGACAATCTTTCAATTCATTTCGCTCACCTCCCACTTCTCCTTCCACTCCTCTCTGACCCTCTGGTTATTATTTCCCAACTGCCTGGTCTGTGGTTACCTACACTGAAGTGCAGTCCTCTGGCCCCCCTGACAGTTTTCACTGCTGAGAATGGCTCCAAGACGCTCTCATAAATAATAATGACTATAATAGTGAATACAGAAACCATGAGCTGTTTCATAATCTCTCTCTCCCCTCACTTTCCCTCTGACCTTTGAGTATATTAACTACAGTACCTCCCTCTCTTGCTGCCTGACCACTTTATTTCTCTCTCCAAAATATCCCTTTCTTTTTTTCTCTTATCTGCTTCAGCACTCTGTCAGTCCTCTCAGTAAGTTTCATCTCACCAACATGATGTCTGGATGCCCACAACAACAACAACTGGGTGTGTTCATAGAGCAAGCCACAGGAAATAAAACTATTCTGAAATCCTATATTCCAACAAACAGATGTGAAAATGCAAGGCTAAACATGGTTTAAAAAAGCGGAGTTTAAAAGTAGAAACATAATAAGACAATGCTCTCCCCTTCATCCCCCAAAACATGGGGATTGTTAGTGTACGGCACAATGGAAACAATTATCTTGGTGCCGTGAAAACAAACAACGCTGTGGTCTGTGTAAAGTGGCAAACATTAGCAGCAGGCACATCTGGGGAAATGAAGCATGCTGCGTTTGAGACGGTGTGCGGTTGGGATGGGCTGCACCACAAATTCGCTCTACGCTTTTTAAACATTTCCTCCGCTTGAAAGTAACAGATGTCCAATAAATACGTGAGGCAAAGGCTGACGTTACCAAATCCCAACATCACTTTTTATTAAGACAGACACAAAAACATTGGAAAACTATAAAATCTCCTTCCTTTCATGCCCCCGTCTCGTGACCCCAGCTGACCTGCATGCAGACGCCTCCCTCATCACCCTCTCCCTCCTCTCTCAATTAAATTCAAAAAGATATATTGGCATAGGACACATATGTTAAATCAACAATAAAAAAATTTAACAGTAACATTACACTCACAAAAGTTTCAGAGGAATAGTGAGATTTCAAATGTCATATTATGGCTATGTACAGTGTTATAACAATGTGCAAATAGTAAAAGTACAAAAGGGAAAATAAATAAACATAATTATGGGTTGTATTTACAATGGTGTTTGTTGTTGCCCTTTTCTTGTGGCAAAAGGTCACAAATCTTGCTGCTGTGATGACACATTGTGATATTTCACCCAATTCATATGGGAATTTATCAAAATTGGATTTGTTTTCAAATTCTTTGTGGGTCTTTGTAATCTGAGGGAAATATGTATCTCTAATATGTTCATACATTTTGTGAGCAGTGTGCACATAGCCTATCTTCTCTTGAGAACCAGGTCTGCCTACAATGGCCTCTCTCAATAGCAAAGCTTTCCTTAATTTTGGGTCAGTCACAGTGGTCAGGTACTCTGCCACTGTGTACTCTCTATTTTGGGTCAGTCACAGTGGTCAGGTATTCTGCCACTGTGTACTCTCTATTTAGGGCCAGTCACAGTGGTCAGGTATTCTGCCACTGTGTACTCTCTATTTAGGGCCAAATAGCATTCTAGTTTGCTCTGTTTTTTGGTCAATTCTATCCAATGTGTCAAGTAATTATCTTTTTGTCTTCTCATGACTTGGTTGGGTCTGCTTGTGTTGCTGTTGCTCTGCTGGGGCTCTGTGGGGTCTGTTAGTGTTTGTGAACAGAGCCCCAGGACCAGCTTGCTTAGGGGACTCTTTTCTAGGTTAATCTCTCTGTAGATGATGGGTTTGTAATGGAAGGTTTGGGAATTGCTTCCTTTTAGGTGGTTGTAGAATTTAATGGCTCTTTTCTGGATTGTGATATATTTTTGATATTTGAGGATGTTTTTGCAGAATTCTGCATGTAGAGTCTCAATTTGGTTTGTCCCATTTTGTGAATTCTTGGTTGGTGAGCGGACCTCAGACCTCGCAGCCATAAAGGATAATGGGTTCTATAACTGATTCAAGTATTTTTAGCCAGATCATAATTGGGATGTCGAATTGTCTCTCCTTGTCTCTCAGATAGTTCACAGCCATGTGAAAGTTACCTGTGGTGCTGATGTTTAGGCCGAAGTATGTATCATTTTAGTCTGCTCTATGGCAACGGTGTCTACATGGAATTTGTATTAGTGGTCCTGGCAACTGGACCTTTTTTGGAACACCATTATTTTTGTCTTACTGAGATTTACTGTCAGGGCCCAGGTCTGAATTAATCTGTGCAGAAGATCTAGGTGCTGCTGTATGCATTCCTTGGTCAAGGACAGAAGCACCAGATCATCAGCAAACAGTAGACATTTGACTTCAGATTCTAGTAGAGTGAGGCCGGGTGCTGCAGCCTGTTCTAGTACTAATTTGCCAATTCGTTGATATATACGTTGAAGAGGGTGGGGCTGAAGCTGCATCCCTGTCCCACCCGATGGCCTTATGGAAAGAAATGTGTTTTTTGTCAATTTTAAACACACACTTGTTGTTTGTGTACATGGATTTATAATGTTGTATGTTTGCCCACCAACACCGCTTTCTATCAATTTGTATAGCAGACCCTCATGGCAAATTGAGTCAAAAACGTTTTTGAAATCAACAAAGCATGACAAGATTTTGCCTTTGTTTTTTTTTTTTTTTTTTTTTTGTCAAATTAGGGTGTGCAGGATGAATATGTGGTTTGTTGTACGATAATTTAGTAAAACGCCAATTTTACATTTGCTCAGTACATTGTTTTCACTGAGGAAATGTACATCTCTCTCTGAGGAAATGTCTCTCTCTCTCTCTCTCTGAACCCAATAAGAGTATTGTCCTGTGATGTGTCTTAGCAGTCCCTCCCTCCCTCCTCCTCCCCCTCCCCTCATTCCCCTTTAATGGTCACCAGGGAGACCATTAAAACCAGGAGCATTGTACTACTGACAGTGCCTGGGTGAAACCACACTATCCTCTGTTGTGTGTTTAGAGTGACAGGGAGGGACCGTCTGTGAGATCCTCCCTTCTTGTCCTGACACAGCACAGTAATTAAAAAACCCAGTCCTCTCAGCCAACACACAGCCACAAACGGCTCAACAAACAAGTGTTCCAAAAATAACTGGGTCCAGGAATCGGCCTGCCTACTCACTTCCAGACACACACCATTTCCATAGCCACAGATATAACCACAGACACAGCCACATATATAACCACAGACACAGCCACATATATAACCACAGACACAGATATATATATATATTTCACCTTTATTTAAGGCCAGTTGAGAACAAGTTCTCATTTACAACTGCGACCTGGCCAAGATCAAAGCAGCCCAGCAAAGCAGTGCGACACGAACAACAACACAGAGTTACACATGGGATAAATGTACAGTCAATGACAATAGAAAAGTCTATATACAGTGTGTGCAAATGTAGTAAGATTTGGGAGGTGAGGCAATAAATAGGCCATAGTGGTGAAATAATTACAATTTAGCAATTAAACACTGGAGTGATAGATGTGAAGAATATGAATGTGCAAGTAGAGATATTGGAGTGCAAAGGAGCAAAAAAATAAATAACAATATGGGTTGAGGTAGTTGGATGGGCTATTTACAGATGGGCTGTGTACAGGTGCAATGATCGGTAAGCTGCTCTGACAGCTGATGCTGAGAGTTAGTGAGGGAGATACAAGACTCCAGCTTCAGTGATTTCTGCAATTTGTTCCAGTCATTGTCAGCAGAGAACTGGAAGGAAAGGCAGCCAAAGAAGGAGTTGGCTTTGGGGACGACCAGTGAAATATACCTGGTGGAGCGCGTGCTACGGATGTTGCTGCTATGGTGACCAGTGAGCTGAAATGTAACCACAGACACAGCCACAGATATAACCACAGACACAGCCACAGCCACAGATATAACCACAGATATAACCACAGACACAGCCGTTGATATAACCACAGACACAGCCACAGATATAACCACAGATATAACCACAGACACAGCCGTTGATATAACCACAGACACAGCCACAGCCACAGATATAACCACAGATATAACCACAGATGTAACCACAGATATAACCACTGACACAGCCACAGATATTACCACATACACGGCCACAGATAAAACCACATACACAGACACATATACCCACAGCCTTTCCCTGCTCACTGAGGTTGGACACAGCAAGTACAGAGCAGCTCCGATCATGTGCATTACTATACATTACTATGTATTAATACTTCGCAATGAGATATTGTCACGACTTCCACCGAAGTCGGCTCCTCTCCTTGTTCGAGCGGCATTCGGAGGTCGACGTCACCAGCTTTCTAGCCATTGCCACTCCATTTTTCATGTATCCATTTGTTGTGTCGTGTTCCCTTCACACCTGGTTTTCATTCCCCAATCAATCCGTATGTATTTATTCCTCTGTCCCCCATCATGTCTTTGTGTAAGATTGTTTGTGTTACGTGTATTTTGGAATTGTGGATACTGTTACGCGCATTACTTTTTGTCTATGTTCCGTGTTCGGGCACATTTTATGTTACTTTGTGCTGTCATTTTGGACCGGAATAAATAGTGCGCCTGTTCACTACACTCTGCTCTCCTGCACCTGACTCCTGTGCCTCCAATACACACTCCTAACAGATATGAAGTCCATGCTCACGATGCATAAATTCTAAAACAAAATCACACCCACTGAGGAATTGATTAGCTAAATTTGACAATACATAGTAAATATACACACAGTTATTAGAAGTGCCTTAAGAGGCATGTAGTGTATTGCACTCTTGGCTTGAACATTTTTTAAATCTGTGAGAAAAGGAAAGTTTGTAGCTTTTATTCTAAGAACCCTGATCTTAAACCCAGGTAAGAACACTGATCTTAACCCCAGGTAAGAACACTGATCTTAAACCCAGGTAAGAACACTGATCTTAACCCCAGGTAAGAACACTGATCTTAACCCCAGGTAAGAACACTGATCTTAACCCCAGGTAAGAACACTGATCTTAAACCCAGGTAAGAACACTGATCTTAACCCCAGGTAAGAACACTGATCTTAACCCCAGGTAAGAACACTGATCTTAACCCCAGGTAAGAACACTGATCTTAAACCCAGGTAAGAACCCTGATCTTAAACCCAGGTAAGAACCCTGATCTTAACCCCAGGTAAGAACACTGATCTTAAACCCAGGTAAGAACACTGATCTTAAACCCAGGTAAGAACACTGATCTTAAATCCAGGTAAGAACACTGATCTTAAACCCAGGTAAGAACACTGATCTTAAACCCAGGTAAGAACACTGATCTTAAACCCAGGTAAGAACACTGATCTTAAACCCAGGTAAGAACACTGATCTTAAACCCAGGTAAGAACACTGATCTTAAACCCAGGTAAGAACACTGATCTTAACACCAGGTAAGAACACTGATCTTAAACCCAGGTAAGAACACTGATCTTAAACCCAGGTAAGAACACTGATCTTAAACCCAGGTAAGAACAGAGATGAGGGCTATTTCACACACTTTGGTTTTCTGCACTAAGACACCCTGCAACAACACGACGCTGGGGGAATTCTTGGCCAGTGAACCCTGTACTCTGGCCTTGCTCATTACCCTGGGGGGTGACATGGGCTAAGTTCCAAATGGCACCCTATTCCCTATTTAGTACACTACTTTGACCAGGGCCCCTATGTAATGCACTACTTTTGACCAAAAGTAGTGCACTATATAGGGAATAGGGTGCCATTTGGGACACAGTCAAATGAGCCCACTCTGCCCACAACACCAGCCAAGCATAAAGCAGCCCAGTCCAGCCATGCAGCTAAACATCCTGCCCCATGTCTAATGCTATATACAGAAGGTTCTGTGGGAGTAAACGCTGTGGCCTAAATGTTTGAAGGACAAGCCGACTCCAACACACATAGTTTATATGCCACAGTAAAACCCAGATCACTTGTTATAGCTCTGGGGCCTGGTGTTGCTCCATCAGCCCATAGCACTGTGTTTTCCCTACAGAGAGAGCTGATCTGTCCGTGAGAGCAGATGAGGGCAAGGCTTATTAATAAAAGGCTTAAAACACTTCCAGCTTCCCCTCCCGTCACCACCCACCTAAATAACCAGCAAAAATCAAGAGCCCCCTCTGACAACAACGCAACTGTATCCATGGCAATGAAAAACAAAGGTTTTGCTTTAATGCATTGACTGACTATATGAGAGTGACTGCACAGCTCCCCAAGCCAGGCGGCGGTTGCCAGACGTAGCTATTCCAACTCCCCTTTCTGTGATATTCTGCTCCAAAAGCAAACCATAAACCTTCCTTACTGCTACCATGTTGTTGTTATGTTGTGTTTCTGCCTTGCTATGTTGTGTGTCTTAGTTCTCTCTTTATGTAGTGTTGTCTCTCTTGTAGATATGTGTGTTTTATATATATTATATATTATATATATTTTTTTAATCCCAGGCCCCCATCCCCGCCGCAGGGGGTCTTTTGTCTTTTCAATTGGTTCTTAATAACTGACTTACCTAGTTAAATAAAGGTTAAATAACAGGCGCGGTGAGCACCAGGGACAGGCGTGGTGAGGGGGGGCCAAGCACCAGGGACAGGCGCGGTGAGGGGGGGCCAAGCACCAGGGACAGGCGCGGTGAGGGGGGGCAAAGCACCAGGGACAGGCACGGTGAGGGGGGGCCAAGCACCAGGGACAGGTGCGGTGAGGGGGGGCCAAGCACCAGGGACAGGCGCGGTGAGGGGGCCAAGCACCAGGGACAGGTGCGGTGAGGGGGGCAAAGCACCAGGGACAGGCACGGTGAGGGGGGGCCAAGCACCAGGGACAGGTGCGGTGAGGGGGGGCAAAGCAACAGTGACAGGCACGGTGAGGGGGGGGCCAAGCACCAGGGACAGGCGCGGTGCGGGGAGCCAAGCAGCAGAGACAGGTATGGTGAGGGGGGGCCAAGCAGCAGGGACAGGTATGGTGAGGGGGGCAAAGTAGCAGGGACATGCACGGTGAGGGGGGCCAAGTAGCAGGGACATGCACGGTGACGGGGGGCCAAGCAGCAGAGACAGGTATGGTGAGGGGGGGGGGGCAAGTAGCAGGGACATGCACAGTGACGGGGGGCCAAGCAGCAGAGACAGGTATGGTGAGGGGGGCCAAGCAGCAGGGACAGGTACAGTGAGGGGGCCAAGCAGCAGGGACAGGCACGGTGAGGGGGGCCAAGTAGCAGGGAAAAGCACGGTGAGGGGGCCAAGCAGCAGAGACAGGTATGGTGAGGGGAGGCCCAAGTAGAAGGGACAGGTACGGTGAGGGGGGGCCAAGTAGGAGGGACATGCACGGTGAGGGGGGCAAGCAGCAGAGACAGGCACGGTGAGAGGGGGGCCAAGCAGCAGGGACAGGCACATTGAAGGGGGCCAAGCAGCAGAGACAGGTATGGTGACGGGGGGCCAAGCAGCAGAGACAGGTATGGTGAGGGGGGGCCAAGTAGGAGGGACATGCACAGTGAGGGGGGGGGGGCAAGCAGCAGGGACAGGCACATTGAAGGGGGCCAAGCAGCAGAGACAGGTATGGTGACGGGGGGCCAAGCAGCAGAGACAGGTATGGTGAGGGGGGGCCAAGCAGCAGGGACAGGTACAGTGAGGGGGGCCAAGCAGCAGGGACAGGCACGGTGAGGGGGGCCAAGTAGCAGGGACATGCACGGTGAGGGGGGCCAAGCAGCAGAGACAGGTATGGTGAGGGGGCCCAAGTAGAAGGGACAGGTACGGTGAGGGGGGGCCAAGTAGGAGGGACATGCACGGTGAGGGGGGCCAAGCAGCAGAGACAGGCACGGTGAGAGGGGGGGCCAAGCAGCAGGGACAGGCACATTGAAGGGGGCCAAGCAGCAGAGACAGGCACAGTGAGGGGGGGGGCAAGCAGCAGAGACAGGTACGATGAGGGGGGGCCAAGTAGGAGGGACATGCACAGTGAGGGGGGCAAGCAGCAGGGACAGGCACATTGAAGGGGGCCAAGCAGCAGGGACAGGTATGGTGAGGGGGGGCTAAGTAGAAGGGACATGCACGGTGAGGGGGGCCAAGCAGCAGAGACAGGTATGGTGAGGGGGGGCTAAGTAGCAGGGACATGCATGGTGAGGGGTGGCCAAGCAGCGGGGACAGGCACGGTGGGGGGGGCAAGCAGCGGAGACAGGCACGGTGAGGGGGGGCCAAGCAGCAGAGACAGGCACGGTGAGGGGGGGCCAAGCAGCAGAGACAGGCACGGTGAGGGGGGCACAGCAGCAGAGACAGGCACAATGGGGGGGCCAATCAGCAGAATCAGCCACATTGAGGGAGGCCAAGCAGCAGGGACAGGCGCGGTGAGGGGGACCAAGCAGATTCAGCTCCTTTTAGGGAATTGCCCATTTCGCTTCCTCCACATTATAGGCCATAATTGAAATGTTCCAATGGGACTAGTATGAGAGCCATACTTAGGTAGCCTGGTTTCACTTGTGTTGTGGTTGCTTATTTTCCGTGTCAGTGTTTTGTTCCATACTGAACTGTTTCGGTTTGTTTTTTCATGTGGTCGTTTATTGTTTTGTTCAGTGTTCATTATGCTTATTAAAAAAACTAAGATGAACATTTACCACGCTGCGTATTGGTCTGATCCTTGCTGCTCCTCCTCAGAAGAGGAAGAGGAAAGCCGTTACACTTGTACAGAGCAGAGGGAGAGTGCCCGGAAAGAGTGCTAGGTACACAGTACTTCCTGGTTTATATTCATTGTGTTATTGTAAATTCAGTGCTTATGCATCAGTAGTTCCAGACATTATGCTAATGTATAAGTCTCCCAAGTATTCAGGCAGAGATGGCACCATACTGACATGTACAATAGCACTGAGGTCCATCTATGTATACAACTCTGCACTCAAGTCCTCTGGTTTCCTAGCAGAGGTTGTAGCTATGGAAGACAGACATGGAAGACTGGATGGTTACAGGGTCTGCGGGCCAGCCAGCCAGGCAGTAAGGCAGCCAGTAATTATGTTAACAGTAGAAGATCTTTGTTGTGGTCCTGATTCACAGAGACACAGACTACAGCGGACAGATAGCTGGGTCTCAGAGGCCTTGATTTAGATAGCCTATATATTCTTCAAATATAAAAACGTCACAGTCGATTTAGGCCGACTGTAAAACCTTAGTGCATAAAAACGCAGGAAGGCATAGCTACATCTAAAAGAACAGTATGTCTCTTCCACTAGATAAATGAAGAATAGCAGGAGCTGATGGTGGGTTACAGGAGAAAGAGGGGAGAGCACATCCCCATCCACATCCACAGGGCTGTAGTGGAGCCCATGGCGTCCACATCACTAAGGACATAACATGGTCCACACACATCTGCACAGTCGTAAAGAGGGCACGACAGTGCCACTTCCCCCTCAGGAGGCTGAAAAGATTTAGCATTGGCCCTCAGATCCTTAAATAGTTATGCAGCTGCACCATCGAGAGCATCTTGGCTGGCTGAATCATCGCTTGGTATGGCAAATGCACCGCCCTCGACCACAAAGTGCTACAGGGGGTGGTGCAGACAGCCCAGTACATCACTGGGGCCGAGTTCCCTGCCATTCAGGACTTCTATATCAGGCGGTGTCAGGCCCGAAAAATTGCCAAAGACTCCAGCCACCCAAGCCATAGACTGTTCCCTCTGCCCCCGTCCGGCACACGACTCCGGAGCATCGGCTCTCAGACCAACAGGCTCTGAGACAGCAGGAAGACTGATAAATAGCCATAAGAACGCTAAATAGTTCATTAAATGGTTACCCAGACTATCTGCATGAATCGTATCTTGCACTGACTATGCACACTCACAAGACCATGCACACTCACAGGACTGCACATCCTTTGCTCTCAGAAAAGCCTCAATTCGTCGGGATATTTACATTTACATTACATTTAAGTCATTTAGCAGACGCTCTTATCCAGAGCGACTTACAAATTGGTGCATTCACCTTATGACATCCAGTGGAACAGCCACTTTACAATAGTGCATCTAAATCTTTTAAGGGGGGTGAGAAGGATTACTTTATCCTATCCTAGGTATTCCTTAAAGAGGTGGGGTTTCAGGTGTCTCCGGAAGGTGGTGATTGACTCCGCTGTCCTGGCGTCGTGAGGGAGTTTGTTCCACCATTGGGGGGCCAGAGCAGTGAACAGTTTTGACTGTTCCTCAGTGGTAGGGAGGCGAGCAGGCCAGAGGTGGATGAACGCAGTGCCCTTGTTTGGGTGTAGGGCCTGATCAGAGCCTGGAGGTACTGAGGTGCCGTTCCCCTCACAGCTCCGTAGGCAAGCACCATGGTCTTGTAGCGGATGCGAGCTTCAACTGGAAGCCAGTGGAGAGAGCGGAGGAGCGGGGTGACGTGAGAGAACTTGGGAAGGTTGAACACCAGACGGGCTGCGGCGTTCTGGATGAGTTGTAGGGGTTTAATGGCACAGGCAGGGAGCCCAGCCAACAGCGAGTTGCAGTAATCCAGACGGGAGATGACAAGTGCCTGGATTAGGACCTGCGCCGCTTCCTGTGTGAGGCAGGGTCGTACTCTGCGGATGTTATAGAGCATGAACCTACAGGAACGGGCCACCGCCTTGATGTTAGTATATATATATATAGGGATATGGACTCTGCAAGGTGTCGAAAGGGTTGACTCCAATACTTCCTACAGTTGTCAAATTGGCTGAATGTCCCTTTTATTTATTTTTTATTTAACCTTTATTTAACTAGACAAGTCAGTTAAGAACAATTTAGAACAAATTCTAATTCACAATAACGGTCTACCTCGGCTAAACCTTCCCCTAACCCGGATGACGCTGGACTAGTTGTGCGCCGCCCTATGGGACTCCTGATCACGGCCGGTTGTGATACAGCCTGGGATCGAACCAGGGTCTGTAGTGCCGCCTCTAGCACTGAGATGCAGTGCCTTAGACCGCTGTGCCACTTTGGGTGGTGGACCATTCTTGATACACATGTGAAACTGTTGATCGTGATTAACCGAGCAGCATTGCAGTTCTTGACACAAACCAGTGTGCCTGGCACCGGTTACCATGCCCTGTTCAAAGGCACATAAATCTCATGTCTTGCCCATTCACCCTCTGAATGACACACATGTACAATGCATGTCTGTCTTCTCCCCTTCATCTACACTGATTGAAGTGGATTTAACAGGTGACATCAATAAGGGATCATAGCTTAACCTGGATTCACCTGGTCAGTTTGTCATTGAAAGATGTTTTGTACACTCAGTGTATGTATAATAATGTCTGGAATGGAGTCAATGGAATGGTATCAACCACATTGAAACCAGCAGCCTCCACTGATAAATATCCACCACCCAAAGGACATCCAGCCAACTTGACACCACTGTGGGAACCATTGGAGTCAACATGGTCCAGTATCCCTATGGAACACTTTCGAAATATATATGGTATATTATGCATAGGAATATTTTTGGAACAGATTTCCAAAATTAAAATCACTTAGAGCTGATTTTTTGCTCAGGAAACTTGGGGGGCCAAATAAAACCATCCGCGTGCCAAATCTGGCCCGACAGTTGGGAAACCGTGATATACACACTCACTTCACTGACAGTCTCACACAAAACCCTTTTTATTATCCTGATGCCTAGTCACTTTACCCTGCCTTCATGTACATATATACCTAAAAAACCTCATACCCCTGCACAGTGATCTGGTACTGGCACTCATATACTGAGCATAAATATAAACGCAACATAACAATAAAAGGCCACTCTAAAATGTGCAGTTTTGTCACACAGCACAATGCCACAGATGTCTCATGTTTTAAGGGAGTGCGCAAAAGGCATGCTAACTGCACAAATGTCCACTAGAGCTGTTGCCAGAGAATTTTGCAGTACGTCCAACTGGCCTCACAACCGCAGACCACGTGTATGGCGTTGTGTGGGTCGAGTGGTTCGCTGATGTCAACATTGTGAACAGAGTGCCCCATGGTGGCGGTGGGGTTATGTTATGGGCAGGCATAAGCTACGGACAATGAACACAATTACATTTTATCGATGGCAACTTGAATGCACAGATATACAGTGATGAGATCCTGAGGTCCATTGTCGTGCCATTCAGCCGCCGCCATCGCCTCATGTTTCAGCATGATAAAGCACCAGTTCTTCCATGGCCTGCATACTCATCATGTTTTGGATTGTACTACAGCGTGCTCCAGTTCCCGCCAATATTCAGCATCTTCACACAGCCATTGAAGAGGAGAAGAATAACATTCCACAGGCCACAATCAACAGCCTGATCAACTGTATGCGAAAGAGATGTGTCGCGCTTCATGAGGTGGTCACACCAGATACTGACTGGTTTTGTGATCCACGCCCCTACCTTCTTTAAAGGTATCTGTGACCAACAGATGCATATCTGTATTCCCAGTCATGGGAAATCCATAGATTAGAGCCTAATGAATTTATTTCAATTGACTGATTTCGTTATATATTTTTTATGAATTAATTTAACCTTTATATAACTAGGCAAGTCAGTTAAGAACAAATTCTTATTTACAATGACGGCCTACCCCGACCAAACCCCGACCACGCTGGGCCAATTATGCGCCGCCTTATGGGACTCCCAATCAATGCTGGTTGTGATACAGCCTGGAATTGTCACGTCGTGACCTTCGTTCCTTTTTTATGTCTCTATTTTAGTTTGGTCAGGGCGTGAGTTGGGGTGGGCATTCTATGTTTTGTGTTCTATGTTTTCTATTTCTATGTGTTTGGCCTGGTATGGTTCCCAATCAGAGGCAGCTGGCAATCGTTGTCTCTGATTGAGAACCATACTTAGTCAGCCTGTTCTCCCACTATGGGTTGTGGGTAGTTATTTTCTGTTTAGTGTTTTTGTTGCACCTTACAGAACTGTTCGTTTGTCGGGTTGTTGTTTTGGTTCAGTATTCATCTTTATTAAAATGATTATGAATATGTACCACGCTGCACTTTGGTCTGATCCATCCTATTCCTCATCAGAAGAGGAAGACAATTGTTACAGGAATCGAAGAAGGGTCTGTAGTGACGCCTCTAGCACTGAGATACAGTGCCTTAGATTGGAGTCCCAGTCATGTGAATGGTAACTCAGTAAAATATTTTAAAATGTTGCATGTTGCATTTATATTTTTCTTCAGTATATACATGTATGCACGGACACACACACGCACGGACACGCGCACGCACGGACACGCGCACGCACAGACACGCACACACAGCGGGGTAATGGTCGCATGAGACTGAGCTGCTTTCTGTGAAATCCCTGCTTGAATGGTCTCCTGTGTGCCAGGCATTCCTCTGTGTTTTATAGGGCTCTCTGGGGATTAGAACCCATTTACTCCCAGAGGCAGTGGGGCGGGATCAAAGCTGATTGGGCTGTGGCCTCCAGGGTGGTGCTGTGAGGAACACTGAGCCCATACTCACCTGAGACTGACAGGGGGACATGGAAACCTGACACCACAGCAAAGACATGAGACACTAACACAGGTCACACACACCCGGTGGGGGTCAAATCTGACCTAATTCGTGTCACTGCTAACCTCAGCTGTGATGACTGACAGATTGGCCCTGGGTCTGGGTTTACACAATAAATTATTCTAGACCTCCGTTACTGGAGGTTACACAAACAAGGAACACAAATGAGAAATTATTTTGATTTTAATCTAGAATTCTTTAATCGATCAATCAATCACATTTATTTATATAGCTTTTTTTTTTACATCAACAGATGTCACAATGTGCTTATACAGAAACCTAGAAGAAAAAGAAACGCACACCTATTAAGACGAGGTGCTGGCTAGCGGAGTAGAAAACTTGAAAATAAAAGAGAGCCGCACACTCTAGGAGCTCAGATGCTCAGATGCAATAATTTAATTACCAGCCAAGCTGTCTTCATCAGGGTATAATCACAAACACTGTGGGATGACTCGTTTATATAGTGTCAAAAGACACAGGTGTCTGTAATCATGGCCAAGAGTGGCCTAATATCATTGGTTAATAAACAAATATTAAAATGTCATACAAAGAACAGCATACAAACAAATGGATAACATACAATCATAGATTAATTTGACTACACAAGCTTACAAACAATTACAATGGCAAAGTCACAATAATCACAAGAATGACTTCAGATCAATGTCTACGTTGAGACCGAAGGGAGCAAGGGTCTTTAAATTAAAGATCCAGTCGGCCTCTCGTTTTAACAATAAATTATCAAGATCACCCCCTCTCCTAGGGAGGGTGACATGTTCGATGCCAACATAACGCAGAGACGAAATCGAGTGGCCTGCCTCCAAGAAGTGGGCCGCAACTGGATAAGTAACGTTTTTACACCTAATGGTGCTACGATGCTCTGAGATACGTACTTTTAATTCACGCTTTGTTTTACCTACATATTTTTTTACCACAAGAACAAGTTCTAAGATAAATAACTGCCTTAGTGGAGCACGTAATAACACCTTTGATTGGGATCGATTTCCCTGTTTGTGGGTGTTTGAAGGATCTACATTTCTAAGTGTCATTGCATTGAGCACAGCCATTACATTTGTAATTTCCATCCAGTAGGGGCGCAAATAGACGTTGTTCAGGAATATCTTGGGGTGGTAAATCAGAGTGTACCAATTGGTCTCTGAGATTTCTGCCCCGCGAGAATACGACCAAGGGAAGGTCCGAAAACACATTACCGAGACTATCATTGGATTTTAGGATGTGCCAATGTTTGTGAACAATTCCCTTAATTTGTTCAGAACGCTTTGAATAGTGGGTAGTTAGAACGCAAGAATGCGTCTTTTTGCGAGACTGACCTTGAAAAATTTTGTTTTGAATTTTCTTAATGGCAATATTAATCTGATCATTCTTGATCATGATCATTCTTGATCATTCTTCCTCTCCTTGAACTTTTTTGCGTCTCAGCCATATTTCTGTCGAAATCTGATTGTTTTTTGCAAATTCTTTTGATTCGACAGAATTGGCTGTAGGGCAAACTATTTTTCAAGGGAAGTGGGTGACAACTATCAGCCCTCAACAAACTGTTACGATCAGTAGGCTTCCTGTAAAGATCAGTGTATAGAACATGATCTTTACACAAAATCAGAAGATCAGAAAACTGATTCGACGTGTATCAGATTGCATAGTAAATCTCAGATGCTCAGAACAGGAGTTAAGAAAAGCATGGAACGCCTGGAGCTGTTTTGCATCACCCCTCCATAGAACACAAATATCATCAATATACCGTTTCCAAATAATGATCTGAGGCTATAAAACATTTTGGAGAGGATTGAAAATAGACTGTTTCTCCATGTAACCCACATACAAATTAGCATAGTTAGGAGCCATGGGGGATCCCATAGCAGTACCTTTTGTCTGAATAAAGAAATCATTTAGATTTGGTAATTAAATTAAATGTTGTTAATTAAATTATTGCATCTGAGCTCCTAGAGTGTGCGGCTCTCTTTTATTTTCAACTTATACAGAAACCTACCTTAAAACCCAAACAGCAAGCAATGTAGATGTAGAAGCATGTTGGCTAGGGAAAAAGTCCCTAGAAAGGCAGGAATCTAGGAAGAAACCTAGAGAGGAACCAGGCTCTGAGGGGTGGCCAGTCCTCTTCTGGTTGTGCCGGGTAGAGATTATAAGAGCAAGCTGACTCTAACCAGAATAGAAAGAGGATTGGGAGGCCCCGGTGCACAACTGAGCAAGAGGACAAGTACATTAGAGTGTCTAGTTCGCAAAATAGACGGCTCACAAGTCCTCAACTGGCAGCTTCATTAAATAGTACCCGTAAAACACCTGTCTCAACGTCAACAGCCAGGCTATACCAGGCTTGCTGAAGCATCCCCAAATCATCACCGATCCGCCACCAAATTTCATGGATGAAAGCTGTGATTGAAAATCAGGGTTATTCCACTAAATATTGATTTCTGAACTCTTCCTAAGTTAAAACATTAGTATTGTGTTTATTTTATTCGCATTATTTGAGGTCTGACAACACTGCATCTTTTTTTGTTATTTTGATCAGTTGTCATTTTCTGCAAATAAATGCTCTTTAATGACAATATTTTTATTTGGAATTTGGGAGAAATGTTGTCAATAGTTTATAGATTAAAACAAAAATGTTAAAACCAGAGAAACTGATCATTTTGCAGTGGTCTCAATGTTTTCCAGATCTGTATATTTTTTATATAACCTCAACTATTTTTCTTCAATCAATATATTTTCAACATAGATTTATTAGCAGCGCAATTTAGCGGATTTGATTTATTTTGTGGTCTCAAACCAGTGAGCTTAACATTCTTCATCAAGAATATGGGCAAAATGGAATGATTGACAATGAAAAAGGTGTTGTTCCCTTGTCATATAATTGGTACATTTACTATCAATATAGTTTTAAACATAGTTTTCCAGGTTGCATTTTGGCACATAAATAAATATTGGATCGCCACTGAGACAACCTGGTTCAATTTGGGTCCCGAGGAAAAAACAGTTGTGAACCACTGTCATAGAAGGGCATTACTTTAGACCAGGGGTGTCAAACTCATTCCACGGAGGGCCAAGTGTCTGCTGGTTTTAGTATTTTCCTTTCAATTGAGACCTAGACAACCAGGTGTGGGGAGTTCCTTACACATTAATGACCTTAATTCATCAATCAAGTACAAGGTTGGAGCAAAAACCAGCATACACTCCGTGGAATTGTTCCCGGGTGGCACAGCGGTCTAAGGCACTGCATCTCAGGCATCACTACAGTTCCTGGTTCGAATCCAGGCCGAATCACATCCGGCCGTGATTGGGAGTCCCCTAGGGCAGCGCACAATTGGCCCAGCGGTGTCTAGGTTTGGCTGGGGTAGGCCGTCATTGTCATTTGTTCTTAACTGACTTGCCTAGTTAAATAAAGGTTAAATAAATAAATAAAAATTAGTTTGACATGTGCTTTAGACCTTTACCCAGGTACTCTCAGAGGGACACAGAGAGAGGAGATTTCTCAATAGTATGTCTAAGGGTTTTCCTCTGTTCTGCTATGACAAGTCTTTATCATCAAAATAGACCGTGTAAAAGTCAGGAAGTGAAGCAGCTCAACTGGAGGTGGAGTTGGCAGAGATCCTAGCACTCTGTCTATCTCTCTTCCCTCTGGCCGGGAACACATGGAGATAAACAAGAGGAAGATTAGCATGGCTTTATGAGGCCCCCCTGGGCACACTCTGGAAATAAACCTGCTTCTACTGCGCCTACAGGCCCCTTCACCAACACATGATACATGGCAGTTCAGTGTGTCCACATGCGCACACACACACACACACACACACACACACACACACACACACACACACACACACACACACACACACACACACAGAGGGAAAACACCCACACACAAGCACACACACACATTCACAACCCTGTTCTTTGCGTGCAGGAATTTCAATGGATTATACACGTATAGCCTTAGATATTCGGTGCATCTCTACCTCAACCTAAATATAGCACAACAATGTGACAGACTTCAACACACACACATGCCCACGCATGAGTACACGAACACACCCACACACCCACTTGCTCTACGACAACAAACAGATTGGAGAGATAATAGGAGTCATTCAAATGGTTGGCACATTGGCATATGGACACAAATGAACCATACAATAGACTGGGAGGTCTGTGCTGAACACACTTTAATAATCACAACACATTCTGCTGTTTTGGTGGGTAACATGTGGGCACTGAATAAATGGAACAAGACTATTGTAATAAGATAAATACATATGTTATTTCATAAGTGTAACTCTGCTAGTTGAACTAAATCCAATGGCTTTGTGAGAAGAATGAATAGCAGTTAATTTACCTTTAAAGGACCTAAGCATTTGACTTACCCATTCATTTAATGAATGGGTAAGTCAAGACAAATACTGAGAATGTGTGTGTGTGTGGATGGTTGTATAGTGTTATCTTATTTCTCTGTGTGTGCTGCTCTTGTCTCACTGATATCAGCCCAGATGGAAGCCCTCTCATCTCATTTAATCTCCACACTGGTCCTTTGTGCTACAGATCTATGCATCTACACCTTTTATCTCATCCCGATCTGAACCAGCCACCCCAGCCCCCCTCTCCTGAACAGTGTTAGAGAGGCGCGTGGGTCTGTCTCTCATCTGATTTCCATGACAGACAGAAATAGAGAGCCCTCTGGCCCGCAAGCTGTTTGTGTTTTGCTCCATTGGAGATAAGTGTGCATGCTCTGTGTAGAGCACAAAGGGATGATAAGGGGAGGACAGGCATCCAAAACATGACAGAGGAAGGGATGGAGCAGGGCTGGGGAGAGAGCAGGGCTGGGGAGAGAGCAGGGCTGGGGAGAGAGCAGGGCTGGGGAGGGAGCAGGGCTGGGGATGGAGCAGGGCTGGGGATGGAGCAGGGCTGGGGAGAGAGCAGGGCTGGGGAGAGAGCAGGGCTGGGGATGGAGCAGGGCTGGGGATGGAGCAGGGCTGGGGAGAGAGCAGGGCTGTGGAGAGAGCAGGGCTGGGGAGAGAGCAGGGCTGGGGAGAGAGCAGGGCTGGGGATGGAGCAGGGCTGGGGAGAGAGCAGGGCTGGGGAGAGAGCAGGGCTGGGGAGAGAGCAGGGCTGGGGATGGAGCAGGGCTGGGGATGGAGCAGGGCTGGGGAGAGAGCAGGGCTGGGGAGAGAGCAGGGCTGGGGAGAGAGCAGGGCTGGGGAGAGAGCAGGGCTGGGGATGGAGCAGGGCTGGGGATGGAGCAGGGCTGGGGATGGAGCAGGGCTGGGGAGAGAGCAGGGCTGGGGATGGAGCAGGGTTGGGGAGAAAGCAGGGCTGGGGGAGAGAGCAGGGCTGGGGGAGAGAGCAGGGCTGGGGATGGAGCAGGGCTGGGGAGAGAGCAGGGCTGGGGATGGAGCAGGGCTGGGGAGATAGCAGGGCTGGGGATGGAGCAGGGCTGGGGAGATAGCAGGGCTGGGGATGGAGCAGGGCTGGGGATGGAGCAGGGTTGGGGAGAAAGCAGGGCTGGGGGAGAGAGCAGGGCTGGGGATGGAGCAGGGCTGGGGATGGAGCAGGGCTGGGGGAGAGAGCAGGGCTGGGGGAGAGAGCAGGGCTGGGGATGGAGCAGGGCTGGGGAGAGAGCAGGGCTGGGGATGGAGCAGGGCTGGGGAGATAGCAGGGCTGGGGATGGAGCAGGGCTGGGGAGATAGCAGGGCTGGGGATGGAGCAGGGCTGGGGAGAGAGCAGGGCTGGGGATGGAGCAGGGTTGGGGAGAAAGCAGGGCTGGGGGAGAGAGCAGGGCTGGGGAGATAGCAGGGCTGGGGAGATAGCAGGGCTGGGGAGATAGCAGGGCTGGGGAGATAGCAGGGCTGGGGAGAGAGCAGGGCTGGGGACGGAGCAGGGCTGGGGAGAAAGCAGGGCTGGGGGATGGAGCAGGGCTGGGGAGAGAGCAGGGCTGGGGATGGAGCAGGGCTGGGGATGGAGCAGGGCTGGGGAGAGAGCAGGGCTGGGGATGGAGCAGGGCTGGGGAGAGAGCAGGGCTGGGGAGAGAGCAGGGCTGGGGATGGAGCAGGGCTGGGGATGGAGCAGGGCTGGGGAGAGAGCAGGGCTGGGGATGGAGCAGGGCTGGGGAGATAGCAGGGCTGGGGATGGAGCAGGGCTGGGGAGATAGCAGGGCTGGGGATGGAGCAGGGCTGGGGATGGAGCAGGGCTGGGGAGATAGCAGGGCTGGGGATGGAGCAGGGCTGGGGAGAGAGCAGGGCTGGGGTTGGAGCAGGATTGGGGAGAAAGCAGGGTTGGGGGAGAGAGCAGGGCTGGGGAGATAGCAGGGCTGGGGAGAGAGCAGGGCTGGGGATGGAGCAGGGCTGGGGAGAAAGCAGGGCTGGGGGAGAGAGCAGGGCTGGGGAGAGAGCAGGGCTGGGGATGGAGCAGGGCTGGGGAGAGAATAGGGCTGGGGAGAGAACAGGGCTGGGGAGAGAACAGGGCTGGGGATGGAGCAGGGCTGGGGAGAGAGCAGGGCTGGGGATGGAGCAGGGCTGGGGATGGAGCAGGGCTGGGGATGGAGCAGGGCTGGGGAGAGAGCAGGGCTGGGGATGGAGCAGGGCTGGGGATGGAGCAGGGCTGGGGATGGTGCAGGGCTGGGGGAGAGAGCAGGGCTGGGGATGGAGCAGGGCTGGGGATGGTGCAGGGCTGGGGCTGGGGATGGTGCAGGGCTGGGGATGGAGCAGGGCTGGGGAGAGAGCAGGGCTGGGGAGAGAGCAGGGGTGGGGAGAGAGAAGGGCTGGGGATGGAGCAGGGCTGGGGAGAGAGCAGGGCTGGAGAGAGAGCAGGGCTGGGGATGGAGCAGGGCTGGGGAGAGAGCAGGGCTGGGGAGATAGCAGGGTTGGGGAGAAAGCAGGGCTGGGGAGATAGCAGGGCTGGGGAGAGAATAGGGCTGGGGGAGAAGAGATCAGCGGGGGCCAGTGGATCAGAAGAGAGGACTGGGGATGGCTACTTGGTTCAATATGGGGCCTTTCTCAGAGTTAAGTGTCCAAATGAGTGTTTACTCAGTGGCAGACTGCAATGTAGGCACTTAAGTAACTGGAGAGAAAAGTGCCTGAGCAGTGTTTGTGTGTGTGTGTGTGTGTGTGTGTGTCTAGATGCCTAAGCTGCTCTGCATCCTAGAAGCATAGGTTTTCAACCTTCCCAAGTTCTCCCATGTCACCCCACTCCTCCGCACACTGCACTGGCTTCCAGTTGAAGCTCACATCCACTACAAGATCACGGTGGTTGCCTGTAAGTCGCTCTGCATAAGAGCGTCTGCTAAATGACTAAAATGTAAATGTAAGCGTGAATAAAACAAGGTGTAGCCACCACTAAAATTTCACCAGTCACACCAACACACACACACACACACAAAATGCCCTCATCGCATGCACCACTCCCTGTCATTATTGTTTTACTGTGGCTAAAAGAGGGAGTTGTTTATTTTAAAGGTCGAATTTATTAAGCGTGTGATGAGTGCTCTCAGAGTCTTATAGCAGACGTGGGGGTTTGGGCTTTCTCAGCGTCTTGGCTGAAATACACCAAGGCCAGTAGAGGACTCCGAGAGAGGCCCATAGAGACGGCTGCTCTCTCTCTCTCTCTCTCTCTCTCTCTCTCTCTCCTCTCTCTCCTCTGTCTCCCCTTCTCTCTCTTTCTCCCTCTCTCTCCCTTTCCCTCTTGCAGTCTCTCTCTCTCTCCCTCTCTCTCCTCTCTCTCTCCCTTTCCCTCTTGCAGTCTCTCTCTCTCCCTCTCTCTCCTCTCTCTCCTCTCTCTCTCTTCTTCCAACTCCCTTCCATCTATCAGCCTGAGCTGTTGAGATGCTGCTGCAGTGATAAAGTGATCTAGCCTTCCTCTGACATTCATTCTCAGCCCAAGCGCCAGGCAACAATACAGCTGAGGCTGGGGTTCAATAACAGCAGGACGGAGACACATGCCTGCTCTCTCAATACACTGGACCACCTCAACACTACACGTCAACCACAGGAAGAGACAGAGAGAAATTGAGGCAGGGAAACTGAATGAGAGTGAAAGAAGGACAGGAGTAAGAGAGAGAATGCGGGAGGATTCTATTCATGGTGTCTTCGCCCCCTTCTTGTTCCCTCCTTTTCCCAGCAGGCAGAATGATGAGGGTCTTATCTTATCTCTGAAAAGCACATTAACACAACATGCCTTCAGACAGAGCTGTGTATGTGAAGACATGCAGGGATAAAGGACACACACTCAAACGCGTGCGCCATGAACGCACACACGCACGCACAGAGCGGAGGTTCCTATGCAGGATTGTGGAAGAGGATTAGAGGATCAGGAGAGAGGGACAATAGAGGAGGCAGATCTAAACGGAAAAGGAACAAAAAATAGAACTATCACTGGCTTTACTGTAGAGAAAACGACAACGAAGGGAAATTAATATATATATATATATATCCAGAGCCATCCATCTGTGGAAAGCTGTTCTCTCGTCAGCTAATAAAAAAGGGTCTGTTTGATCACAACTCAGGGTCAACATGGGTCAGCTCACCCTCAGGGGCCCAGCAGGGGAATACGTGTGGGACGGGGCCCTTATCTCAGCACACTGGTTCAAAAGAACACATGCTCCCCCACTCTAAGCCCTCAACCACTAAGTACTACATTCCCTCCCACACACATCAGCCTTGGTGGAAGGGTGAACCAATGTGAATGACCCATTGATGTTAGCCATATGCTTTCATGTAGCAGGGGGGGGACATAATAAAGAAACACTAACAAATTGGAACATGGTGTAATATTATCAAATCATTGATATCTAGTAGAGTAGGGGACTGGGTATAATTTCATTACCTGATTTTATTGGACGCAAACATGGTCACCAGAGAAAATCTCCTGCATTTACGAGTTATTAGAGACTTGCAGTTAAAGTAGTGTTTTCTGGCTGCTAACTGTAACTGTTTATAAGGTCTAAATCATGTGCAGGCAGGACCCCCCATGGTTACTGGGGTCGGTGTGATTTATTGGAGTGGTCCCAGTCCCTCTAAGCCGTCACAATGGAAACCTGCCCAGCTCAGCTCCACGCTCCAGAGACTAGCACTCTTCACTCAGCCAGACGCAGTGCTGTGACACACGTACAGAGACTTTATAAAACATCCAGCCATAACGTTCTCTGTCTGCTCCACTGTATCTCTCCTCTGTGTGTGTGTGTGTCCTCCTGATGTGTCTGGCAGTGTGTGCTGTGTTCTGGAGGAGGCCCAGAGGTCTTGGCTGGGAGAGACCTAGGTCCCTAGGCGTATGGCAGTGTAATGTAGTAAAGCAGAATGGATATATAGTATACTGTCTCTCACACTGACTCCTGGCCCAGGAACTGGTGAGACAAGAAACATAAATCAAACATAGTGGCATCCAGGTACAGACAGAGAGAGTGTGTGTGTGTTCATGTGTCTCTGAGTGAGAGAATGTGACAGCGTATGTTTGGTACTCTAAGCAGGACAGGGTGTGTGGATGTGGATAAGTGAGAGTGTGTGAGTATGTGTCTACATGGTGAGCGTAGCTTTGAGTGATGGGGTGATACTGGATCCAGCTGTCATACAAACCGTTGGACAGTAACTCTAATCTAAACGATACAACAGTGGGAAGAGGAAGAAGACTAGTGAAGAGTCCACACACTCATCCTGTCTTTCCCTTTCTCCTTCTCCATCTTCAACTCTTTGTTGGGACTTAGTGGGTTTATGAAGGTATAATTGAACTGAAGTTCCTAAGTCCTTTTTCAGGGAGTATAAACTGTTTTGATATATTTGGTAGAGTTTAATAAGAACAAGGTCCTTGACTTAGCAGACTATCTATGTTTTATCAGCAGCCTGTTAAACTACTCATGAAATCTGTAAAAATCACAAGTGACAATTTAGGACAATCATGTTAAAATAAGTATTTTGAAGTCATTATACTCCCATCTATATTAAAATGGTCTTTATAAAAGATTTGTAATTATAAATGACATCACTTGGTGGTGAGATGAGATAAGTAATTTACAGCAATTTCAGCACTAAAGCATTTGACCATATTTCTGTGGGTGGATGAGGGTGGAAAGGGGGGCGACTTGGCTGCTTCCATAGCAACACTATATATCTATTTTGAACACAAAGGAACACCATGGAGCTCCAAGGAACACTATGGAACACTATGGCACACTATAGATCTATATTGAACACAATGGAACACTATGCAGCTCTAAGGAACACTATGGAGGTCTATGGAACAATATAGATCTATATAGAACACAATGGAACACTGTGGAGCTCTAAGGAACACTATGGAACACTATGGCACACTATAGATCTATATTGAACACAAAGGAACACTATGCAGCTCTAAGGAACACTATGGAACACTATGGCACACTATATATCTATATTGAACACAAATGAACATTTAAGAGCTCTATGGAACTCGAATGAGCTCTATGGCACACTATAGATCTATATTGAACACAATGGAACACTATGCAGCTCTAAGGAACACTATGGAGGTCTATGGAACAATATAGATCTATATAGAACACAATGGAACACTGTGGAGCTCTAAGGAACACTATGGAACACTATGGCACACTATAGATCTATATTGAACACAAAGGAACACTGTAGAGCACCATGGAACACTATAAATCTATATTGAACACAAAGGACCACTATAGAGCTCTATGGAACACTATGGAACACTAAGGAGCTATACTGAACACAATGGAACACTATTGAGCTCTTTGGAACACAATGGAACACTATGGAGCTCTATGGAACACCATGGAACACTATGGAACACTAAGGAGCTATATTGAACACAATGGAGCTATATTGAACACAATGGAACACTATGGAGCTCTATGGAACACTACAGAACACCGCAGCTCTATGAAACCTGCTGTACTGTTAGGAGTGGGTCAGGTTTCTGTTCTGTCAGGTGCAGTTAGGAGAAAGGAATTACAGTTTGCCAAAATAGCTCCTCTCTCTCTCCATCTACAACTGGGGTGAATAGATTATTACCTGTCTGAGAGAGAGGGAGAAAGAGAAGAGGAGAGAGATGAGAGGAGGATCTAAACTGAACTTGGACTTTCAGCACTTCTCAACAGTCTCTGAACCCATCTGGCTACAGCTTCAGTAACACAGTCTGAATGTGTGTCTGTCTACACCAGCAGCTAGATTTACACAGCCAAAGTGGAGGTTTCATACAAAACGCATTAGCTGGGAATAAGGTTTCAGTTCATTTCTAAATAGGATGTAATGAAGGATTTATGTCCAGGAAGGAATAATAATCTTTAAGGAGACTAAGACAGAGAGAGATTTGTGGGGCAGCAGGGTAGCCTAGTGGTTAGAGTGTTGGACTAGTAACCGAAAGGTTGCAAGTTCTAATCCCCGAACTGACAAGGTACAAATCTGTCGTTCTGCCCCTGAACAGGCAGTTAACCCACTGTTCCTAGACAGTCATTGAAAATAAGAAATGTTCTTAACTGACTTGCCTAGTAAAATAAAGGTAAAATTAAAAATTAAAAAACAGTCTGATACTCAGAGACTTATTTTTGCATGAATGCATGATTGAGAACCAGGGCATTATTTCATTTAATTCATTAGGTGACAGGCAGGTATCTATCTCCAGAATAAGCAGTTATTTGACTGACCGTCCCATTGTCTCTCAGACCTAGATAGTGCAGTCCCTGTCAGGTGAACTCTTCAGACAGACAACATGGAGGTGAGCCAACATAAATAATACAGCCACCCTTCTCCCTGCCTCACTACAACGACAGCAGCAGATAGACAGGGCTGTGATGGGAGGCCCTGCTCTGCTCCCACCCAGTAGCACTGAGACTACACTATGTCTAGACCTCATCTCTCTCTGCCTCTCTCTGCTTCTCTGCCTCTCCCTATCTCTCTATCTCTCTCTCTCCCTCCCTGTCTCTCTGTCTCTCTCTCACACACACACACACACACACCAGACAGAGGAGCGTTTCCCTCTGCAGGGTTTACCCTGCGTTAATAGAGCGTGTAAGACATGCATCATTTAAGAAAGAGCTCATATCTCCTCTGTCCTGGCTCCTTCACTGTCACACCTCAGAGTCCTCTGGACTCCATCATACTGTCCTTACACATGCACATGCACACGCGCACCCACCCACCCACCCACCCACCCACCCACACACACACACACACACACACACACACACACCCACATGTGCACGCACACCACACCACACACATACACAAACCACACACACATGTATCCACACACACACACGCATGCGCACGCACACACACGCACATATATTCTCTCCTTCAAGCCCAGAATGGAGGGGCGGGGACTTTGGCAGAATTTGTTGGTGAAGAGGATTAGATCTGTGGTACAGAGATTTCCAAGTGATGGTCAGGGAGTGTGTTGTACTCCCAGGTCATGGGTTCAGGGCTGGAGAAAGAGAAGGATGGTGTGACTGTGTCAGAGCAGTGTACCCGTGATACGTCAGAGCAGTGTACCCGTGATACGTCAGAGCAGTGTACCCGTGATACGTCAGAGCAGTGTACCCGTGATACGTCAGAGCAGTGTACCCGTGATACGTCAGAGCAGTGTACCCGTGATACGTCAGAGCAGTGTACCCGTGATACGTCAGAGCAGTGTACCCGTGATACGTCAGAGCAGTGTGCCCGTGATACGTCAGAGCAGTGTACCCGTGATACGTCAGAGCAGTGTACCCGTGATACGTCAGAGCAGTGTACCCGTGATACGTCAGAGCAGTGTACCCGTGATACGTCAGAGCAGTGTACCCGTGATACGTCAGAGCAGTGTGCCCGTGATACATCAGAGCAGTGTACCCGTGATACGTCAGAGCAGTGTACCCGTGATACGTCAGAGCAGTGTACCCGTGATACGTCAGAGCAGTGTACCCGTGATACGTCAGAGCAGTGTACCCGTGATACGTCAGAGCAGTGTACCCGTGATACGTCAGAGCAGTGTGCCCGTGATACGTCAGAGCAGTGTACCCGTGATACGTCAGAGCAGTGTACCCGTGATACGTCAGAGCAGTGTACCCGTGATACGTCAGAGCAGTGTACCCGTGATACGTCAGAGCAGTGTACCCGTGATACGTCAGAGCAGTGTACCCGTGATACGTCAGAGCAGTGTACCCGTGATACGTCAGAGCAGTGTACCCGTGATACGTCAGAGCAGTGTGCCCGTGATACGTCAGAGCAGTGTGCCCGTGATACGTCAGAGCAGTGTACCCGTGATACGTCAGAGCAGTGTGCCCGTGATACGTCAGAGCAGTGTACCCGTGATACGTCAGAGTAGCCAGGTCACCCGTGATACGTCAGAGTAGCCAGGTCACCCGTGATACGTCAGAGCAGTGTACCCGTGATACGTCAGAGCAGTGTACCCGTGATACGTCAGAGCAGCCAGGTCACCCGTGATACGTCAGAGCAGCCAGGTCACCCGTGATACGTCAGAGCAGCCAGGTCACCCGTGATACGTCAGAGCAGTGTACCCGTGATACGTCAGAGTAGCCAGGTCACCCGTGATACGTCAGAGTAGCCAGGTCACCCGTGATACGTCAGAGTAGCCAGGTCACCCGTGATACGTCAGAGCAGCCAGGTCACCCGTGATACGTCAGAGCAGCCAGGTCACCCGTGATACGTCAGAGTAGCCAGGTCACCCGTGATACGTCAGAGCAGCCAGGTCACCCGTGATACGTCAGAGTAGCCAGGTCACCCGTGATACGTCAGAGCAGTGTACCCGTGATACGTCAGAGCAGTGTACCCGTGATACGTCAGAGCAGTGTACCCGTGATACGTCAGAGCAGTGTACCCGTGATACGTCAGAGCAGTGTACCCGTGATACGTCAGAGCAGTGTACCCGTGATACGTCAGAGCAGTGTACCCGTGATACGTCAGAGCAGTGTACCCGTGATACGTCAGAGCAGCCAGGTCACCCGTGATACGTCAGAGCAGCCAGGTCACCCGTGATACGTCAGAGCAGCCAGGTCACCCGTGATACGTCAGAGTAGTCAGGTCACCCGTGATACGAGTCAGTATTCGACGCCCATCCGTGTCTGACGACGTCAGGAGTTGACATGGAAACCAGCCACTAGGGACAACAGTGAGCGCTGTTACCTTCAAGTAGGTTTCAGTTTTGCTAGGGTGTTGTGGATGGGTGTAAGCATAGAATCTGCCTCTGGTGCAAAAGGTTGCAAGTTTGAATCCAGCCATAGAAAGTTGTTGACACGGTCATGTGGAGAGATGGACCAAGGAGCAGCGGGGATTGGAGTTCCACATCTTTATTTTTGTGAAACTTAAACAAACCAAGAAACAAACAACGACCATGCAGTACTGAAGTGCTACATGCACTCACTCAAAACAATATCCCACAAAGCAGCTGGGAGAAAGGGCTTCCCCAATTAGAGGCAACGATTACCAGCTGCCTCTAATTGGGAACCATACAAACCAGCCACATAGAAAATAAATGACTAGAACACCCCCCTAGTCACAGTTGTTTTTTAACCTTACCTTAAGATTGCCAAGTTAATGCCTAAACTTAACCTTAAAAACACTTTGAATTTCGACGTTTGGGCAACTTAGAAATTTGACGTTTGAGAAACATGGACGTCTAATTCTGAAGTGAAAATGTGAGAACTTATTGGTCAGAGAGTCTCTGCAGGGTGAGATCATTAACAAGAGGACGTACCCCTGAACCTCCAATCCCAGGCCTGCATTCCGCCTGCCCCGCCCTGCCACCCTCTGGGACTCATCCAGAATGGGTTAATGGCCCTGTGTTATGGTTGGACCCCCGCCTGCCTTCCACGGCCATGCAGAGCCAACAGTGGACTCCCCCGCTCCACTCTGTTCAGGAACATAATACAGCCTAATGAGAGAGCTGTGTGTTCCTGCCTCCTCAGGTGTTTATGATCCTCTCACTCATTCACACTGAGCTCACAGCCAGGGCCTGACAACACACACACACACAGTCTTGTATAACTAACCTTGTGGGTACACACAATTCAGTCACATTCAAAATCCTATTTTCCCTAACCCCTAACCCTAACATTAACTCTAAAACTAACTCTACGTCCGAACCCTAACCCTAAGCTTAATTCTAACCCTAACACTGATTAGTTGCCATACTTCCGAGAACCCACATCTTTTCATAGCGAGCTAGCGAGGGATGGAAAGAGAGGTGAGGGGCACAGTATAAGCAGGTCGGCCACAAGGCAGACAGTCAGAAACGTGCATTAGGGCTATCTATCGGCAATCAAAAGCTGTATCTCACAATGGAATGCTGTATCTTGCAATTCCAGTAAAGCAGGGCCTAACATCAATTAATAGGAGAAGATATTTTACACGCAACAGACTGAAGACTGAATACACACTTGCAATCATTAGCGAAGAGCAAAAGCAGGCGAGCAAAAGCAGGCGAGCCAGCGCGAGGGAGAGTGAGTCACCAAAGTAGCTTAGTTTAGCTCTTCCTCTCTGTTTTATTGAAATTACACAACTTTACCCAGGCCTTTATAGCATATTGTCGGCTAGGGAGTTTTCTTAACGCGAAAGATGCCCTATGCAGAAATCTCCATTTCCTGGTTTCAAAAATGTGAATAGTTCACCGAATTTCAGTTTATGTGACAAAACAAGCAAGTATAGCGTAGAGAATCATTGTACCATCTAAACCTCTGTGAAATATAGTTTCCATTAAAAAAAGTATTATATTTTCAGCTGTTTGAAGCTGGTGAACAAAACCGAAAGTAAAAGATGCAAAAAAACTAAACTTAAGAACGAGAAGCATAGAAATATCGCCATTAGAGCATATCTACATATCTACCGCTTCTTAGACTTGGGAGGACGGCTCATAATAATGGCTGGAATGGAGTTTACTGGATGGAATGGAGTAAATGGAATGGTATCAAAGAAATGAAAACGATGTTTTTGATACCATTCCATTTACTCCATACCAGCCATTAATGTGTGTCGTTCTCCCTGAGCAGCCTCCACTGATTTCTATGTGAATTTGGTCAGGTCGCCCAGAAAGTTACATATTGCAGCTTTAAGGATCCCAACTTCATTTAAACGTTTAAACGTTCACACCCCTAATTTGGCCTCATACTGTATTCCAGTTATCGGATCGTTAGAGACACTCCTATACCTTCAACTGTTCCCTGTTCCAGCCTATGAGGTGAAGTCATTTTCCCCCAGTCAAGGCGATTGGTTCCACAGAGGCCAGAGGGAAGTATTGTCCTTTGTAGTCTCTGGTTGCTGCTCACAGAACCAGGCTTGTCTCTAATTAGCCTTTGTGCAAGTGCAGCTCATCCAAAACCCCTTCTCCAGCTCCAACCCATAATGAATCACTAACATCACCAAACCTCTCTCTTTCTGACTCAGCACCACCTCAGTCCACCACATACGCAGGCGAGAGGAGAGGAACAGTAAATAGTGTTCACAAAAGGCAGAGTGGGGATAGCAATGTGACTGCAACCTGAGTCTACCTTTATCCAGTTTGGTTTGAAGGACTGGGTTTTAGAGAAACAGCAAGACGATGGGTTTTGGGAGGTCCTTGAAATGATCCTTGAACACCACCCATCCATCCACCGCAGCCCAATGCTTTGTTGTGGTTGTCTGTCTGTCTGTGGTTTGGGATAGGGGAGTGTAGTAGTGGGAGGCATGGTTTGGTTTTCTCAATCCACACCAATTGGACCACAATTCTTTGAGTCCCTTTCATGTGGCATTGTATATGTTTATGAACTCATGTAAAGATGACGAATGTGCAATCAGACAATTAAGACTTCTGGGAGTATGCAAAACCTCAAACAGATACTGCATATACACTATGATACACAGCACCAGCATAGCAACTGCGAGCATAGTTTCCATGCTGGTTTCATACTAAACATTTTGCTTTGCAGCATCTGGACAACTGCAGGAGGGAGGGAGGAAAGAGGAGAGGAGGAGGGAGGGGCATAATTCGATTTAATTTGGATTAATATCTGCAGCTGCCCAGGGCTGTAATAAAATAATAAAGGGATCAGTCAGAGAGAGAGAGTTGGCAGTGTGGAGGATTGAGAGGCAGCCAGGACTGACGCACTGCACAGTGAGAGGGAAGAGAGAAGTAGAGATAAGAGAGGAACAGACGAAAGGATAAGAGGAAAGAGGAGAGGCGAGGAATGAGGATGCAAGAAGACAGGAGAGAAGAAGTGAGTGGATAAGGGTAAGGTGAGCAGAGAGGTAGAAGATAGAATGAGAAAAGAGAAAAGATAGTTTAGGTTTAATTTATTTAACTAGGCAAGTCAGTTAAGAACATATTCGTATTTACAATGACGGCCTACCCTGGCAAAACCCTAACCCGGACGATGCTGTGCCAATTGTGCGCCGCCCCAACTTGAGGGAATGAGTGGAGGTCCTTCCGTGAAAGAGATCCACAGACGAAGGGAGGGCAATCCCATTGGGAGCCAGCGCTGGGCTAGGTGAACTCATCAGGGATGTACAGCACATTACCACCAGCACCCTGAGAGCACAGGCCAGTCCCATTAATGCTGCCATTGTCTCAGCCTCAACGATGTCAAAACATTTAGAAATATACCTCACGGCCTTGTCATAATCCATCAAAGCTACAGTAAATGTAATAGGTTTAGACTCTGAGGGGTTGCGGGACATCAGACAGACCTAGTACACCTCTGATGACATCACTCAGTCAGGATGTAGAGCAGAGACAGTCGAGGGCTGCAGCACAATTCCACACCATGGCTGACCTTCTTTACACCACAAGCTTCTCCTGAGAACTGAGGCGAACACAGGGAGATCAGAGTGAGGTCATTAGCAGCACTGACCCAAAACAAAAATAATCTGACGGGTTCTCTTTTACATGTTTAAACCCAATGTATGTTTGTTCCCCCACTCTCCCCCCACCTCTCCTCCTTTCTGTGCATGTTCATTGATAGTACTTTGCTTGTGGGTCAATCATACAGCAGCACACAGGTCATGTTAAACTGCAGCAGGGTAAGAGGTAATGCCTCTCATTTATTGGGTACAGAGGAGTGCATAGTGGCTGCCATTGGGCTAGGGCAGGAGTGTGTGTGTGTGTGTGTGTGTGTGTGTGTGTGTGTGTGTGTGTGTGTGTGTGTGTGTGTGTGTGTGTGTGTGTGTGTGTGTGTGTGTGTGTGTGTGTGTGTGTGTGTGTGTGTGTGTGTGTGTGTGTGTGTGTGTGTGTGTGTGTGTGTGTGTGTGTGTGTGTGTGCCTGTCTGTGTGTGTGTGTGAGTGCATGGTGGAGAGGGCAGGCATGCACACAGTTCTATCTCTGCCTGCTGGGTCCATTTCCCCAGAAGAAGAAGCATGATTTTCAATAATCCACGATGCCTTGGGACTCCAGGGAAGCCAGGGAAACCATAAATAAACTGTCCTGCAGCACAGGGAATCTCAACCTTCATCTGACCTGTGGCAATAGTTGGTTTCCTCTAAGATATACTTTGAAATAGTCTAAAACAACTCTTTACCATTTCCATCTTAACAAATGAGCACAAACACACAACAACAGAGTAGCTCGCAAAACAGACAGAGAGAGAAAAATAGCTTCCTTTCCCCTGTTTGCTTCAGTTAATTGATGGCTGGTCCCACTAATAAATCGGCTGGTGTCGTATGGTAATGAATGACTGTTGTGACTAATCCCCTCTGAGTGGAGAAGCGAGGTGCCAGGGGCTGGACTCTCTCGTCTCTAATCTCATCTGGGACCCTTTGCTCTCCTCCCCTTGCCTTGCCTGGCTTCAGCTGCTTCCAATTTGGGCTCAGCACTTGTGCTGCTGTCGCTTGCCATTTACACAGCCATGAATCTCCGCAGCACAGGCCTGTCTGCATACGGCTGGGAGCATGCCTGTCTGTGTGGATGTATAGGATTCCTTCATGGCTATGTGTGTCTGTGCTAATAGTGTTTTGTGGCTGACGGTGAGTGTGTGTTCGTGTACGTGTAGGAGTATGTGTGTGCATCTGAAAGTGCTTATGTGTGTAATTCGTGACGTGTGTGTCTACGTTTCCTTCTAAATAAATCAGTGTGTATGTGTGAGTGTGTTTGCGTGTATGTGTGAGTGTGTTTGCGTGTATGTGTATGTGTGAGTGTGTTTGGGTGTATGTGTATGTGTGAGTGTGTTTGCGTGTATGTGTATGTGTGAGTGTGTTTGGGTGTATGTGTATGTGTGAGTGTGTTTGGGTGTATGTGTATGTGTGAGTGTGTTTGGGTGTATGTGTATGTGTATGTGTGAGTGTGTTTGGGTGTATGTGTATGTGTATGTGTGAGTGTGTTTGGGTGTATGTGTATGTGTGAGTGTGTTTGGGTGTATGTGTATGTGTGAGTGTGTTTGGGTGTATGTGTATGTGTGAGTGTGTTTGGGTGTATGTGTATGTGTGAGTGTGTTTGGGTGTATGTGTATGTGTATGTGTGAGTGTGTTTGGGTGTATGTGTATGTGTATGTCACGTGTCAGTGTTCCAGTGGTTTTAAAACCTGTTTAATGCAAGCAAGGCGACTGTGGGACCAGGAGGGTGGTTGAGAGGAGAGAGAAGGGCCACTTCAGAGACAGCTCTGGAAAGTGGTGGCTTTATGTTGGGTCATAATATGTTGTTTTTGACAGTGTTCCTTTGTGTGATCCAAGAGGAGTGGGAGTGGTCAGCACTCAGAGAGAGAGAGGAACTGGTCTCGTGCGGCTCCCACACCCGTGACCTCACACTGGGGTCGTTCCACTTACAGCTACTAAAAACTACAGTCATTAAAATGGCTAATCACGCTTAACAGCTGCATCCTTCATCATACAAATGCTCAACACCTCGCTCTCCCACCCACACATATACACTCATGTATACATACGCACACACGCACGCAGGCACGCATGCACGCACACGCACGCACGCACGCACGCACGCACGCACGCACACACACACACACACACACACACACACACACACACACACACACACACACACACACACACACACACACACACACACACACACACACACACACACACACACACACACACACACACACACCACACACACCCTGAACACACCAGCCCCCACGTACTCTCACACTCCCCTTGCTAATGGCAAGCTGCAGCCCAGCGATGTTTAAAGTGAGGGGCTTAGAGTGTAGGCCTCTGATAAGCCGAGCTGAGCTGTGAAAACACAGATTACATTTTTGCGGCTTATTAAAGATGCCGAGCCTCTGCCTCTCGGCTACGCCGTAATTGCAGCCCAGAAACAGCAGCCTCCGCTTGGCTGAGAAACATGGCTTGATGGGGCTCTTTCAGCCGCACTAATTCAGCAAAACCTCCTTTACAGGAGGTTGGTTATGGCTGGAGCTCCTGGTAATGGCTGGAGTGGAATGGTATCAAATATGTCAAACACATGGGTTCCATGTGTTTGATGCTATTGCATTAACTCATTTCCAGACATTATTATGTGTCTCAGCAGCCTCCACTGCCTCCCTAATGTCTCAATGTGCTGCTTGCGGCCCCCTCCTGAGGTAAGCTGCCCGGTGTTGTGTTGTTTCACGTGTCTGTCTTTATAAATCATGTTCAGTCTGTGATATCAACTGGAACCTCCCATTGTCATCCTCTCTTTCTCACACTCTATCCTCACATAACTCAGTCACAGCAGGGGAAACGGGCAGGAGGCCAACTAACACACCTGACCTGAGGAAGACAGGAATACTATCACAGCGTATATGCCAGGGAGACAGGAATACTATCACAGTGTATATGCCAGGGAGACAGGAATACTATCACAGTGTATATGCCAGGGAGACAGGAATACTATCACAGCGTATATGTCAGGGAGACAGGAATACTATCACAGCGTATATGCCAGGGAGACAGGAATACTATCACAGCGTATATGTCAGGGAGACAGAAATACTATCACAGCGTATATGTCAGGGAGACAGGAATACTATCACAGCGTATATGTCAGGGAGACAGGAATACTATCACAGCGTATATGTCAGGGAGACAGGAATACTATCACAGTGTATATGTCAGGGAGACAGGAATACTATCACAGCGTATATGTCAGGGAGACAGGAATACTATCACAGCGTATATGCCAGGGAGACAGGAATACTATCACAGTGTATATGCCAGGGAGACAGGAATACTATCACAGCGTATATGTCAGGGAGACAGGAATACTATCACAGTGTATATGCCAGGGAGACAGGAATACTATCACAGCGTATATGTCAGGGAGACAGGAATACTATCACAGTGTATATGTCAGGGAGACAGGAATACTATCACAGTGTATATGTCAGGGAGACAGGAATACTATCACAGTGTATATGTCAGGGAGACAGGAATACTATCACAGTGTATAAGTCAGGGAGACAGAAATACTATCACAGTGTATATGTCAGGGAGACAGAAATACTATCACAGTGTATATGCCAGGGAGACAGGAATACTATCACAGCGTATATGTCAGGGAGACAGGAATACTATCACAGTGTATATGTCAGGGAGACAGAAATACTATCACAGTGTATATGTCAGGGAGACAGAAATACTATCACAGTGTATATGTCAGGGAGACAGGAATACTATCACAGTGTATATGTCAGGGAGACAGAAATACTATCACAGCGTATATGTCAGGGAGACAGGAATACTATCACAGTGTATATGCCAGGGAGACAGGAATACTATCACAGTGTATATGTCAGGGAGACAGGAATACTATCACAGTGTATATGTCAGGGAGACAGAAATACTATCACAGTGTATATGCCAGGGAGACAGGAATACTATCACAGTGTATATGCCAGGGAGACAGGAATACTATCACAGCGTATATGCCAGGGAGACAGGAATACTATCACAGTGTATATGCCAGGGAGACAGGAATACTATCACAGTGTATATGTCAGGGAGACAGGAATACTATCACAGTGTATATGTCAGGGAGACAGGAATACTATCACAGTGTATATGTCAGGGAGACAGGAATACTATCACAGCGTATATGTCAGGGAGACAGGAATACTATCACAGCGTATATGTCAGGGAGACAGGAATACTATCACAGTGTATATGTCAGGGAGACAGGAATACTATCACAGCGTATATGCCAGGGAGACAGGAATACTATCACAGCGTATATGTCAGGGAGACAGGAATACTATCACAGTGTATATGCCAGGGAGACAGGAATACTATCACAGCGTATATGTCAGGGAGACAGGAATACTATCACAGTGTATATGCCAGGGAGACAGGAATACTATCACAGCGTATATGTCAGGGAGACAGGAATACTATCACAGCGTATATGTCAGGGAGACAGGAATACTATCACAGCGTATATGTCAGGGAGACAGGAATACTATCACAGTGTATATGTCAGGGAGACAGGAATACTATCACAGCGTATATGTCAGGGAGACAGGAATACTATCACAGCGTATATGCCAGGGAGACAGGAATACTATCACAGCGTATATGTCAGGGAGACAGGAATACTATCACAGCGTATATGTCAGGGAGACAGGAATACTATCACAGTGTATATGCCAGGGAGACAGGAATACTATCACAGTGTATATGCCAGGGAGACAGGAATACTATCACAGCGTATATGTCAGGGAGACAGGAATACTATCACAGTGTATATGTCAGGGAGACAGGAATACTATCACAGCGTATATGTCAGGGAGACAGGAATACTATCACAGTGTATATGCCAGGGAGACAGGAATACTATCACAGTGTATATGCCAGGGAGACAGGAATACTATCACAGCGTATATGTCAGGGAGACAGGAATACTATCACAGTGTATATGTCAGGGAGACAGGAATACTATCACAGTGTATATGTCAGGGAGACAGGAATACTATCACAGCGTATATGCCAGGGAGACAGGAATACTATCACAGCGTATATGCCAGGGAGACAGGAATACTATCACAGCGTATATGTCAGGGAGACAGGAATACTATCACAGTGTATATGCCAGGGAGACAGGAATACTATCACAGTGTATATGTCAGGGAGACAGGAATACTATCACAGTGTATATGTCAGGGAGACAGGAATACTATCACAGTGTATATGCCAGGGAGACAGGAATACTATCACAGTGTATATGTCAGGGAGACAGGAATACTATCACAGTGTATATGTCAGGGAGACAGGAATACTATCACAGTGTATATGTCAGGGAGACAGGAATACTATCACAGTGTATATTACAGGGAGACAGGAATACTATCACAGTGTATATATAATAATAATAATAATATATGCCATTTAGCTGACGCTTTTATCCAAAGCGACTTACAGTCATGTGTGCATACATTCTACGTATGGGTGGTCCCGGGAATCGAACCCACTACCCTGGCGTTACAAGCGCCATGCTCTACCAACTGAGCCACAGAAGGACCACAATGTCAGGGAGACAGGAATACTATCACAGCGTATATGTCAGGGAGACAGGAATACTATCACAGCGTATATGTCAGGGAGACAGGAATACTATCACAGTGTATATGTCAGGGAGACAGGAATACTATCACAGTGTATATGTCAGGGAGACAGGAATACTATCACAGCGTATATGTCAGGGAGACAGGAATACTATCACAGCGTATATGCCAGGGAGACAGGAATACTATCACAGTGTATATGTCAGGGAGACAGGAATACTATCACAGCGTATATGTCAGGGAGACAGGAATACTATCACAGCGTATATGCCAGGGAGACAGGAATACTATCACAGTGTATATGCCAGGGAGACAGGAATACTATCACAGCGTATATGCCAGGGAGACAGGAATACTATCACAGCGTATATGTCAGGGAGACAGGAATACTATCACAGTGTATATGTCAGGGAGACAGGAATACTATCACAGCGTATATGCCAGGGAGACAGGAATACTATCACAGCGTATATGTCAGGGAGACAGGAATACTATCACAGTGTATATGCCAGGGAGACAGGAATACTATCACAGCGTATATGCCAGGGAGACAGGAATACTATCACAGTGTATATGCCAGGGAGACAGGAATACTATCACAGCGTATATGTCAGGGAGACAGGAATACTATCACAGCGTATATGTCAGGGAGACAGGAATACTATCACAGCGTATATGCCAGGGAGACAGGAATACTATCACAGCGTATATGTCAGGGAGACAGGAATACTATCACAGTGTATATGTCAGGGAGACAGGAATACTATCACAGCGTATATGTCAGGGAGACAGGAATACTATCACAGCGTATATGTCAGGGAGACAGGAATACTATCACAGCGTATATGCCAGGGAGACAGGAATACTATCACAGCGTATATGTCAGGGAGACAGGAATACTATCACAGTGTATATGCCAGGGAGACAGGAATACTATCACAGTGTATATGTCAGGGAGACAGGAATACTATCACAGCGTATATGTCAGGGAGACAGGAATACTATCACAGCGTATATGTCAGGGAGACAGGAATACTATCACAGCGTATATGTCAGGGAGACAGGAATACTATCACAGCGTATATGTCAGGGAGACAGGAATACTATCACAGCGTATATGTCAGGGAGACAGGAATACTATCACAGCGTATATGTCAGGGAGACAGGAATACTATCACAGCGTATATGTCAGGGAGACAGGAATACTATCACAGCGTATATGCCAGGGAGACAGGAATACTATCACAGCGTATATGTCAGGGAGACAGGAATACTATCACAGCGTATATGCCAGGGAGACAGGAATACTATCACAGCGTATATGTCAGGGAGACAGGAATACTATCACAGCGTATATGTCAGGGAGACAGGAATACTATCACAGCGTATATGTCAGGGAGACAGGAATACTATCACAGCGTATATGTCAGGGAGACAGGAATACTATCACAGCGTATATGCCAGGGAGACAGGAATACTATCACAGCGTATATGTCAGGGAGACAGGAATACTATCACAGCGTATATGTCAGGGAGACAGAAATACTATCACAGCGTATATGTCAGGGAGACAGGAATACTATCACAGTGTATATGTCAGGGAGACAGGAATACTATCACAGCGTATATGTCAGGGAGACAGGAATACTATCACAGCGTATATGCCAGGGAGACAGGAATACTATCACAGCGTATATGTCAGGGAGACAGGAATACTATCACAGCGTATATGTCAGGGAGACAGGAATACTATCACAGTGTATATGCCAGGGAGACAGGAATACTATCACAGTGTATATGCCAGGGAGACAGGAATACTATCACAGCGTATATGTCAGGGAGACAGGAATACTATCACAGTGTATATGTCAGGGAGACAGGAATATTATCACAGCGTATATGTCAGGGAGACAGGAATACTATCACAGTGTATATGCCAGGGAGACAGGAATACTATCACAGTGTATATGCCAGGGAGACAGGAATACTATCACAGCGTATATGTCAGGGAGACAGGAATACTATCACAGTGTATATGTCAGGGAGACAGGAATACTATCACAGTGTATATGTCAGGGAGACAGGAATACTATCACAGCGTATATGTCAGGGAGACAGGAATACTATCACAGCGTATATGCCAGGGAGACAGGAATACTATCACAGCGTATATGTCAGGGAGACAGGAATACTATCACAGTGTATATGCCAGGGAGACAGGAATACTATCACAGTGTATATGTCAGGGAGACAGGAATACTATCACAGTGTATATGTCAGGGAGACAGGAATACTATCACAGTGTATATGTCAGGGAGACAGGAATACTATCACAGTGTATATGTCAGGGAGACAGGAATACTATCACAGCGTATATGTCAGGGAGACAGGAATACTATCACAGTGTATATGTCAGGGAGACAGGAATACTATCACAGTGTATATGTCAGGGAGACAGGAATACTATCACAGTGTATATGTCAGGGAGACAGGAATACTATCACAGCGTATATGTCAGGGAGACAGGAATACTATCACAGCGTATATGTCAGGGAGACAGGAATACTATCACAGTGTATATGTCAGGGAGACAGGAATACTATCACAGTGTATATGTCAGGGAGACAGGAATACTATCACAGCGTATATGTCAGGGAGACAGGAATACTATCACAGCGTATATGCCAGGGAGACAGGAATACTATCACAGTGTATATGTCAGGGAGACAGGAATACTATCACAGCGTATATGTCAGGGAGACAGGAATACTATCACAGCGTATATGCCAGGGAGACAGGAATACTATCACAGCGTATATGCCAGGGAGACAGGAATACTATCACAGCGTATATGCCAGGGAGACAGGAATACTATCACAGCGTATATGCCAGGGAGACAGGAATACTATCACAGTGTATATGTCAGGGAGACAGGAATACTATCACAGCGTATATGCCAGGGAGACAGGAATACTATCACAGCGTATATGTCAGGGAGACAGGAATACTATCACAGCGTATATGCCAGGGAGACAGGAATACTATCACAGCGTATATGCCAGGGAGACAGGAATACTATCACAGCGTATATGCCAGGGAGACAGGAATACTATCACAGCGTATATGTCAGGGAGACAGGAATACTATCACAGCGTATATGCCAGGGAGACAGGAATACTATCACAGCGTATATGCCAGGGAGACAGGAATACTATCACAGTGTATATGTCAGGGAGACAGGAATACTATCACAGCGTATATGTCAGGGAGACAGGAATACTATCACAGCGTATATGTCAGGGAGACAGGAATACTATCACAGCGTATATGCCAGGGAGACAGGAATACTATCACAGCGTATATGTCAGGGAGACAGGAATACTATCACAGCGTATATGTCAGGGAGACAGGAATACTATCACAGTGTATATGTCAGGGAGACAGGAATACTATCACAGTGTATATGTCAGGGAGACAGGAATACTATCACAGTGTATATGTCAGGGAGACAGGAATACTATCACAGCGTATATGTCAGGGAGACAGGAATACTATCACAGCGTATATGCCAGGGAGACAGGAATACTATCACAGCGTATATGTCAGGGAGACAGGAATACTATCACAGCGTATATGTCAGGGAGACAGGAATACTATCACAGCGTATATGCCAGGGAGACAGGAATACTATCACAGTGTATATGTCAGGGAGACAGGAATACTATCACAGTGTATATGCCAGGGAGACAGGAATACTATCACAGCGTATATGTCAGGGAGACTATGACCTCCATTACAAGTTCCAAGGTTTATTAGTTGTATGTACGGGATACGCATGGTGTACATCGTCCAACAAAATGCTTACTTGCAGGTTCCTTCTCAACAATGTAACGGCAATACGAAATAGTAAAACATAAGAATACTAACATAAAGTAAATGGCAGTAGAATAGAATAAACATTTTAGCATCAGTATAATACAGGAAGGCACAATTTAAAGTCCAATATTTACAGGTGTATTGGAGAAGAGGGGATGGGGGCAAGAATATAAATTCTGGTAGCAGCAGCTGTGATGTGTGCTAAGATGCGGAAAATCAGAGCAGGTGGTCAGTCCAGTTCAAGTGTTCAGCAGTCTGATGGCTTGCAGATAGAAACTGTCTCTGAGCCTGTTGGTATCCAATACTTTCTGCCCAATGGTAAAGAAGTGAACAGCTTGTGACTGGGGTGTGGGGTCCTTGATGATGCTGCGGCCTTCCTCGGGCACCGTTTCCAGTAGATGTCCTGGATGGGTGGAAGCACGATCCCAGGGGTGTACTAGGCCGTCTTCACCACCCGCTGGAGGGTCTTGTTTTCGTGGACAGATGCAGCCGTAGTATTTTGAGAGGACCCGGGGCAGAATGCCATATTTCTTCAGCCGCCATAGGAAGTAGAGACGCTGTTGCGCCTTGACAGGGGAGGTGGTGATGTTGGTCCATGAAAGTCCTCGGTGATGTGGACTCTCTCTACTATAGTCCCATTGATGTGGATCGGTGTGGATGTTCCCTTCTATGCTTCCTGAAGTCAACCATAAACTCCAATGTCATAATCAAATATAAGGAATACAGAATATGTTTCAAATTCTGTTGTAATAAAATGGGGTATAATTTTGATAGCGTTATTTGATGTATTGTAACTTGGGATATCCCCAGTGAAAACAAGAGTTGTGTTGCATGGAAGGGTGATGCGATCCAGGCATACATTATATCCATGTTCTCTGGCAGTTTATAAAAGTGCCTCCATCTGCAAATACTTAGATGTTTTTTCAAGCTCAATCAGAGATAAAGACCATTGTGTTGAAGGTCCAGCAGTAAGACAATATCTCCCCGACCTCATAGAAAACAATTACGATGAGGTAATTACACCACTGGTTTGGAATTTCAGCCAAGGCTTGAGAAACAGAGAGAAATATGAGGGGTGGCTGTCTCAATACAGTGTTATCTTACTCCACATAGACTCTCTCTGACTCAGTGGGTTTGTCTGTTATCAGCCTGTGTGTGATGTAATGTTTTGTTTTTGGAGCCCATGGGCTGGATGTGGTGGAGCCAACGGGCCACAGATCCCACAGGATCCTCTGATTGGAGTGATTTGAACCCATCCAATAGTATTCACTCACTCATCCTGGGTCTGGGCACTCTGCACCCGGGCCATTGGGACTAGGGGAAACACTTCAAGAGGTTCTAAACTAAAACAGAGACGTGTTATCTCTAGGTCAGACACACCAGACAGACTGGACCCTAGTCAGACACTCTGACAACAGGCGGGGGACCAAACTCCAAAGCACCTAACAAGGTCAGAGAGTACACGCATTTAAGGGAAAGAACTCAGCTAAGTGAGTGAAGGAACAAAAGTGAAAACAACCCTCAACAATCAACGCTACGATTACAGCGCCCTCACCGCTCTGGCTTTCCTGAGTGAGGAGGATTGTCATCATTCAGTCTCACCTTAACTCTCACCCTCCCAGTGAGAATCGCAGTCCCAGTCCCAGTCCCAGTCCCAGTCCCAGTCCCCAGTCCCCAGTCCCAGTCCCAGTTTGCAGCTGGCCTGTCTGCTGTGGTGATGGCTGCATTAATGCAGTCCCGCCCTGGGAGGGGGGTCAGTCAGGGTAGTGGTACAGTAGAGAGAAGTTAGGGGAGGTAAAGTAAATCAAAGGATCATGCACATTTTCCACAGTCTGTGAGAGGCAGACAGCAGACAGGCAGCAGAAGTAGATGGAAGGAAGGGGGGAACACCTAAGACTACTCTTAACTGGAACTTTGAATGGGTCATAGATCAAGAGAACAGGACATCACATTAGTTCAAATTCAGACCAAAGATATGTCCACTTCAACTAATAATTAATAACATACATCTATGTTATGTTTCTAAAACACACAAATACATTCTCTAGGCCATGTATCCGCAAAGCTAGAGCCTAACAATCACAACAACGTCACACACAGCTCATCTTTGACCTCGCACTCGAATGCTGCATCAACTGAGAATGCTGCACTAACTTCCCTTGGCAACACTATGGCAACAATTTGTGCATGTGCTGTCCCATCTCCAGTCATCCAGTGTCGCTGGTTTTTATTTGTCCTTACGGTAGGGGAAGAGGGGGCTGAGAGGAGGGGTATCAGGTTGGGTGCTGGCAGGGGCCTCTCCTACACAGTCCCGACGGCCGTCCTGGATGCTATCCACCCGCTGCATCGTAGGGCTCTCTGAATAGGAGCTGACACTTCCACTCAGCGCTGTGATCTGAGACACCCGGAACGGCGCTCTCATAAGTGTCTAATCTCAGCATCCCTGTCCCTGTCTCAACCCCCCCAGACAAACCCCCACCATGGCCCTCTAGTACTACTTAACTGGATAATTCTAGGTCTTTTGACAGTGTGTGTGTGTGTCTGTGTGTGTGTGCGTGCGTGCGTGCGTGCGTGCGTGCGTGTGTGTGCTTTCTGTGTGTGTGTGTATCTCGGTAGTCTGTCCATGCATGTGTGGGAGTTGTTGAGTGTCTCATATGCTGTATCAGAGGGCTTCTGACATATGTACACCTCAGTGGTGGTCAGTGACATTTAAGATGTATTTTTTCATGTGAATGGCCTATATTTATAGCATATTGGATGACTGTCATTCATATCCCATTCACATAGTTCAATGTAACACCGAGAGGTTTAGGCTACTACATGATACTAAAAATGTCCCTATAGTCATCACGAGGTTGCAACAACCTAGCCTATGAATGAAAGTTTACAAAGTAGGTGCACACAGGTCGAGAGATACATTTAAGGTAAAAGACAGTGACACATGGACAGACAGGGTAGCCTAGTGGTTAGAGCATTGGACTAGTAACCGGAAGGTTGCAAGTTCAAACCCCCGAGCTGACAAGGTACAAATCTGTCGTTCTGCCCCTGAACAGGCAATTAACCCGCTGTTCCTAGGCCGTCATTGAAAATAAGAATTTGGTACAAATCTGTCGTTCTGCCCCTGAACAGGCAATTAACCCACTGTTCCTAGGCCGTCATTGAAAATAATTTGGTACAAATCTGACTTGCCTAGTTAAATAAAGGTAAAATTAAAATAAAAAAACACAGCCTTGCACAGTTTCCTGCATCTAGCTGATATAAGGTGTAGTCCAACAGTTGCAAACGAGAGTTTATATTTGACAAATGTAGATATGTTTATTTCCGTTTAAGAAACTCTTTTCAACAGAATTGGCAGAATGAATACACCTCTGATCACATTTCACAGTTCACTTTCATAGCAGAGTTGTATTCCTTCTCTCCTCCTATCACCTTGTCCCTTCGCTTGTAGACTTCAATGCACAACACATCAGCTGTATGTGACCAGGCGAAAAAAAACTTTCCAAGCCAAACCATATCATAACCACTACACACAGCCTACATCGTTGTCACCATATTACCTAAAGTAACGTCATAGTCAACATAGCTAATAGACGTTACAGTAACGTTACAGTCTACAGTCAGTAAGCAGTTTAGCTCTTACACCGGCAGGCCCCGGTAGCAATAAATTAGTAAAACCAAAAGCTTACCTTGATTTTGAAGAGTTCTCGTGTTTTGTTGGATAGTCATCGCCAGCTAGCTAATATAGCATCCTTATTTTTGAGCAGGGTGTTTGAGTAGGTTAAACAAGCTAGCTGCATTTGCTAGCTAAGTAAGTGTAACTGAAAGTTAATGATATATCTATCTTTCACTTGCTTCTCCTTCATTTTGGAAGAAATTTATTTTTTCAAAACTGTTCAACTTTTGTCTTTCTCTCTCTTTGAATCAACTACTTACCACATTGTATGCACTGCACTGCAGTGCTAGCTAGTTGTAGCTTATGCTTTCAGTACTATATTCATTCTCTGATCCTTTGATTGGGTGGACAACATGTTCATAATGCAAGTCCTCCTCTGGAAATTGACATAATTACTGTGTAAGTCTATGGAAGGGGGTGAGAACCATGAACCTCCTAGGTTTTGTATTGAGGCAATGTACCCAGAGCAGGACGGAAGCTAGTTGTCCTCCGGCTACATCATGGTGCTACCCTACAGAGTGCTGTTGAGGCTACTGTAGACGTTCATTGCCATATAGTGTGTTTTAATCAATTATTTGGTGACGTGATTCTATTTAGTATAGTTTTATCTGAAAAATATAACTTTTTCAATGTTTTAAAAATTGTGTTTTTATGAAATTCACCAAGGATGGTCCTCTCCTTCCTCCTCTGAGGAGCCTCCACCAGTACACCTTGTGTCAACATGTGTAGGCACATGTAGGGCAGTTGTGGTGACCATGTTACCGCCACACCGGCTGTCACGACTCATGAAGGCAGTCACGGTAATTAGGCTTCTCCAAGCTCTGATGCTGCTGATGGTTATTAATAGCCTACCAATCTTGCTAACTGCCTGGTACTCGGCACTATATTGTCTCTCTAATAACCCTGTCATCAATGCAAATGTCATCGATTCAAACACTTCATGAGAGCCCATGACCTCATGTTGTGCAACATTTCTGTAGGCTATGCAATTGTACGAGAAAACAGAGGGATGGCCTCTACTAAAAAGAGGAGGCTCCCATCAGCTTTCTATAGGCTAGACCTACTATTTTTATTTCTCAACTTTCCTAATATTAAGCACATTGCATATCTTTACAACAGGAATACAGGCTACCTGGCTGGCATGAAAATAAACCATGGGAAAAGCATCCTCCATTCGCTATTTAAGTGCATAGAGGGCATGTATTTCAAGACAGGTGCATGATAATGGTCCATTCTAAATCAAAACAAATTTCACACATATATTATTTAGTATATGTAAAGACAAGATTGAATCTAGAATGAATGATGCCCAGCAAAAGAAACAATGCCTTTTTTTGCAACTTTTTCTAATCATAGTGGCACACCTCATGTAGAGTGTAGGGCTATATTTTTTGATAAGGTTTGTATCACAACTAAAGTGGCCAAAAAACTTCTTAAAATTAAGCACATTAATCTGCTTTACAATACAAGGGGTGTACAGTAGAGCCTAACTGGTGTGTGTGTATATACAGTATATAAGGAGCACGTGAGTTTCAAGTTTGGGGAAGATCATTTTCACCATAAAAATGCACCATTACATGCATAATCACATTTGTGGTCACTTTTGATAATAGTGTTTTCCCGCTAATGGAACATTTGCGCTTATAGCCTCCTGCCATGTACACATTGCTGCGCTTATAATGTGAAGAAATAGTTTATCAACATTTCAAGCTAAACGTTCTGATATTGTGTCAGCCACATTGCATAAAAATTATTTTTGATGCTTGTGGTATTCATTTGGGATCCATCGCATCCCACAACTGTCCCAGACTATGTTTGGCATTTTTATTTCTCGCACAGAAAAGAATGGGTTGACTTTTGTGCTATGGGGGATAGTAGATTGACATAGGCTAGTGCTTTTGCTGTTCGTTAGGGCTACTCATCTTGTCGGCTGACGAAAAGTAAATGTGGACAGTTCTTCCAATATCTTCAATATGCACCTCGGAATTGGATAAGGACGCATGCAGTTGCATCCCTGATGTGCCTGTCTTCACTTGTAGCCTGTGAGAAAGACGGATGGAGAGCCATGTGAGTGAGAGGTGCTTCAGAGCGTGCAGCACTCAGGGAGAAAGGCACAATGCAGCACTCCGGGCCAAGGGCACCACAGCCATTGGCCTTAAAAAAGCATGGATTTTTGTAGGGTGCATTACATCCACACATAAGGGATGCCGCTGTGAAGGCATTATCAAGTGCTTGCCAAATTGTGAATGAGAGACTGAGTGTGTACAGCCTGCGCAAAAAAAAACAAAGCAGAGCACATGCCCTTCAAGCAACTTTTTTCAAATAATAATTAGAGTCGCATCACGCAGCATTACAGTGTATTGAAAATGAAAACATATAGCCCAACGTATGTAGAACAACTAAAATTACATTAATAAATCAAAATGAAGCATATAGGAGTACGTATATCTTCGTTAACTGCTCAACCCAGAATAGCTGCATGTGCGCACTCCCTCAAATCTTTTGGAGAAAATATCCTTGATATCTTATTCAGCTTTGTTCAATTGTATTTTTCATACTATAAAATAATATCAAATAATGCCACGAGATTCTAAGCAAATCTTGTCTGCTAAATGAACTAGTATAGCCCAAAGCCATTTGGCCTAGCCAGATCAGGACCTAACATAAGGACATCTCAGAGTATGCTATTTTGTTCTTCTGAAATAGACTACATTTTCTTCATATCATGCTTCTTTTGACCTGTCTAAAATAAAGAATGGATTTATTGTGAAGGTGTAAGCTATTGTCACACCCTGGCCTTAGTTATCTTTGTTTTCTTTATTATTTTGGTTAGGCCAGGGTGTGACATGTGTGATTTATGTGTTTTGTCTTGTCTAGGGTTTTTTGTAGATTAATGGGGTTGTGTTCAGTTTAGTTGTCTAGGTAAGTCTATGGTTGCCTGGATTGGTTCTCAATCACAGGCAGGTGTTTATCGTTTTGTCTCTGATTGGGAGCCATATTTAGGCAGCCATGTTCTTTGGATATTTTGTGGGGGATTGTTTACTGTGTCATTGTTTGTGGCACACGGGACTGTTTCGGGTTTTCACGTTTCTTGTTTTGTCGTTGTGTTCATGTTAAGTGTCTCTTATTAAAGAACCATGAACTATAACCACGCTGCGTTTTGGTCCGCCTCACCTTCCCAGGAAGAAAGCCGCTATATTATATGGATTTATTAGACTTTTCAAAATGTAGATGTTCCAAAGGTCTGCATCAGTGGCTTGTAGGCTGTGTGGAAGCCAGGAGATGCTAAATGTGTTATGTTAATTAACGGTCAATTACCGTGAGAACGACAGTTATTTGCTTGACAATCACCAGCTGACTATATTTCGTGACTACCACAGCCCTAGGCACATGTGTAAAGGGGTTGCTGGTGGGAAAAGTGGGGTGATTTCTCCCAAATGAGGCCCTATTAAAGCACCCTTCAGCAGGTAGTGGGCCCCTGTGAGCCCCCTAGAGAGACTGTTAGCTCACCTGGGAGGAGTGGGCTGGCTGGTGAGGGAAACAGTAGTCTCATGTCAACACCACTGAGAACTCAACGTTTTATCACAGTAAAGGGTTATTGTAATCAGCCCTGGGTCCTGGGGCAAACAGTCACTCCACCCTCTACACCAGACAGGGGGCCAGCCAGCGCCAAGGGAAATTATTAGGCTCTGTTCTGGGTGAGTGGTGTGAGGAGAAGTGTGTGTGGAGTGTAGGCAGGGGGAGTTACTGGAGTTGAAAGGATCAGAATAGCAATAACAGAGTGTTGGCATTTTAAGGGGATGAAACCATACTTGTAGATGGACCATAAAACGCAAAACGATGCAATTCAATAACAGTCAAGTTGGACACTTAAAAAACCTAAAAGATGAATAAACTGGAGGCTGTTGGCTCTGCCCTAGAATGCTGATGTGAGGTTTCTCTAGACCACTGGCGAGTGAGTGTATTGATATGCAGGCAAACAGAGGGATACCCTTGTGTTTATCCATGTTACTCATTTAGTAGTTTTGAGGAACCCCTAAGAGGCTAATAGTGAGGAACTGGGGATACTGGGTAACACAGAGGAAAATAGAGATAGAGAGATATGTTGAAATGGGGAATGGAATGAAGACAAAGATACATTATTGAACTTGAGATAAGTGAGAAAAGATAACTTACAGACAGGAAGAAAGGGATGACAGAAAAATAGAGAAATGAGAGCGATATCAAACTTGAGAGTGAGAAAGTGAACCATACGAAAGAGAGTGAGAAGGGAAAGTGAGAGTGGAAAGAAGGAGGAAGTGGGGGAGAGCTAAGGCAGTTCTGGCAGCCGTCTGGTCTTCATGGTTTCTCTGACCACAACATGGCTGAGGGGCTGGCCCCCGCTCAGAGCTGCGTCAGAACCAGGCTCCAGGACTACATATCACATGCCTAGGATTCACTACCTCAGCCCTTAATCACCATCACCTCCTCTGGTCTCTCTCTCTCCTCGCACCAAAATCTCATGTTCTCATTGTTCTGTTCACATTCATGTGTTTTCAGTTGTGAGCATTGAGGGGGAGGGAGATGCAGAGAGAGGAGAGAAAGGCACTACAGGGACCAGAAACTGGAGAAGTACAGAGATTTACAGAGAAGTACAGAGATGTACAGAGATGTACAGAGAAGTACAGAGATGTACAGATATGTACAGAGAAGTACAGAGAAGTACAGAGAAGTACAGAGATGTACAGAGAAGTACAAAGATGTACAGAGAAGTACAGAGAAGTACAGAGATGTACAGAGAAGTACAGAGATGTACAGAGAAGTACAGAGATGTACAGAGAAGTACAGAGAAGTACAGAGAAGTACAGAGATGTACAGAGAAGTACAGAGATGTGCTCAGCTGGAGAAGAACAGAGAAATCTGTAAGTGCATAAATCCCAGAAGATGTTGACCTCTGTTGCCCTCTTACCTTCTTCACAGGCCGTGCCGCTGTAGCCTGGACAGCACTTCCACTCCAGAGAGTTGATGGTACGGTACACCACCTTATAGGAGGGTCTGACCACTGTCCGGTAGCTGGGGAACACACACAGGCCAACATCACAAACAGTGTAAGGAGGAAACAGTTCCTCTGATCTTGTGGCTCATTCATCAAGGTGTAGATGTCGGGTGTGTTTGGTGAGGTTTTGACATGCAGTGTTTTGGATAAGAGGTCCCAGACTCACCTGCCCCCTGTGCATCCCTGTGGCCAGCGACATGTCTGGTAGACACGCTGCAGGGTTGTCCCATTCTGCACCTGGCAAGTCACTGTCTTGGTGACCGTATGGGGACACCAGTTCCTGAGAGAGAGGAAAGAGGAAGAGAGAGAGAAAGAGAGGGAGAGAGAGGGAGAAAGTGGGACACACAGAGCAGGTTTAGCATGCACACTCAAATTCAACAAGACAAAGGGTAAGAGAAACACACTATTGGCTCCACAACTGTACAACAACAAAAAATACAAGCCACAGGTGGTCATATCATTATCTGATAAAAACACACACCCTGCAATCTCTCTCTCCCTCTCTCAAACACACACACACACACACACACACACACACACACACACACACACACACACACACACACACACACACACACACACACACACACACACACACACAGACACACACACACACACACACACACACACACACACACACACACACACACACACACACACACACACACACACACACACACACACAAAGGGAAATTAGCCGTACCCTCGCACTCAGTAAGCCGTCTACTCTGGGATTTGAATCTCTTTTCTCATTCTCTGCCCTCTTTCTTTTCAAAGTCCTTCTGGTGTTTACATGAGTTCAATCAGCCGTGACACTTGCGGGAGTGCATTGTAGGTTGTGTTTATATTGCGGTCTTTCCCCTATCAATACACATCCGCTGGCTTTTTCCCGCCTGGGTCTCAGAAGAGGCAGAGTCACTGAGGGGGACCAGAGGGGGCAGGGTCTCACACAGAGAATAGAGTGAGTTTTCAAACACAGGCTAATAGAGGCCCACTCCTTTTCCAAGACGACTCCTTTCGTAATACGTTATCAGGAATTGCTTTGCACAGCTGGAAAGGCTGGGAGCGGGATGACCTGCCAGGAAAACAGCTTACCCAGAGGTCACAGGTCAACATCAGATGCTGAAGCCCTCATTAGTCAAACCGTGTCTTTTACGAATAAGTTATACACATTTACCTCAAGTTTTATATAGTCTCTATAAAGGCTTTGTACACTTACTCTCGCTACTTATGAAGCTCTCACTACTAGCGAAGCTCTTGGTTTTCAGACCTCTTTTGAACCATATGCAACCAAGGACAAAGAACAGGGAGTCAGTGCAGTAGTGTATCAGTTAGCCTGGACCAGCTCTTGTCCATGTTAGTCAACCAGGACTAGATCTGTTTCCCTGGGCTGTGCCGTGTAGAATAGATATTTGAGTCGGATTAGGAGAGGAGCTATGGGATGGTTTCAATCACTGCATTATTGGTCGGAAGAAAATGCTAACAAGGGAAACAATACACAGAAATAAAGGGGAAAACCTCTCCATGGTATTCGTTAAACATGTCCTACAGTGCATTCGGAAAGGATTCAGAACCCTTCACTTTTTCCAGATTTTGTTACGTTACAGCCTTAATCTAAAATGGATTAAATCATATTTTTTCCTCATCCCCCATCCCGACAACCATAAATCAAGGAAACATGTAGCGGCACTTAGAGAAATGTAACGTATGAGGAACACACGGAGGCTATTCCACGAAACATGTGTTAGCAGTCTTTTATTAACAATGAAGTGCACAAATACCCTGATTACCCTCATATGGCTAGGGCTGAATAGATGTGATACAGTAACACTGGAGTCACAATGTTTCAACCAATGACTGTACTGAATGTGTGTGAGACTGTGTGTGTGTGTGTACACTGCTGGACAATGCCAAGGGCATAAGATGCTGAGCAGCCCTAAAACAGCTCACAGTAACAATCCACCCACACATGCTGTGGTGTCCGTACACATTTACATTTACATTTAAGTCATTTAGCAGACGCTCTTATCCAGAGCGACTTACAAATTGGTGCATTCACCTTATGAGATCCAGTGGAACAGTCACTTTACAATAGTGCATCTAAATCTTAAAAGGGGGGGGGGGGTGTAATAAGGATTACTTATTACACAAGCCCCTACTAGGGCTGTATGATATAGGGAACCAGTTTGAACTATTTGAGCCATTTCCAAGGGCATAAAATCCTAAATGCCACTTATTGGCGTTAGAAGACAGACGAGGGGAGGTGGGATGCAGCAGGTCACTGTTGGCAGCTCCTAGTGGCCATGCGTGAGCACAGGTCTTCCTCCCACCTACACACTTAATATGCGTAATTGTGCAAACACAATGATCTCTTTCATGGTGAATTAGCACAAGCAGAACAATGAAGTCTTTCTTTCCATGTTTTTCGTCTAACTAACATACTTCTGGATGCTAGTGCTAAACTCTTGCTTCTTATACATCCACCCAGAGGTTTCCCAATATGCTTTAAGCAGAGTCAGTGGCGCACCATCTACTGTGTAGCTATAGAGACGTATACCCCAGGAAAACGCCCACCCCTGCTAACTCTGCCACCGCTGCTGAAAAAAATCCTAGGGGAAACCCGATCCATCTGACACAGACCACGACAACAGCTACTGTCACTTTCCCTATTTAACACTGTAAGAGCCTCCACGTTCCCGAAGCCAGGTGAAGTCACACAGTAGTACCATTCAGTCTCGACAGAGCTGTGGTCAGGTAGGGTTAAAGGTCCAATGCAAATCAAGTCAAATCAAAGTTTATTTGTCACGTGCGCTGAATACAGCAGGTAAAACAGTGAAATGCTTACTTACAGGCCCTAACCAACAGTGCAATTTCTAAGTAAAAAATAGGTATTAGGTGAACAATAGACAAGTAAAGAAATAAAAAACCAGAGTAAAAAGATATAAAAGTGGCGAGGCTATATACAGTAGTGAGGCTCTATACAGGCACTAGTGAGTCAGGCCAATTGAGGTAGTATGTACATGTAGGTATGGTTAAAGTGACAATGCATATCTGGATAAGAGCGTCTGCTAAATGACTTAAATGTAAATGTAAATAAAGAGAGAGTAGCAGTAGCGTAAAAGAGGGGTTGGCGGGTGGTCGGTGGCGGGACACAATGAAGATAGTCCGGGTAGCCAATGTGTTTTGTCGGGCTAATTGAGGTAGTATGTACATGAATGTATTGTTAAAGTGACTATGCATATATGATAAACAGAGAGTAGCAACAACGTAAAAGAGGGGTTGGGGGGACACACAATGCAAATAGTCTGGGTAACCATTTGATTACCTGTTCAGGAGTCTTATGGCTTGGGGGTTGAGCTGTTGAGAAGCCTTTGGTCCTAAACTTGGCGCACCGGTACCGCTTGCTATCCGGTAGTAGCGAGAACAGTCTGTGACTGGTGTGGCTGGGGTCTTTGACAATTTTTAGGGCCTTCCTCTGACACCGCCTGGTGTAGAGGTCCTGGATGGCAGGTAGCTTATCCCTAGTGATGTACTGGGCCATACGCACTACCCTCTGTAGTGCCTTGCGGTCAGAGGCCGAGCAGTTGCCGTACCAGGCAGTGATGCAACCATGCTCTCGATGTTGCAGCTGTAAAACCTTTTGAGGATCTGAGGACCCATGCCAAATATTTTTTAGTTTCCTGAGGGGGAATAGACTTTGTTGTGCCCTTTTCATGACTGTCTTGGTGTGTTTGGATCATTCTAGTTTGTTGGTGATGTGGACACCAAGAAACTTGAAGCTCTCAACCTGCTCCACTACAGCCCCGTCGATGAGAATGGGGGTGATGCTCGGTCCTCCTTTTCCTGTAGTCCACAATCATCTCCTTAGTCTTGGTTACGTTGAGGGATAGGTTGTTATCCTGACACAACCCGGCCAGGTCTCTGACCTCCTCCCTATTGGTTGTCCCATTGTTGTCAGTGATCAGGCCTACCACTGTTGTGTCATCTGCAAACTTAATGAAGGTGTTGGAGTCGTGCCTGGCCATGCAGTCATGGGTGAACAGGGAGTACAGGAGGGGACTAAGCACGCACCCCTGAGGGGCACCAGTGTTTAGGACCAACGTGACAGATGTGTTGCTACCTACCCTCACCACCTGGGGGCGGCCCGTCAGGAAGTCTAGGATCCAGTTGCAGATGGAGGTGTTTAGTCCTAGGTTCCTTAGCTTAGTGATGAGCTTTTAGGGTACTATGGTGTTGAACACTGAGCTGAAGTCAATGAATAGCACTCTCACATAGGTGTCCCTTATGTCCAGGTGGGAAAGGGCAGTGTGGAGTGCAACAGAGATTGTGTCATGTTGAAAATGTCAGTGAAGACACCTGCCAGTTGAACAGCACATGCCTGGAGCACACGTCCTGGTAATCCGTCTGACCTCGCGGCCTTGTGAATGTTGACCTGTTTAAAGGTCTTACTCACGTCGGCTTTGGCTATGGAGAGCGTGATCACACAGTCGTCCTGAACAGCTGATGCTTTCATGCATGCTTCTGTGTTGCTTACCTCGAAGCAAGCATAGAAGTGATTTAGCTCGTCTGGTAGGCTCGTGTCACTGGGCAGCTCGCGACTGTGCTTCCCATTTGTAGTGTGTAATAGTTTGCAAGCCCTGCTACATAAGACGAGCATCGGAGCCGGTGTTGTACGATTCAATCTTAGCCCTGTACTGGTGCTTTGCCTGTTTGATGGTTCGTCGGAGGGCATAGCAGGATTTCTTATAAGCTTCCGGGTTAGAGTCCCGCATCTTGAAAGCGGCAGCTCTACCCTTTAGCCCAGGGCGAATGTTGCCTGTAATCCATGGCTTCTGGTTGGGGTAGGTACAGGTACAGTCACTGTGAGGATGATGTCCTCGATGCACTTATTGATAAAGCCAGTGACTGATGTGGTGTACTCCTCAATGCAATCGGAAGAATCCCAGAACATATTCCATTCTGTGATAGCAAAACAGTCCTGTAGTCTAGCATCTGCTTCATCTGACCACTTTTTTATAGACTGTGGTGCTTTCTGCTTTAATTTTCGCTGGTAAGCAGGAATCAGGAGGATAGAATTGTGGTCAGATTTACCAAATGGAGGGCGAGGGAGAGCTTTGTACGTGTCTCTGTGTGTGGAGTACAGGTAATCTAGAATTTTTCCCCCTCTTTTTGCGCATTTAACATGTTGATAGAGATTAGGTAAAACTGATTTAAGTTTCCCTGTATTAAAGCCTCCGGCCACTGGGAACGCCGCATCTGGGTGAGTGGTTTCCTGTTTGTTTATTTCCTTATACAGCTGACTGAGTGCGGTCTTAGTGCCAGCATCCATCTGTCGTGGTAAATAGACAGCCACGAAAAGTATAGATTTAAACCCTCTTGGCAAATAGTGTGGTCTACAGTTCATCATAAGACATTCTACTTCAGGCGAGTAAATCTAGAGACTTCCTTAGATTTCGTGCAGCAAGTATGTGGACATCCCTTCAAATGAGTGGATTCAGCTATTTCAGCCACACCCATTGCTGACAGGTGTATAAAACCGAGCACACTGCCATGCAATCTCCATGGACAAACATTGACAGTAGAATGGCCCGTACTGAAGAGCACAGGGACTTTCAACATGGCACAGTCTTAGGATGCCACCTTTCCAACAAGTCAGTTCGTCAAAGTTCTGCCATGCTAGAGATGCCCCGGTCAACTGTAAGTGCTGTTATTGTGAAGTGGAAACGTCTAGGAAACGTGGCCTGTGGAATGTTGTCCCACCCCTCTTCAATGGCTGTGCGAAGCTGCTGGATATTGGCGGGAACTGGAAACGCTGTCATACACGTCAATCCAGAGAATCCCAAACATGCTCAATGGTTGACATGTCTGATGAGTATGCAGGCCATGGAAGAAATGGGACATTTTCAGCTTCCAGGAATCATGTACAGATCCTTGCAACATCGGGACATGCATTATAATGCTGAAACATGAGGCAATTGTGGTGGACTAATGGCATAACAATGGGCCTCAGCATCTCACAGTATTTCTGTGCATTCCAATTGCCTTTGATAAAATGTAATTGTTTTCGTTGTACGTAGCTCATGCCTGCTCATACCCTAACCCCACCGCCACCATGGAGCACCAAGTTCACAACATTGACATCGGCAAACTGCTTGCCCACACAATGACATACACGGTGCCTGCCATCTGCCCGGTACAGTTGAAACCGGGATTCATTCATGAGGAGGACACTTCTCCAGCATGGCAGTGGCCATTTGCCAACTGAAGTAGGTTACAACACCGAATTACAGTCAGGTCAAGACCCTGGTGAGGACATCAAGCACACAGATGAGCTTCTCTGAGATAGTTTCTGACAGTTTGTGTAGAAATTCTTCAGAAGTGCAAACCCACAGTTTCATTAGCTGTCTGGGTGGCTGGTCTCAGACGATCCCACAGGTGAAGAAGCCGGATGTGGAGGTCCTGGGCTGGCGTGGTTACACGTGGTCACACATGGTCTGCTGTTGTGAGGCCGATTGGACTTACTGCCAAATTCTCTAAAACGGCCTCCCAACTGGCGCAGCGGTCTAAGGCACTGTATTGTACTGCTGAGGCGCCACTACAGCCTCAGGTTCGATACCAGACTCTGTCACAGCCACGGATGTGGAGCCCCTTGGGCGGCGTACGCTTGCTCCAGTGTCATCCGAGTTAGGGGAGGGTTTGGCCGGTGGATTTTCTTGGCTCATCATTCTCTAGTGACTCCTTGTGAAAGGTCGGGTGCTGCAACCTGACTTCGGTTGTCAGTTGGACAGTGTTTCCTCTGACACATTGGTGCAGAAGAAGCAGCGCGGCTTGGCAGGTCATGTTTCCGGAGGACGCATGACTCTCGACCTTCGCCTCTCCCGAGTCCGTTGGGGAGTTGCTGCGATGAGTTACAAGTTTGTAACTACCAATTGGATATCACAAGCTTATGGTAGCGTAATGAACATAAAATTCTCTGGCAAAAGTTCTGGTGGACATTTCTGCCGTCAGGATGCCAATTGCCCTCTCCCTCAAAACTTGTGGCATTGGGTTGTGTGACAAAACTGCACATTCTAGTGGACTTTTATTGTCCCCAGCACAAGGTACACGTGTCTAATGCCATTTTCTTTGTTCATGTTATGTTATGTTGCCGCAATATAAGAGAATTACTGGTAGGCCTGGGGCTACTCGCACTCAAAACCATAAAAAGGAAAAACAAAAGAGGGCGAGATGCAAAACTTTATTTAATGCTGCAATATAAACACTTGCATGTATGACTTGACTTAGGTCTACTTTTGGTATTACTCTAATAAAGTTAAGAAACTTTTGTGAAGGTTTGGTGTGGTATGACTATTATTAGGTTTGACTACTGCAGGCTTATGAAGGCAATGCGCACCAGTGTTTCAACTGACTCTGACAGTTGAACTTGAGCTGAGGAAGAAGGTTTTAGGTCTACCAGACTTTATTCTAACAATAATGCTTATCCTTCTGTACACCTAAATCTCTATAGCAATAGTAGCCTATCTGACAAGTATAAATGCATGTCGGTGTCAGGAACATTTCTCTATATTTCTCTCGGTCTCTCTAGGGCTAGGCCTAAGCATTATATTTATAAAATATATAAATATAGTGTAGAGTGGAGATGCCTAAGCATCATATTTATAAAATATATAAATATACTGTAGAGTGGAGACACCTAAGCATTATAGTTATAAAATATATAAATATAGTGTAGAGTGGAGATGCCTAAGCGTTATATTTATAAAATATATAAATATAGTGTAGAGTGGAGATGCCTAAGCATCATATTTATAAAATATATAAATATACTGTAGAGTGGAGACACCTAAGCATTATAGTTATAAAATATATAAATATAGTGTAGAGTGGAGATGCCTAAGCGTTATATTTATAAAATATATAAATATAGTGTAGAGTGGAGATGCCTAAGCATTATATTTATAAAATATATAAATATGGTGTAGAGTGGAGACGTCTAAGCATTATAGTTATAAAATATATAAATATACTGTAGAGTGGAGACGCCTAAGCATTATATTTATAAAATATATAAATATACTGTAGAGTGGAGACGCCTAAGCATTATATTTATAAAATATATAAATATACTGTAGAGTGGAGACGCTAAGCGTTATATTTATAAAATATATAAATATACTGTAGAGTGGAGACGCTAAGCGTTATATTTATAAAATATATAAATATAGTGTAGAGTGGAGACGCTAAGCATTATATTTATAAAATATATAAATATACTGTAGAGTGGAGACACCTAAGCGTTATATTTATAAAATATATAAATATAGTGTAGAGTGGAGACGCCTAAGCGTTATATTTATAAAATATATAAATATAGTGTAGAGTGGAGATGCCTAAGCATTATATTTATAAAATATATAAATATAGTGTAGAGTGGAGACGTCTAAGCATTATAGTTATAAAATATATAAATATACTGTAGAGTGGAGACGCTAAGCATTATATTTATAAAATATATAAATATAGTGTAGAGTGGAGACGCTAAGCATTATATTTATAAAATATATAAATATACTGTAGAGTGGAGACGCCTAAGCATTATATTTATAAAATATATAAATATACTGTAGAGTGGAGACGCTAAGCATTATATTTATAAAATATATAAATATAGTGTAGAGTGGAGACGCCTAAGCATTATATTTATAAAATATATAAATATACTGTAGAGTGGAGACACCTAAGCATTATATTTATAAAATATATAAATATAGTGTAGAGTGGAGACGCCTAAGCATTATATTTATAAAATATATAAATATAGTGTAGAGTGGAGACACCTAAGCATTATATTTATAAAATATATAAATATACTGTAGAGTGGAGACGTCTAAGCATTATAGTTATAAAATATATAAATATACTGTAGAGTGGAGACGCCTAAGCATTATATTTATAAAATATATAAATATAGTGTAGAGTGGAGACGCCTAAGCATTATATTTATAAAATATATAAATATAGTGTAGAGTGGAGACGCTAAGCATTATATTTATAAAATATATAAATATACTGTAGAGTGGAGACGCTAAGCATTATATTTATAAAATATATAAATATAGTGTAGAGTGGAGACGCTAAGCATTATATTTATAAAATATATAAATATAGTGTAGAGTGGAGACGCTAAGCATTATATTTATAAAATATATAAATATACTGTAGAGTGGAGACGCCTAAGCATTATATCTATAAAATATATAAATATAGTGTAGAGTGGAGACGCTAAGCATTATATTTATAAAATATATAAATATAGTGTAGAGTGGAGACGCCTAAGCATTATATTTATAAAATATATAAATATACTGTAGAGTGGAGATGCCTAAGCATTATATTTATAAAATATATAAATATAGTGTAGAGTGGAGACGCCTAAGCATTATATTTATAAAATATATAAATATACTGTAGAGTGGAGACGCTTAAGCATTATATTTATAAAATATATAAATATACTGTAGAGTGGAGATGACTAAGCATTATATTTATAAAATATATAAATATACAGTAGAGTGGAGATGCCTAAGCATTATATTTATAAAATATATAAATATACTGTAGAGTGGAGATGCCTAAGCATTATATTTATAAAATATATAAATATACTGTAGAGTGGAGATGCCTAAGCATTATATTTATAAAATATATAAATATACTGTAGAGTGGAGATGCCTAAGCATTATATTTATAAAATATATAAATATAGTGTAGAGTAGAGATGCCTAAGCATTATATTTATAAAATATATAAATATACTGTAGAGTGGAGATGCCTAAGCATTATATTTATAAAATATATAAATATACTGTAGAGTGGAGATGCCTAAGCATTATATTTATAAAATATATAAATATAGTGTAGAGTGGAGATTCCTAAGCCTATAGGCTTATCTGTATGTAGTGCCCTGATGCATTTAGTGCTCAAATCTCTGACAGCTGAACCGTGAGGTGGACAATTATTGTTTTAGGAAAGTAAAAATTAATAAAATAATAGGCTATAAAGTTTTGAATATCCTACACAACGAAACACAACAAATATTATTTTGTAATATGTTTTAGGCAGGTTTTAAGGACAAGTAACTGTGGATCATTTGGCCATTTTCAGTCATTTGATGGCGCTGGCAGCGCCCGGTGGGAGATTTCTTTCTCTCTCTTTCTTTCTACTCTCACAAATGAATTGGGTATATGGTATTTGTAAGGATCCCCATCAGCCGCTACTCTTCCTGGGGTCCACATGAAACATGACACAATACATAGTACAGAATAGTATTAGTCCAGGACTGAAATACATACATTTAAAACATCAAACATAGCCTACATATCAGTACATACACACAATATGTAGTCAAAATGTATTCCGATACCAATGTTTAGCAATTTACCATCCAGGTGTCGGTACCAGGTGGTTTGTACTTATTTATAGACAGCAGCAATGTTTTCACCTCTTCGACAGCCACTTTGTGGAACTTAAAACTACAGCGCTTGTCTTTCATTATTTGGTCCTTTAAACATGAATATGAACACTCAGCATTTGTTGTTTACATGTCAAACCTAAGTTTACTGCTCTCTTGGATCCAAACCTGCACGTGTCTTGTCTGTTTGGGTCTGTTTTTCCAATGTGCCTCTTTCGGAACGGGTCTATGTTTAAAAATATATACAGTATATTTATGCACATTAGGTCGGGTGGGAAAGCTACAGATCAATTTCGAAACAGGTCCAACTTTTTGGACCCGTGAAGACCTCTAGTGCAAACCTTCTACAGCGTTGAGCTGTTCCCAAGGGTACAAGGTGTGAAACCCAACAGCACGGCTGTGTTTAACTGGCACTGGCACCAGGCAGGCAGGCAGGCCCACAGTGGGTATCAGGTCTCTCTGCAAACACCCCACACTCCCTCCCTTCCTGCCAGCTTCCCTCCCTGCCTCCCTCCTTTACTCCTGATGCCGGGCCAAAACCATGTAAATCACAAAGCACCATGAGCACTCAAACAGATCACAGCCAATGTTTAGAAGGAGAAAGAAAATAGAAATCCATAAGGGAGAAAGATCTCGCCAAGACAGTAAAATAGAGGGGGGAGCATGATGCTGATGACAAGATTCTACTCTTCAAAAAGAGATTTGCTGCTGTTGTCCCCTCACTGCAGTGTGGCTGGGGACTGTTAACACAAGGAGGCTCCTTCAAGACCATATATAGTTAGGTAATAACACTTCAAGCTTTAAGAGAGACATTGGAAAGAGATGAACAACAACAGAGAGAGTGAGAGAGATAAAGAGAGGAACAACCCCAGAGCCAAGCCCTCAGATGCAAAGAGAAAGAAAAAGTAGTTGATGCAGGCAGGCTCACAGAGTACAGAAGAAGGCCAGGTTAGGGTGAATAACGTCCAGGTGCATTCGCCACTGAACTTCCTGTTTCAGTCCCTCTCCCTCTCAATAACTCTCTGCCTTTGGGACAGAGTTGAAGAATCCCAGCCCCCCTTCTTCCCCTCTTTCTCCACCCCTATGCTGTGTGATGAGGGTAGAATGCAAAAAAATATTACATTTAGTATGATAAAAAATCTCACAGAATTTCTCTAGATTTCTGGCTGTGGGAAAAGCGCTTGTGGAGAACAAATGACAATAGACAGATTTGGCAGACAGCCAGACGAGAGGAGAGGAGAGGAGGAGGAGAGGAGGAGGCAGAGGTCATTTTACCATAGAGTTCACAAAGAAAGCCCCCAGTAGGACAGACAAGGGGTTAGAGGATGGACCAATTAGGATGCACTGTGGGTCCAAAGGCACAGTGGGAAATCTGGGAAATCTGAGGTTTGTAACTCATTGCCTATCAAATATACAGTGTAAATGGGGTCATATTGCACTTCCTAAGGCTTCCACTAGATGTCAACAGTCTTTAGAACCTTGTTTCAGGCTTCTACTGTGAAGGAGGAGAGAATAAGAGCTGATTGAGTAAGAGGTCTGGCAGAGTGCCATGAGCTCAGTCTCGCGTGCGCCCGTGAGAGGTAGGTGCGTTCCTTTTCCTTTCTAAAGACAAAGGAATTCTCCAGTTGAAACATTATTGAAGATTTATGTTAAAAACATCCTAAAGATTGATTCTATACATCATTTGACATGTTTCTACGACCTGTAATGTAACTTTTTGGACTTTTCGTCTGAACTTTTGCCTGGACTTGCCCGCGCCTTGTGAGTTTGGATTTGTGAACTAAACGCGCTAACATAAATGAGGTATTTGGACATAAATGATGGACTTTATCGAACAAAACAAACATTTATTGTGGAACTGGGATTCCTGGGAGTGCATTCTGATGAAAATCATCAAAGGTAAGTGAATATTTATAATGCTATTTCTGACTTCTGTTGACTCCACAACATGGCGGGTATCTGTATGGCTTGTTTTTGTGTCTGAGCACCGTACTCAGATTATTGCATGGTGTGCTTTTTTCGTAAATCTTTTTTGAAATCTGACACAGCGGTTGCATTAACCAATATTTACTTCAATATTTTTGAATTTCGCGCTCTGCCTTTTCAGCGGATGTTGTCGAGGAACCCCTAGCCTTATTAACAGTGGTGTAAAATACTTAATTAAAAATACTTGAAAGTACTACTTAAGTTGATTTTTGGGGTATCTGTACTTTCTATTTATATTTCTGACAACTTTTACTTTTACTTCACTACATTCCTAAAGAAATTCATGTATATTTATTCCATACATTTTCCCTTACACCCAAAAGTATGCACAAATACTTAGCAGGACATTGATAATGGTCTAATTCACACACTGATGGACTCACGAAACACATTTGTAGATTATGTCTGAGTGTTGGAGCGTGCACCTGACTATCCGTAAATAAATAAAAAACAATAAAATTATGCTGTCTGGTTTGCTTAATATAAGGAATTTTAAATTATTTTCACTTTTACTTTTGATACTTAAGTATATTTTAGCTTGTGATACTTTTGATACTGGAGAGAACGACCTGGAAAGAATGAGAGCGAGCTTCTAGACTATCTAGTCGACAAATGAAATACATTATTCTGCACAAAGCTAGAGGGAAAGTTAGAAGAACTGATTTTTTATCAAGGATATCAGAGAATACAACATAGAGTTAGATAAGGGTATTTTCTTTTAGAAAACCACACTAATAGAGATAGAGAAACGCAAAAGAGATCAATAGAAAAAGATAACGCCAAAGAAAAGTAAAGATGATATAAGTAATACTAATATAGAGAGTTTCATGGTCTTCACGGCACTGCTCTGTGGATTCAAATACTGCAGTGGTGTAGAGGAGGTGTTGAATGAGAGAGTTTAATTGGGGACATTAGGGGTGGCCTATTGTGCTGCTGGTTCAATCAGGTTCAAAGGACATGTCAGGGGCCAGTCAGGCCAAGGTGAATGAGAGGAGGGGGCCAAGCAGAGCCGGCCAAAGGGCTTCCCATACTGGATAAACGTCCCTGCCCTGGGTCAGTGAACGCCCAATGAAAACACCGAGACACCATCAAAGTACCAGAGCGAGGCCTTGAAGGGGTTTTGGAAGACAAGTGGGTATCACACAGCAGTCTGACACAGTGAGCCTGAATGGACCCATCCTCATCCAGTCCAGCTGTGGCCAAGACAACTGGTTGGAGTTCACCTGTGTGTGTGTGTGTGTGTGTGTGTGTGTGTGTGTGTGTGTGTGTGTGTGTGTGTGTGTGTGTGTGTGTGTGTGTGTGTGTGTGTGTGTGTGTGTGTGTGTGTGTGTGTGTGTGTGTGTGTGTGTGTGTGTGTGTGTGTGTGTGTGTGACTGTCAGCTCCTCTGTTGGGGGTAGTTCAGGAGAATGCGTGGTGAGGCTGAGTGGAGGTGGTGATGGGTCAGGTTCTAAAGGTCCCACAGGGAGTAAGTAGGCTGTCTGGCAGTCAGACCATGACTTCCTCTCCCCAGGCAGCACAGGAAATAGCTGCTGTCTTAACCCTTCCCTCTGCTTGGCTCCAATAGCCCTCATTAAGGCCACGGTTGAAAAAACTGCTGCATTGGGCTGGCTACTCAACAGAGGGACGGTACAAGTCAAGAGCTCACTCAAGTACAGTTAACCCCTTCCATTTGCATAGGTGGTACTATTTCTATTGAACAGGTTGTTGGGGCATGCAGTTGTTTCTAGCTATTATCCAATGTCATTAGTTGCATTGCCTTATTGTAAGAAAGTATAGTTGTTTAGTACGATTATTTGTGATACTGTAATGGCTTTAATACTTTAGTGTTTCTACTTGCCACTGGCTGTCACTAGTCAGCATGCCTCTATTGTAAGAATGCATAGTGGTTTACTTAAAAATATTTAGGAAACATGTAATAGCTCTGTGATTTTTTGCTCTGATGCTTGACGTATTGCACTGTGATATTTTTCAGGCTTTGTGTCGTGTACATGTCATTTTTGCCTGATTGTATGTCATGTACCTGTTTGTGTGATACTGATGTGCAGTGGTGGAAAAAGTACCCAATAGTCCTACTTGAGTACAAGTAAAGATACCTTAATAGAAAAGGATTCATGTAAATGTGAAAGTCACCTAGTAAAATACTACTTGAGTAAAGGTCAAAAAGTATTTTGTTTTAAATATACTTATGTATCAAAAGTAAAAGAAACAGTACGGATAATTTAAAAATCGTTATATTAAGAATTGTTTTAATTTATGGATAGCCAGGGGCACACTCCAACACTCAGACATAATTTATAAACAAAGCATTTGTGTTTAGTGAGCCTGCCAGATCAGAGGCAGTTTGGATGACCAGGGATGTTCTCTTGATAAGTGTGTGAAATGGACCATTTTACTGTCCTGTTAAGCATTCAAAATGTAACAAGTACTTTTGGCTGTTAGGGAAAATGTATGGAGTAAAAAGTACATCATTCTCCTTAGGAATGTAGTGAAGTAAAAGTTGTAAAAAATATAAATAGTTAAGTAAAGTACAGCTCCCCAAAAAACTACTTAAGCAGTACTTTAAAGTATTTTTACTTATGTGCTTTACACAATTGCTGACGTGTTCATGATGCGGTCTTGGTCCAGGTCTCTATTTATTTTGATTCCTTTTTATGCTGTTCTGGTTGCTGGTCTGAATCCAGCACTAGGTAGGTATGACTGGAGACTTCTTTCAGTCATTGTTATCTCTTGACCAATACTCATTATCTCTTGACCACCCTTCCCTTGTTGAAATCAACTTTTATCTCTCTCAGTACCTCTGTTGTCAATACATTGTTCAATGCCTTGTATGTGGACAAAGGACTTGGGCCTTTAGGAATGTTACAGAGCTCCTACTATGGCCATGTGAGCGGAGAGGACAGCCCTCTGTCCTACACAGAGCTAATGGTAATGCCCCCAACTGGTCTTGTTGACACACACCATAAACATGCCTGTCTACAGAAAGCAGCCTAGACAGACAGCAGGTGGAGGGAGATGAGTTATGCAGCTCCTCTAATGTCATGTGAAACCCACTGATCCCATCCTCAGACCAGGGCTGACTCACTAGAATACCCCCCTCTCCACCCTCCATGCGCCCTCCCTCCCTTCCCCACTAGCCCAAGTAACCTTCAAACAGCAGCCGAGTAAACTGTAAACTTCACCTCTTCCAAGTCCAGATGCATTAGGGCTGCAGCTGCATGTGCTTAGTAAACATGTCCACCAACCACGGCACATGAATGACAGAGAGAGGCTCAGGGTGGGGTAGTGAACACAGCACCAGCGGACCAAAACCAGGATCTCTCTGCACCATCTGGACACTTCCCAGGGACACTTCACAGTGAGGATCCTCCACCCACTGCCCCCCACCACTCAGAACCTGAGAGCGTAAATATTAGTGTGATGGGGAACTTAATCACATCCACATTGTCTGTCTGGGCTCTGTGAAAAACTTGTTCTAAAGGGAAGCTGGTGTTTTCCCCCTCTGTGTTTAGTCTGATGGCTTTGCTCACAGAACCACCCTCATCAACAACCCCGCTGTCATGTGGAACACTCACCTCTGATGATCACAGGGGAGGAACACACAGAGGGTGAAATACAAAACACTGACAGAGAGAGTACTAAACAGAGATCTTATGAGTTCACACAAAATATTTGTATATTTGTGCAAAGAATGATAAATAGTACCTTTATTCAGCAGATCCACTTTATTATAACATAAAACAGACCAGTGTTGTCCATTCACTACCCATTCCCATTGTATAACTCCCCAGATGAGAGTGTTGAGTTTGTGGTTTGTGCCTGTCGTTAAGGATGTGTATGGGGCTTAGTGGAAGAGCCTCAAAGGACTGAGGACTGAGCCTGGTCAGATGTGAGGAGGTTCCTGACAGCTGAGCGGCAGCAGATGTTGGAGAGAAGAGAGAGGTGCTGCTGGACAGACTAGAGCACAGTTTCGAGACAGCGCTTCTCTCACAGGACAGGAGCCAATAGGCCACCCAGAGCGACAGTGGGCAGGCCAGGCAGGAACGCAGAGACAATGAGGATGGGACAGTGTGCTGCTTGGACAGGAAAAAGGAAACCCCAGTGTGAAGAAGACAATGAGATTTGCTAGATGGATAGGATATAGATGGGGAAGCTCTGTCATTGTTGGTTGTATAAACAGGCAGAAAGGGGGACTTTGAGGAGATGGATGGAATTGATAACAATAGGAGGTTAATTATAAGTATATTGGAAAATAAATAATAGCATTTTAGTCAACTAAAATGAGTTGTGGATAGAGTATTTATTTAGGGACATTAAATGTAGCACAGTCTATGAATGTGTCACATTGTGAATATGCATTATGAATGGTACGCACACTAAAGCAGGTAGTTCATCGGAACGGATGCTTCAAGGACACAGAACCTTTGAGTGAGACTTTGACCCGTTTGTTTTATTATGCCTTATGATGATCTAGCCTACTTACAGTATCATCAACATGTCCATGAAATGTTATAATTAGCCTTTAATACACGAACTTAGAAGATAAACAACAATAAATGATCATGCATGTATCCATACCTTTTTTGATAAATAGAGGTTTGAGACGCTGCGGACGACTCTCTGTTGAGTTGGGTCCCAGCTGAATATTTGTAAAGCCCCGTCCTCCAGGTGGCATGAGCTGCAGAGGTCAGCCACAGCAGCAGCACAATCCAACGGAAACTTTTTCGGCAAAGCGCGGACACAACGTCCCGTTGACACGCTCCCATTTCCGCGGCCTCAAAAAAGCACAGGCAGAAAAGTTCCTAAAAAGCTCAGGCTGACTGGAAAGCAGAGCTAGTGAGTGAAATATTTATATGCCTTAAAGTCCAGGTTTTTGCGTCACCGAGAGGGAGCGCATTCCATCATCAACCAAATACATAAAATGTAAATATATAAATTACACGTACCGTTATAATAGCAAAAAATAAAGTGGATGTCTTTTTTTTTTTGACAATGACACCCCGTGATGTCGCACAAAAACCAAAATCACGGACTTAGCCGAAAGTTCCCCACATGCCCAAATCTATCAGCAGTGTTCCGAAGCAACCAGACGAAGTAAACTTGGAATTGTGACTGGTCAGTTTCTTTTCTTTTCAATATCAACTCTCCCTCCCCCCGTCTGTGCGTAATGTAGCCTGTCTCGTGTCGAGCGTCTCACAATGGGCAAGAAACTATAGTTTTATACTCTACGTGAGTCTTTTAAAAGCAGAGCCTGCAGTCTTTTACCCTGCCCATTCCCCGTTTCAACCTTTCACCGCGGACAAGGCATGCCTACAACAACACTGATTCGCTTTACGCATCTGTCATCACGTCATTACACTAAACACTGAACTACCCCAGAGTGACTGATATTCCTCAGTAATCATTTAGTTTAGAAAGTCTACTATGGTACACGTGGGAATCACGTGCACATGATTGTGAAATAAAGAAGTGAGTAGGATCATGCATTCTGATGATAATAAACTGATGATAATAAACATGAATACATACACATACTGTAGTTTAATATTATGGTGGTGTTGATGACCTTAAATTAAAGTCTTTGCTATTGATTGTCATTGAGTGTCATATTAATGTGCATCCTCTACTGTAGGACAAAAGACCCATATGCCAGACACACTTTTGCATTGTGTCATCTGGTTTATATTGACCGGGGTTGGGGTCAATTCCATTTAAATTCCAGTCAATTCAGAAAGTAAACCAAATTCCAATTACACATTTTCCTAATTGAAAAGCATTGACTTGAATTGGAATTGGAATGTCAGCGTACTTCCTGAATTGACTGTAATTGAAATTAAATTGACCCCAACCCTTTTCGAGATGCTAATTGTTCTCGCTTTTCTCTGGATCCTTCTTCCTCCCACCTAATCTTGGCCTTTGTCCAGCCTTGAGCTATGTGGTTGCCATTGGCATCATAACTCAGCAGCCCATGGGGGCAAACACCAATGTTTGGGCATGGTCCAGGCAGACAGAGCCAGACAGCAGGGGAGGTTAGCTCTCTGTAACCTCTTTCCCGTACCCAGTGGAGGTGGAACTTGGAGGGTTTCTGTCCAAACAGCCACTAACCACAGGGCTGTGGGACGGCTCCAAGCTAAACACCTGGCAGCCTGGAAACCAGTAATCTATATCTGTGGTCAGAGTGACTACACTTCTCAGGTCTCCCAATGGGCAGCACAGTAGCGTTCACCACTGCAGGCAGGCATGACGCCAAATAGGAAGAGAGGCTATCTAAGAGCATGATTCATACCAGCACAGTTACACCACAACACAGGACAGACATCTTGGCATCCTGTCCTCCTGAGGGCACACATTATGTTGTGTGGTGGTTCACTCCTGCATTGGTGATGATGCGATTAGGTAGCACTTACACACATTAGGTGGCCACTGGCCAAGCTTCCCTAATGTAGTGTCTGTAGTTGTGGCTGTAACAGGGTGGGTGCAGACTCAGAGACACCCTGGCACAGGTGGGCATGGTTTAGGACTGGCACAGGGCTCTCCTCGCAGTGCAGTGGGTGCTCTGGTCTACTCTCTCCTAGGCTCACCTGCTCCCAATCACACCGGGGAGCGGGGGGGGCTAGTGATGTGTCGGTATTTTTTTATTCAGGGCACTGGTGGCATATTATAAGGCAGCAGGCCGGTGCAGAGCGGTGCCAAGAAGGAACTGGAAGAGTTTAGGGTTAATGTAAATCTCTCCAGTCCCTCGCAGCTGAAAATAATCTTGGCCTCTGAAGGGGGAGGTGGGAGTCGTTTTCATTGAGTTTTTTTTCCTACCCTTTTTTCTTCTCTCCACTGTGCAATCAAACATAAAGAGTTCCTTTACCTATTGTCTCCCTAAGGTTGAATTACTGAAGTTCCTTTGACTAATTTGCTGTGCACATATACTAAAAGGTAGACCTTTCCCACTCCCTATTCTATGGAGTGGCAACACAGACTTTTTACTGCCCCCCCCCCCCTTCCTGTGTAGGCTAATAAAAGTGTTTCTTGCTCGGCTCCTCTCCACAGTGCTGTCTGCTTTATGACAGCGCACCAGTGAAACCAGTGAGTGCTCTCTGGCCTGACTCCCACTCTCTTACCATTGCCCCACACTGTCAGGAGGACTAAAGTCACATTGCTCACTGTTCACTGCTGTGGGATTATACAGTACAGAGCATGAGCTGGGTGAATTAGCCAATTAATTCCAGACCGAACTGCCTGTACATGTGCTGTATGTTGATGTCATGGTCACCCTGGAGCCCTTCTGTGACCCAGACTGCTGTCTCACCTCACTACCTGAGATTAGTCCATATCATAAAGTCTATTTGCTCACTCTGAATAGCTTTAAGGGAGAGAACAAAGGCAAAGATTATAGCCAGAGCTTAGTCAAATAATGAAAAAGTTTAAGAATATAGGAGGTCTAGGATAAGTTTGTGGAAAAGTTTCACAGTGCGCACTTTGGTCAATGTTTCACTCAGATACACATTTTCCAGACTCCTGGTTTTCCCAATGCGACAGCTATAATCCATTAATCTTTAAACATTGACTGAATTCCTTTTGAGACATTTTGGATTATGTATGAAAGAAATGACATGTTTCTAAGAACTCAAGTACAAACATATGGAGACAGCACGTACACATCTGACCTGTACGATCAGATTCAGACCTACATTTAATCTGTGGGGATATCTATTTTAAAACGTCTCCCTTCAGTCTGAATCAGAATTGAGGGCCTCCTCCCCCAATACGCCCGATCTATGTAGTCAGGGAAAAGGAGGAGGGAGAATGAAATATAACCTGGAGAAATAATGTTAAGATTTTAATTAAAACGAATACAAAGCAGACTTTCTTCTCCTTGTGGATTTATCTCCCCCGTCAGTTGGTCGGGGTGACCTGAGCACAGATGCTGGGCGTTAGAAATGTCACAAGAAATAAAGCAGACAGAGGACTTAATAAAGAAATCTGTCTTCAGAGATTAAAAATAGCAGGGGTTAGAGGCTCTGAGATCCACTGGCACCTCTCCAGAGGACTGACTGGAGACAGGAGTTCTGCTGTGGGGCTCTACTACACTACCCTGAGAGGACCAGGGACTGGGGTTGGCTGCCACCTAGTGTTAGAGCGATAATAAGAACACCTGTGGAGTAATCCATTTTCTGAAATATTTATATTTATGTAATAGAATGTTTATAAGCATGTCATCGAAGGTGATATGTGATAGTTTCCAAAACATTTATTTGTGTTGTAGTGATATAATAAAATCAGCCTTTAAAATGTGTCTTTAAATGATCTACATATAAATATAAAACAAAAACAGAAACAGTCGACGTTGATGCACAGACAGACTTCCAGCAGCACCCAGTGGGGGATGTGCTTAGTGGTGAAGAGGTCTGCCTCAAACACAAGCCTCAGACCCAAAACATTCGTCCTCATGAACGTGGTGTACAATGGAGTCCTCCGAGTGTTCTAAGAGACATATACACTGTACACTGGAGTCCTCCGAGTGTTCTAAGAGACATATACACTGGAGTCCTCCGAGTGTTCTAAGAGACATATACACTGGAGTCCTCCGAGTGTTCTAAGAAACATATACACTGGAGTCCTCCGAGTGTTCTAAGAAACATATACAATGGAGTCCTCCGAGTGTTCTAAGAGACATATACACTGGAGTCCTCTGAGTGTTCTAAGAAACATATACACTGGAGTCCTCCGAGTGTTCTAAGAGACATATACACTGTACACTGGAGTCCTCCGAGTGTTCTAAGAAACATATACACTGGAGTCCTCCGAGTGTTCTAAGAAACATATACAATGGAGTCCTCCGAGTGTTCTAAGAGACATATACACTGTACACTGGAGTCCTCCGAGTGTTCTAAGAAACATATACAATGGAGTCCTCCGAGTGTTCTAAGAGACATATACACTGTACACTGGAGTCCTCCGAGTGTTCTAAGAGACATATACGCTGTACACTGGAGTCCTCCGAGTGTTCTAAGAAACATATACAATGGAGTCCTCCGAGTGTTCTAAGAGACATATACACTGTACACTGGAGTCCTCCGAGTGTTCTAAGAGACATATACACTGTACACTGGAGTCCTCCGAGTGTTCTAAGAGACATATACACTGGAGTCCTCCGAGTGTTCTAAGAGACATATACACTGGAGTCCTCCGAGTGTTCTAAGAGACATATACACTGGAGTCCTCCGAGTGTTCTAAGAAACATATACAATGGAGTCCTCCGAGTGTTCTAAGAGACATATACACTGTACACTGGAGTCCTCCGAGTGTTCTAAGAAACATATACAATGGAGTCCTCCGAGTGTTCTAAGAGACATATACACTGGAGTCCTCTGAGTGTTCTAAGAAACATATACACTGGAGTCCTCCGAGTGTTCTAAGAGACATATACACTGTACACTGGAGTCCTCCGAGTGTTCTAAGAAACATATACACTGGAGTCCTCCGAGTGTTCTAAGAAACATATACAATGGAGTCCTCCGAGTGTTCTAAGAGACATATACACTGTACACTGGAGTCCTCCGAGTGTTCTAAGAAACATATACAATGGAGTCCTCCGAGTGTTCTAAGAGACATATACACTGTACACTGGAGTCCTCCGAGTGTTCTAAGAGACATATACGCTGTACACTGGAGTCCTCCGAGTGTTCTAAGAAACATATACAATGGAGTCCTCCGAGTGTTCTAAGAGACATATACACTGTACACTGGAGTCCTCCGAGTGTTCTAAGAGACATATACACTGTACACTGGAGTCCTCCGAGTGTTCTAAGAGACATATACACTGACATCATGGACACAGTTAGAAAATGGCAAAAGAGACATTTGCTAGAGAGGACAGCAGCTAGAGAGGACAGTAGCTAGAGAGGACAGCAGCTGGAGAGGACAGTAGCTAGAGAGGATAGTAGGTTTTGCCCGGAAAGATACCGTTGTTAGTGTTTATATGAGATATAAACTAGACGTTTTAATAGCTTGTATAGGTTCAATTGAAAGACTAATTCATTCCAAAATAATAGCGAGTGATGCGTTGTGTTGCCTAAATGATCTGCTGGAATAATGTATTGGGACTGGAGTCGTATTTAAATGACTGAATCATAGAAGAGACAGTTAACTCAACCTGATGAATTGACTGACATGCGATATAAATTTAGTGAAGTACATGGTACTTTTTTTTTACCCCTTTTTCTCCCCAATTTCGTGGTATCCAATTGTTTTTAGTAGCTACTATCTTGTCATCGCTACAACTCCCGGGCTCGGGAGAGACGAAGGTTGAAAGTCATGCGTCCTCCGATACACAACCCACCCGTGTCGGAGGAAACACCGTGCACCTGGCAACCTTGGTTAGCGCGTACTGCACCCGACACACCACAGGAGTCGCTGGTGCACGATGAGACAAGGATTTCCCTACCGGCCAAACCCTCCCTAACGACGCTAGGCCAATTGTGCATCGCCCCACGGACCTCCCGGTCGCGGCCGGTTACGACAGAGCATGGGCGCAAAACCAGAGTCTCTGGTGGCGCAGCTGGCGTTGCAGTACAGCACCCATAACCACTGCGCCACCCGGGAGGCTCGTACATGGTACTTTTAACATTTGGAGTAGAGAAAGTTGGAAAGTTTGTTTTTGCTCTTGTGATAGACTTAAAACGGAGCTCAGTTTAGAGTAGAGTTGCAGGAGGAATAACGTAAAACTGTGTCATAAAGTAGAATACACAATAACGGTACTCAGATTGATTTGACAGTCGTTCAGGTACAGACTCTTTTCTGTACTTCTGGCAGTACAATTTTTATTGAGAGATGTTGACTGATGTTGTAAGTTCTGTTCAAGATCAGACATTCGTATTCTAAACATTATAATCTGTTTCCATTACGTGGAACCGTGTCCGGTCGGTAAAGGGGATTGCAGGTTGAGTTAATTTTATTTTAAAGGGACAGTGCACATTAATCACAGTTGTGGGTATCTAATGGCAGCATATTCCTATTAAGAATTTTGGGAGACTGTCTGCAGACGGACTGAATGGGTTTCATATATGACCATTGAGGAAATGTAAAACTAATGATTGGAAGGAGTAAAATGGAATGATCATTAGGTTTTGGTTGTAGTTAACATTTGGGTTACTGAATCGGGGTAGTTTGACAAAGTTTTTTTGGGGGGAAAAGTAATGCTTCATTGTCTTTCTGTGGAAATGTTTTCCGGGGCTGTAATCTTGAAGGGAGAGAATGAGTGAGATAGAGGCATGTTTCTACCAAAATTGAAAAGTACTGGATATGTTGTGGGTTGTGCCGTGGCGGAGATCTTTGTGGGCTATACTTGGCCTTGTCTCAGGATGGTAAGTTGGTGGTTGAAGATATCCCTCTAGTGGTGTGGGGGCTGTGCTTTGGCAAAGTGGGTGGGGTTATATCCTTCCTGTTTGGCCCTGTCCGGGGGTATCATCGGATGGGGCCACAGTGTCTCCTGACCCCTCCTGTCTCAGCCTCCAGTATTTATGCTGCAGTAGTTTGTGTCGGGGGGCTAGGGTCAGTTTGTTATATCTGGAGTACTTCTCCTATCTTATCCGGTGTCCTGTGTGAATATAAGCATGCTCTCTCTAATTCTCTCTCGGAGGACCTGAGCCCTAGGACCATGCCTCAGGACTACCTGGCATGATGACTCCTTGCTGTCCCCAGTCCACCTGCCGTGCTGCTGCTCCAGTTTCAACTGTTCTGCCTGCGGCTATGGAATCCTGACCTGTTCACCGGATGTGCTACCTGTCCCAGACCTATTAATTGACCATGCTGGTCATTTATGAACATTTTAACATCTTGGCCATGTTCTGTTATAATCTCCATCCGGCACAGCCAGAAGAGGACTGGCCACCCCTCATAGCCTGGTTCCTCTCTAGGTTTCTTCCTAGGTTTTGGCCTTTCTAGGGAGTTTTTCCTAGCCACCGTGCTTCAACACCTGTATTGCTTGCAGTTTGGGGTTTTAGACTGGGTTTCTGTACATCACTTTGAGATATCAGCTGATGTACGAAGGGCTATATAAATACATTTGATTTGATTTGTTTTTAGCTTGAGGGTTTGTGGAGATTTCCATTTTTGTATAGACACAAAATCTTACACACATGTGGAATATGATACGTTTTATTTTCTGAGTTGTAATTAAGCATGTGAATTATTTTGATAAGGGAATGTTCTGGGAATATATCAATTGAGTAACACGACTGTAAAAGGGTGGTATGACTCTTGACCTCTATCATGGCTTTTTCCTTTGGGGTCTGATCATCCTAAGGGTGGGGCCATTTGGATAATGATTTAAGGTCATTTGTGATACGGAGTTTAAGGTAAATTGAGTAATTGATCATTATGAACGAGTTTATAGTTCTTTGACATAGGGGTAATTTGAACCAATGAGAAGATATAGATAACCTTAATCAACCTATGTAATTGCTTTGAAGATGGCCACCATAGACAGTGAGACACTTAGTCAAGATTTGGCACCACCCCATATTTGATACAGACTGATATGAGAAAGTGCCACTGGTTATGGGGATTCTAACCTATAGTTAGAATGGATTCAGTATACAGCCAGATCAATAGCGAAAGAAGAATGTTAGGCCTGCGCCACAGAAAAACCTAATTTGACAACCATTCCCTTTCCATTTGATGGACTTGATACACCCAGGTGAAGTGGCCTGTATGGTAAAGCTGTTCAGGAAGGCAGGGAAGCCAGACAATGACAGTTGCATTGATCTGCATTATCTGTATCCCCATGTGCCTATTACATCCAGATGTCCCCCTTTTACAGTTACAGGAGGACATTATTATTGCATGGTTCGATACATCACACACGGATGGGACGTAGGGGAAGTAAGAATATAGAACATGCCATAGGACAAAGAATGTTACCACCAAAAAGACAACGAGTTCCGAGGATTTTAGTAAGTTAAAAAGGCCCAGAGTGGATGTCTGGTGGTTATGTGGAGGGATGAAGCTATGGCCTAACCTGGCAACAAATTGGACGGCTATATGTACACTGGTGCAGTTAGGCATGCCCTTCACCCTTATTCGACACAAAGACCTAGGGCCAGGTAGAAGAGTAAGGAGTGCTCCGTCAGGATCTTTTGACAATATAATTTACATAGGATAGTATTGGATATATTACTGGCTGAAAAGGCTGGTGGGGTGTGTGATATTCGGAAGTAGAATGTTGTACTTTAATCCCCGATAACACAGCTCCAGACGGATCAGTGACCAAGGCCCTGGCTGGTTTAACCACATTAGCTCACGAATTGGCAGAGAACTGGGGTAGATAATGCTCTCACAAATTGTTTTGATGGTATGTTTGGGAAATGGAAAAATGTCATAATCACTGTGTTGTGGGCAACCTTCACCTGTATGAGTGTTTTGGTTCTGTGTGGGTGTTGTGTTGTTTGGTCCCCTGTGTGAAAGTGTTGCTTATCAGGACTCTGGAGAGGTCAATGACGCAACAGATGGTGAGGACCGATTTCGAGCTCCGGCCTGTGTGATGATGAATACGGGCCTACAGGCCTAGGAGATGGCTCCGTTTCTTTTAACTACGAGGAGCCAATGTTGGATGAGACTATTTTTGGGCGTTAAGACTGTTTTTTTATGAAGATTGTAATAAACCCTAAACAGGAAGTGTTAGGATACCTTATGTAGGCCTATAACTGTCATTGATGAAAATACACATATTGGTTTTGTGAGATTGATTTTGAGTGACATTGACAATATTAATAAAATAGATGCCATTTTTTGTAGTAAATGTTTAGGCAATAATTAAAAGGATTCCACCCTGTCACTGTAAAACATATGGACATGTGTTTGAATTATAGCAGACAAGTAACTGTGGAAGATAACTTATGACCACTGTGAATCTGATAGCAGGGAAGGAGGTCTCCCCACCCAGAGAGGGGAGAAACCGTTGGGCTTGCAATAGATAGGGTACATATAACATATAGCAGGATATGATTAGCAATGTATTGGTCTGGATTATTCTTGTATACATGTACCAGTGTGTATTATTTAGTCATTTAGGGTGGAATGTTAGGTGAGAATTATCGGTTAATTGAATGATTAGAATATTCCGCCCTGAAACATATAATTGAATGGAAGTGATTAGAATATATAACATCATAATCAATAAATGTGTAGTCTAGTCAGAATTATGGTAAAGACAATATGTCTTTATGGTATTATAAACACAGACTGTCTGAGCTTGGTGCCGACCTGACTAGAGATTTGGGAGGACAGGGAGTATGTCTCAAGGACAAGGTCACTAATCTCTGGCGGCTGGGTAGCAGGACATGTGTGTGCGTCTGTTTGTATGCATGTGTGTGTGCGTCTGTTTGTATGCATGTGTGTGTGTATGTGTGCGTATGGTTGTGTGAATGTGTGGTCGTGAGAAGTCAGTATAAAATGAATTGTTTTGTATTCCTGACTTTCGTACATTCCTGTGAATAAACCTTTTTGACTATCTATTGTAGCTGGGCCTCCGTCTGTTTCATTCAACCAGTATCTTACAAATTCTGGTTTGCAGACAGAGTAATATAATTAAATTGGGTTATGTACCTGGACAACAAAATTCTCTTATCAGAACCACACCCGGCCAAAGAACAAAGAAATACAAAACATCAAAAATGAACATAGAATGCCCACCCTAGTCACACCCTGGCCTAACGAAAATAGAGAATAAAAGCCTCTCTATGGCCAGGGTGTGACAGTGTGTGTCTGTTAAAGGATTCTCTCCCTGTCCAGGTCTCACGTTGACCTCCTCCTCAGTGCTGTACTGGGTGACCTGTGTGTAGAGTGTGGAGCAGTCTAGCTGTTCCTCCTGCAGGTGGCCTGAACCAAAGCAGTCAGGTAGGACTCTGGGACCTGCAACCCAGATAACCACATCTCATTGGGCCTCCACTTCATCCACCTGGAAGGAAGAACCATTCAATACACAACATGCATGCACATAATGTATACACAGTGTTGTATTTTGTATCTGTTTATGACGAGACGTGCATATTCATGGCTGCTTTGATACTGAGACAGTGCAACTTTTAATAATATACACTGACTATACCAAACATTAGGAACTGTTGAGCGTGAAATACCCAGCAGCGTTGTAGTTCTTGACACACTCAAACCGATGCGCCTGGCACCTACTACTATACCCTGTTCAAAGGCACAATATTTTGTCTTGGCCATTTACCCTCTGAATGACACACATACACAATCCACGTCTCAATTATCTAAAGGTTTAAAATCCTTCTTTAACATGTCTCCTCCCTTTCATCTACATTGATTGAAGTGGATTTAACAAGTGACATCAATAAGGGATCATAGCTTTCACCTGGATTCACCTGGTCAGTCTATGTCATGGAAAGAGCAGGTGTTCCAAATGCTTTGTACACTCATTGCATATTCAATGAAATGTGTGTTAGAAAGAACGTATGAGATCATGAGCCTCTGTAGTATTGGCCAGTGGCAGGGTCTCAGTCTCCCCAGTGACACATAACAAGTCAATCAGAGAACATGGAAGATGACAAGTTAATAACAACAATGGTCATGCCGCAGAGCTCGTGTGTAAAAAGCTACATTTGTCGTTTGCATATCAGATCAGTGATGAACTTAATCCACTGACCAACATCATTTTCCTTGGGCCCGTCAGGAGGGATCTTGTAGTCCATCTCCTTGTTGTGGAAGAAGTGGAAGGGCTGGAAGATGCAGAAAAGGTAGTCAGAAAATGGAACATGTCAACATGGTCCTCAGCCTTTCAACTGTCTGTAAGCCATGCTGTCTTCTCTGTGTGTGAATATATCCACTCCACTTGTTCTCTGAGCCCAGGCCTGAGATGAGTTTGTCAGCAGTGATCAGCCTCCTCTCCATGACCTCAGCATCTTTGTGCCGCAACTGCATCTCCCCATGGCAGTATTGTACTTGTCCCCCAGCGCCCCCAGCTCCCTATGGATGGTTCAGAATACGCACCAGCTCACGCTTGCTCTGGAAGACGTTCTTCTCTGGGCACCTCACCTGCAACAAACAGCCAGGGGGAGTGAAAAACACAACACTGCTAATTCTCATTGGCTGGTGCCATATAACTGCCATGGGCCATGTGCAGGTTAGTGTTATGCCTACATAAACAGAAGAGATTCATAACTATGGAAGGCCCCCAATGCCGGTCAAAGTAATGTACACTGTTTAAACTATCTCGATCATATTGCCTGGGTCATGTTACCTTCTCTCTCTTGGGCTTGATCTCCCTGGCGACATCACAGTAGCCCATGACAGCCTCCACAAACTTGAACATCCCAGAACCAGCCTCACTGATAGTCTGCATTTCCTCAAAGCTGGTGTTCAGGTTCTCCAAGAAGCTTGGCCAAGGGGAAACACATGGCGAATAGAGTGAACATATGTCAGACTAATGTAAAATGGTATATTTGCTATTTTATGGCTCATGTTAAACTTGCAATATGGATTTTGTTAGACCTATTGTTGTCCTGTTTGGTGTGAACACCACAGAACAGAAGTGACCGACCTCTGACAGTCTTGACCTGGCTGGTGTTGATGGCATCCCAGTACATTTCCATCATGCTCTTGGCTGACTTCCAACTGATCTCCTGGCCTCGCATAACCAGGATGCACTCTCACACCACCTGGTCCTGCTTGGATGGCTTGATAAACGATTTGCACAGCGGTGTCGTGCCAGACGAGTAAACAGAAGCACAACGAGAGAGACAAACGATTTGCACAGCGGTGTCGTGCCAGACGAGTAAACAGAAGCACAACTAGAGAGACAAACGATTTGCACAGCGGTGTCGTGCCAGACGAGTAAACAGAAGCACAACTAGAGAGACAAACGATTTGCACAGCGGTGTCGTGCCAGACGAGTAAACAGAAGCACAACAAGAGAGACAAGACAGGAAAACAACAATCAATGGACATGAATGGAGCTCTAAGGCAATTTGGATAAGGTAAAACAGTGCCACTGTTTCGCCACAGCACATTTGTTATTATTTTGTTTTGCTGATGAAATGGAGGAGAGGAAAGTCCGGCATCATGGTAAAAAAAATCACAGTACATACTCTGCTGTTCTATTGCGTAAGCAATGATGTCTGAGGGGAAAAACAGTGTTCGTTGTTTGAATAAAAAAATATATATATTTAACCTGGCAAGTCAGTTAAGATACAAATTCTTATTTACAATGACAGCCTACCCTGGCCAAACCTGGACAACGCTGGGCGCTGCCCTATGGGACTCCTAATCATGGCCAGATGTGATACAGCCTGGATTTGAACCAGGGACTGTAGTGACACCTCCTGCACTGAGATGCAGTGACTTAAACCTCTGCGCCACTCGGGAGTAAGTTATTTGTTGTTATAATAAGTTGTTATAATATCCCAAACGGACGTGGCAGTTTCACCAAACAAGGATTCCAGCTTTAAAGGAGTCAAGCTGGAAAACAATCTAAACCAGAAAATATTTGTTTTGTTTTGATCATTTAAGTGTACAATGAATAGGATTTGCAAATCCTACACCCCCCTAAGGGAGGAATATACAGCCTCTAAACACAACAATGCAAGATCTGTAAAACAGGATTTATGTTCTTTGGAGCACTGTTGAAATGGAGTTTTAAACTAATTAGGATAAGGATAACGGAAAAAGCATAGGTCACACTAGGTTCGTACTTACATCCTCCTTCAACAGATGGCATAAAAACAAAACATATTCCCAGCTAATGTTTTTAAAGTGTGGGAGTGACATGCATTTGATTTGTGTTTAATTATAATATGTTTTTATTCATTTGTGTCTAACCACAACTGCCTCCTCTATCTAGGAGGTTAGGGGTCTGAACCAGGTGTGTTTAGTTCAGTTTAGTCCTGCTCCTGGAGGTCTGCTATGCTTTGTGTAAGTTAAAGCCACTGAGCAACTTGTTCCATTAATCAACATCAGACATTTCCCCAAATCATCTGTAATTTTCCTATGACACAATTTTCCTATTTTCCTGAGGACCAAGAGCCGGGGAACGGGCCAGATGACAACGTAACACTTCATCAGGACTAGACTGCAGACTCCGGGGCCGGCTATCTGATATGAGTGTCACCAGTACATTATGGGTGCCTCCCAAATGACACTCTATTCCCGATATAGTGTACAGTCTAAAGTAGTGCACCATAGGGAACAGGGTGCCATTTGGAATTCAGCCTGTGTTGAACTTGTGGAACACAGAACTAGGGAGCGGGTGGAGGGGGGGAGGCACAGGCGGCCCAGGGCATGCAGGGCCTCAGCCAATGAGCTCTCTGCAAGTCAGCATCCCTCTTCCCCACAGCAATCACCTTGTTCTGTACTTCGTTATCGTTGGCTTTGTCAGGTGCTCCACGGCGTCAAACAGAACCAGGTTCATTCTGGACTTGTTCTCAATGTACTCCTCTAGGATCTCCTACAGAACAGTGACAGGGTCAGGTCAGCACTGACGCAAAGACAAGGATCCAGACTGGACACACAATGAAGTTCTGACATCTGACGGTGCTGTTTAATTATGCCAGGTACAGATGGGGGACAATTCGAGAGCTGGGGACTATGAGGTTCTATCTATTTTGTCAAAATGTAGTTATTGACATAGCCTTGTGCTGTTCAATGTTCTCTACCTACAGCATACAGTGCATTTGGAAAGTATTCAGACTCAAATCAAATCAAATGTATTTATATAGCCCTTCTTACATCATCTGATATCTCAAAGTGCTGTACAGAAACCCAGGCTAAAACACCAAACAGCAAGCAATGCAGGTGTTGAAGCACGGTGGCTAGGAAAAGTTCCCTAGAAAGGCCAAAACCTAGGAAGAAACCTAGAGAGGAACCAGGCTATGAGGGGTGGCCAGTCCTCTTCTGGCTGTGACGGATGGAGATTATAACAGAACATGGCCAAGATGTTCAAATGTTCATAAATGACCAGCATGGTCAAATAATAGGTCCGGGACAGGTAGCACGTCCGGTGAACAGGTCAGGATTCCATAGCCGCAGGCAGAAAAGTTGAAACTGGAGCAGCAGCATGGCCAGGTGGGCTGGGGACAGCAAGGAGTCATCATGCCAGGTAGTCCTGAGGCATGGTCCTAGGGCTCAGGTCCTCCGAGAGAGAGAAAGAAAGAGAGAAAAAGAGAATTAGACAGCATACTTAAATTCACACAGGACACCGGATAAGACAGGAGAAGTACTCCAGATATAACAAACTGACCTAAGCCCCCCGACACATAAACTACTGCAGCATAAATACTGGAGGCTGAGACACGAGGGGTCAGGAGACACTGTGGCCCCATCCGATGATACCCCCGGACAGGGCCAAACAGGAAGGATATAACCCCACCCACTTTGCCAAAGCACAGCCCCCACACCACGAGAGGGATATCTTCAACCACCAACATACCATCCAGAGACAAGGCCGAGTATAGCCCACAAAGTGACGCACCCCTCCTAGGGACAGCATGAAAGAGCACCAATAAGCCAGTGACTCAGCCCCTGTAATAGTGTTAGAGGCAGAGAATCACAGTGGAAAGAGGGGAACCGGCCAGGCAGAGACAGCAAGGGCGGGTTCGTTGCTCCAGAGCCTTTCCGTTCACCTTCCCACTCCTGGGCCAGACTACACTCAATCATATGACCCACTGAAGAGATGAGTCTTCCGTAAAGACTTAAAGGTTGAGACCGAGTTTGCGTCTCTCACAGGCAGCCCATTCCATAAAAATGGAGCTCTATAGGAGAAAGCCCTGCCTCCAGCTGTTTGCTTAGAAATTCTAGGGATAATTAGGTGGCCTGCGTCTTTTGACCGTAGCGTACATGTAGGTATGTGCGGCAGGACCAAATCAGAGAGATCGGTAGGAGCAAGCCCATGTAATGCTTTGTAGGTTAGCAGTAAAACCTTGAAATCAGCCCTTGCCTTGACAGGAAGCCAGTGTCGGGAGGCTAGCACTGGAGTAATATAATCACATTTTTTGGTTCTAGTCAGGATTCTAGCAGCCGTATTTAGCACTAACTGAAGTTTATTTAGTGCTTTATCCGGGTAGCCGGAAAGTAGAGCATTGCAGTAGTCTAACTTAGAAGTAACAAAAGAATGGATACTTTTTTCTGCATCATTTTTGGACAGAAAGTTTCTGATTTTTGCAATGTTACGTAGATGGAAAAAAGCTGTCCTTGAAACAGTCTTGATATGTTCGTCAAAAGAGAGAACAGGGTCCAGAGTAACGCCGAGGTCCTTCAAAGTTTTGAGACGACTGTCTGTTCAACGCTGGTCCGGCCAATCTGATTCCACGCTTCAAGATTGGACTGGGATATGTTCCGCATAGTCTTCGGACAATAACATTGATGAATAGTGTGCAAGTTTATTAGCAAGTGCATTGGTGATGTTGTACCCACAGCAACTATTAAAACCTTCCCCAACCAGAAACTGTGAATTGCTGGCAGCATTCGTGCAAAACTGAAAGTGCGAAGCACTGCTTTTAATCAGGGCAAGGTGACCGGAAACATGACCGAATACAAACAGTGTAGCTATTCACTCCGCAAGGCAATCAAACAAACTATACTAAGCTAATTTGCAAATAAATTCATAAAAAATCCTACAATGTGATTTTCTGGATTTTTTTTCTCATTTTGTCTGTCATAGTTGAAGTGTACCTATGATGAAAATTTACAGGCCTCTCTCATCTTTTTAAGTGGAAGAACTTGCACAATTGGTGGCTGACTAAATACTTTTTTGCCCCACTGTACATATACTTATTCATTCCTTTACACTTGTGTGTATAAGGTGGTTGTTGTGAAATTGTTAGATTACTTGTTAGATATTACTGCATGGTCGGAACTAGAAGCACAAGCATTTCGCTACACTCGCATTAACATCTGCTAACCATGTGTATGTGACAAATACATTTTGATTTGATTTGATGCTGCCACCACCATGCTTCACTGTAGGGATAGTGCCAGGTTTCCTCCAGATTTGACACTTGTCATTCAGGCCAAGAGTTCCATCTTGGTTTCATCAGACCAGAGAATCTTGTTTCTCATGATCTGAGAGTCCTTTAGGTGCCTTTTGGCAAACTCCAAGTGGGCTGTCATGTGCCTTTTACTGAGAAGTGGCTTCTGTCTGGCCACTCTACCATAGAGGTTTGATTGGTGAATTGGCAGAATTGCAAAGAAAAAGCGATATCTCAGACTGGCCAATAAAAAGAAAAGATTAAGATGGGCAAAAGAACACAGATACTGGACAGAGGAACTCTGCTTAGAAGGCCAGCATCCCGGAGTCGCCTCTTCACTGTTGACGTTGAGACTGGTGTTTTGAGGGTACTATTTAAAGAAGCTGCCAGTTGAGGACTTGTGAGGCATCTGTTTCTCAAACTAGACACTCTAATGTACTTGTCCTCTTGCTCACTTGTGCACCGCGGCCTCCCACTCAAAATCCAAGATGGCGTAGCAGTCAGACGTCTTGTCGTGTCGTGTCCCTTGTATATATCGTTTTTTAAACATATTTTTCTTTGCATATCTTTTAAAACATTTTGCTAAACCTCAACTTCTAAATACTCTCCTGCAACCCGCCTCACCCAATGTAGCGCAGATCTGCTTTTTTTCCTAAAGTATTTACATTTACTTCGGATCCGGAACCCCTCAACTGAAGCTAGCCAGCTAACTACCAGCTATCAGTCAGCAAACCATTGCTAGCGGTCTTCAGCTAACCGGTCATCAGCTAACCTTTAGCTCGGAAAGCTCTCGCCAGTTCGAATAACGCGACTCTAACCAGAGCATAACGGACCTATTATTTTTTTATCCCCGGATTCCCACCGGATTCCCACCGCAAACTGAACATTTTCAGCTGGATCTTCACAGCTAGCTAACTAACTAACCGCAACCCCGGATGATTACTCCTGGCTAGCGTTCCCACCCACTTAGCTTGAAGCTAGCCCGGCCAGAGCTCCTGTGCTACCACCGAAGCATACTCCTGGGCTACAATATCCGGACCCACGACCGGTCTATCGATGTCACAGCATTAAGAGGCATAAACAGACTCACCCCATCGCGACGTCCCCCAAAGGCTAACTTTCTAGCCCTTGCTATCTCCTTGCTTGCTAATTCGGCCTGCTAACTGCTAGCTTGTTTAGCCCCGGTCCGCTAACTGCTACCTTGTTTAGCCCTGGCCTACTAACTGTTAGCTTGTTAGCACAGGCCTGCTAACCGTCTGAATCGCCGCGTCCAAACCACTCACTGGACCCATATTTACTTTCAATCTCTTTTCGATTTTTAATTTGTTTATACCTTCCGGTAACCTGCCTCACCCAATGTGATATGGAATCGCTACTATTTTTTATTTTTAGAACACACTCAAGAACCTCCAGAAGCTAACCAGCTAACGAGCTACAAGCTATTTAGTCATTGTTAGCCACTGCTAGCGGCTTTTACCTTTTACCTTCTGCACAGCTAGCCAGTTTTTTTAACCTGGATAATACTCGCCAGTCTAGCTCCCCTGCCCCATTCACCGCTGCCCCCTGGACACTGATCACTTGGCTACATAGCTGATGCATGCTGGACTGTCCATTAATCACAGTACTCCATTCTGCTTGTTTATGTTTTATCTGTCGGCCCCAGCCGCACTCAGGCTCTGTGTGTAGTTAATCTGACCCTCCCTGCCTAGTCAACGCCATTTTACCTGCTGTTGTTGTGCTAGCTGATTAGCTGTTGTTGCCTCAACTACTGTTTCAGCTAATGTTTTAGCTAGCTCTCCCAATTCAACACCTGTGATTACTGTATGCCTCGCTGTATGTCTCTCTCAAATGTCAATATGCCTTGTATACTGTTGTTCAGGTTAGTTATCATTGTTTTAGTTTACAATGGAGCCCCTAGTTCCACTCTTCATACCCCTGATACCTCCTTTGTCCCACCTCCCACACATGCGGTGACCTCACCCATTACAACCAGCATGTCCAGTGATACAACCTCTCTCATCATCACCCAGTGCCTGGGCTTACCTCCGCTGTACCCGCACCCCACCATACCCCTGTCTGCACATTATGCCCTGAATATATTCTACCATGCCCAGAAATCTGCTCCTTTTATTCTCTGTCCCCAACGCTCTAGGCGACCAGTTTTGATAGCCTTTAGCCGCACCCTCATTCTACTCCTCCTCTGTTCCGCGGGTGATGTGGAGGTAAACCCAGGCCCTGCATGTCCCCAGGCACCCTCATTTGTTGACTTCTGTGATCGAAAAGGCCTTGGTTTCATGCATGTCAACATCAGAAGCCTCCTCCCTAAGTTTGTTTTGCTCACTGCTTTAGCACACTCTGCTAACCCTGATGTCCTTGCCTTGCCTACCTCATCCCCATACTGTTTTTATTTATTTACTTTTCTGCTCTTTTGCACACCAATATCTCTACCTGTACATGACTATCTGATCATTTATCACTCCAGTGTTAATCTGCAAAATTGTAATTATTCGCCTACCTCCTCATACCTTTTGCACACAATGTATATAGACTCCCCTTTTTTTCTACTGTGTTATTGACTTGTTAATAATAATAATAATAATAATAATAATTTATTTGTTGTTTACTCCATGTGTAACTCTGTTTTCTGTTCACACTGATATGCTTTATCTTGGCCAGGTCGCAGTTGCAAATGAGAACTTGTTCTCAACTAGCCTACCTGGTTAAATAAAGGTGAAATAATATATATATTTTTTTAACTCCTCTTTCTATTCTGGTTAGAGCCAGTTTGCGCTGTTCTGTGAAGGGAGTAGTACACAGCATTGTACGAGATCTTCAGTTTCTTGGCAATTTCTCGCATGGAATAGCCTTGATTTGTCAGAACAAGAATAGACTGACGAGTTTCAGAAGAAAGCTATTTGTTTCTGGCCTTTTTGAGCCTCTATTCAAACCTACAAATACTGATGCTCCAGATACTCAACCAGTCTAAAGAAGGCCTGTTTTATTGCTTCTTTAACCAGAACAACAGTTTTCAGATGAGCTAAAATAATTGCAAAAGGGTTTTCTAATGATCAATTAGCCTTTTAAAATGATGTTATTTTAATGTACAAAAAATGTGCTTTTCTTTCAAAAACAAGGACATTTCTAAGTGACCCCAGACTTTTGAACGGTAGTGTATGTAAATAAGGTATTTCTGTTTTTTGATTTTTTTAAAATAATTTTGCAAAAACTTCCCAAAATCTGTTTTCACTTTGTCATTATGGTGTATTGTGTGTAGATTGACGAGAAAAATATTAATTTAATACATTTTAGAATAAGGCTGTAACGTAACAAAATGTGGAAAAAGTCAAGGGGTCTGAATACTTTCCAAATGCACTGTATATACTGAACAAAAATATAAAACACAACATTCAACAATTTGAAAGATTTTACTAAGTTACAGTTCATATGAGGAAATAAGTCAATTGAAATAAATTCATTAGGCCCTAATCAATCAATGAATTTCACTTGACTGGGAATACAGATATGCATCTGTTGGTCACAGATACAATAAGAAAATGGGCCTCAGGATCTCATTACGGTATTTCTGTGCATTCAAATTGCCATCGCTAAAATGCAATTGTGTTTGTTATCTGTAGGTTATGCCTGTCCATACCATAACCCCACCGCCACCATGGGGAACTCTGTTCACAACGTTGACATAAGAAAACCACTCGCCCACACAACGCCATACACATGGTCTGTGGTTGTGAGCCCAGTTGGAAGTACTGCCAAATTCACTAAAACGTTGAAGGAGGCAAATAGGAGAGAACAGAACATTAAATTCTCTGGCAACAACTATGGTGGACATTCCTGCAGTCAGCATGTTATTGCACGCTCCCTCAAAACTTGAGACATCTGTGGCATTGTGTTGTGTGACAAAACTGCACATTAGAGTGACCCTCAGCACAAGGTGTCCCCAGCACAAGGTGCACTTGTGCAATGATTGCGCTGTTTAATCAGATTTTTGATATGCCACACCTGTCAGGTGGATGGATTATCTTGGCAAAGGAAAAAAGCTCACTAACAGAGATGTAAACCAACACAACATGTTAGAGAAATAAGCTTTTTTTGCAGAAGGCAAATTTCTGGGATCTTTTATTTCAGCTCATGAAACATGGGACCAACTACCTATTTTGTTTATATTTTTTGTTCAGTGTCGTCTAAATACCTCAATTCATGTTGTTACAAGAATACAATATAAAAACACCATTCAAACCAATGAGGGTTCGGAACTTTAAAGCCATTTTTCTCAGAATCGTCTTTTTGTAGATAGAACCTTATAGTTCGAAGCTCTCGAATTATAAAAGGTACAAATCAAACATGTTTGAAAGTAATCATTCTGACTTCTGAGTACCTGGGACAAGGCTTTGAAAGCATCATATTCCTGTATGTCCTCATAGACTCGTGGCTCAGACTTGTTGAGAGCGAGAATTTAATCTAACTTTTGAAGTCACTTTCAATATTAAGCAGAACAGAACCATGCAGATTAATTTACCAGAGCTTTGTCAATTTAATTGATGAGTCTGTCAAGGAACACCCTCAGGCACTTGTTCCTCCACACACGCACAAACTGGGTGACCGTCAGAAACCTGCAGTATGAACATGTATACACTCACTACTGTAAGTCGTCCCAACCTTCGCTCTCTCTCCCCCGCTACTCTCTCCTCTTCCATCCTATCATCTCTTCCCTCTGCTCAAACCTTCTCCAACCTATCTCCTGATTCTGCCTCCTCAACCCTCCTCTTCTCCCTTTCTGCATCCTTTGACTCTCTATGTCCCCTATCTTCCAGGCCGGCTCGGTCCTCCCCTCCCGCTCCGTGGCTCGACGACTCATTGCGAGCTCACAGAACAGGGCTCCGGGCAGCCGAGCGGAAATGGAGGAAAACTCGCCTCCCTGCGGACCTGGCATCCTTTCACTCCCTCCTCTCTACATTTTCCTCCTCTGTCTCTGCTGCTAAAGCCACTTTCTACCACTCTAAATTCCAAGCATCTGCCTCTAACCCTAGGAAGCTCTTTGCCACCTTCTCCTCCCTCCTGAATCCTCCCCCCTCCTCCCTCTCTGCAGATGACTTCGTCAACCATTTTGAAAAGAAGGTCGACGTCATCCGATCCTCGTTTGCTATGTCAAACGACACCGCTGGTTCTGCTCACACTGCCCTACCCTGTGTTCTGACCTCTTTCTCCGCTCTCTCTCCAGATGAAATCTCGCGTCTTGTGACGGCCGGCCGCCCAACAACCTGCCCACTCGACCCTATCCCCTCCTCTCTTCTCCAGACCATTTCTGGAGACCTTCTCCCTTACCTCACCTCGCTCATCAACTCATCCCTGACTGCTGGCTACGTCCCTTCCGTCTTCAAGAGAGCGAGAGTTGCACCCCTTCTGAAAAAACCTACACTCGATCCCTCCGATGTCAACAACTACAGACCAGTATCCCTTCTTTCTTTTCTCTCCAAAACTCTTGAACGTGCCGTCCTTGGCCAGCTCTCCCGCTATCTCTCTCAGAATGACCTTCTTGATCCAAATCAGTCAGGTTTCAAGACTAGTCATTCAACTGAGACTGCTCTTCTCTGTATCACGGAGGCGCTCCGCACAGCTAAAGCTAACTCTCTCTCCTCTGCTCTCATCCTTCTAGACCTATCGGCTGCCTTCGATACTGTGAACCATCAGATCCTCCTCTCCACCCTCTCCGAGTTGGGCATCTCCGGCGCGGCCCACGCTTGGATTGCGTCCTACCTGACAGGTCGCTCCTACCAGGTGGCGTGGCGAGAATCTGTCTCCTCACCACGCGCTCTCACCACTGGTGTCCCCAGGGCTCTGTTCTAGGCCCTCTCCTATTCTCGCTATACACCAAGTCACTTGGCTCTGTCATAACCTCACATGGTCTCTCCTATCATTGCTATGCAGACGACACACAATTAATCTTCTCCTTTCCCCCTTCTGATGACCAGGTGGCGAATCGCATCTCTGCATGTCTGGCAGACATATCAGTGTGGATGACGGATCACCACCTCAAGCTGAACATCGGCAAGACGGAGCTGCTCTTCCTCCCGGGAAGGACTGCCCGTTCCATGATCTCGCCATCACGGTTGACAACTCCATTGTGTCCTCCTCCCAGAGCGCTAAGAACCTTGGCGTGATCCTGGACAACACCCTGTCGTTCTCAACTAACATCAAGGCGGTGGCCCGTTCCTGTAGGTTCATGCTCTACAACATCCGCAGAGTACGACCCTGCCTCACACAGGAAGCGGCGCAGGTCCTAATCCAGGCACTTGTCATCTCCCGTCTGGATTACTGCAACTCGCTGTTGGCTGGGCTCCCTGCCTGTGCCATTAAACCCCTACAACTCATTCAGAACGCCGCAGCCCGTCTGGTGTTCAACCTTCCCAAGTTCTCTCACGTCACCCCGCTCCTCCGCTCTCTCCACTGGCTTCCAGTTGAAGCTCGCATCCGCTACAAGACCATGGTGCTTGCCTACGGAGCTGTGAGGGGAACGGCACCTCAGTACCTCCAGGCTCTGATCAGGCCCTACACCCAAACAAGGGCACTGCGTTCATCCACCTCTGGCCTGCTCGCCTCCCTACCACTGAGGAAGTACAGTTCCCGCTCAGCCCAGTCAAAACTGTTCGCTGCTCTGGCTCCCCAATGGTGGAACAAACTCCCTCACGACGCCAGGACAGCGGAGTCAATCACCACCTTCCGGAGACACCTGAAACCCCACCTCTTTAAGGAATACCTAGGATAGGATAAAGTAATCCTTCTCACCCCCCCCCCCCCTTAAAAGATTTAGATGCACTATTGTAAAGTGGCTGTTCCACTGGATGTCATAAGGTGAATGCACCAATTTGTAAGTCGCTCTGGATAAGAGCGTCTGCTAAATGACTTAAATGTAAATGTAAATGTAAATCACTAAAATGTAAATGTAGGCGAGAAACGTTCAGAGACTTAACATGACACAACACTTAACATGAGCTTGTTGGTGTTAGTAACATCTTCTTAGTGCACGTGTGGTAATGCTGTTTTTGGTGGTAACAGCTGTATTTTAAAAGCTGTGACAGTCTCACCCTGGTGTGTCTTGAGGATGGAGGAGTAGATGAGATGGAAGTACTCCTCTGGAAAGGGGATGTTGAAGACACTGAAGAGGGAAATGAAGTGAGTGCCCACCTCGTTCCTCCTTCAGCAGGGCAATGTGCTGCTGCGTCCCATTCTCATCCACCTCATAGGACACAGATAAAGTTATACACCAACATACAAACAACCAAACAAACAGACAAACAAACATGTTAACCTACATCAATACAGACACATGCAAAGGATGAAGAAAGTGTGAGGAATGGAAGAGAGGGTGATGGTGTGCCAGAGCAGGCAGGGACCTACCCTGGGCTAGTTGAGATCATCCATGAAGACCAGCAGTCTCTTGCCCATGGGAGGGTCGTATATCTCCTTTGTGCTCTTCTTCACGCCGGCCTCAATGTTCCTCTGGAGGTCCATGGATGTGGTCTGCGATGAGAAGTTGATGATCAGAATCATCTGGAGGCTGAAGGAAGCAACATTAAACATAGTTCATGCTGTGTGTCCCAAATGGGCCCTGGTCAAAAGTAATGCACTATATGGAATGCAGTAGGTTGCTATTTCAGAGCCTTGGGCTCTGTCTGTGTCTCTGTGACATCCTCTGATGTAAACTCAAAGTAGTGTCCATGTTGAGATTCTTCAGGAAGTTATGGGTGGTGGCTGTCTTGGAGATGCCAGACTCTCCCACCAGAACTACAGGCCTCTTGATTTTCACCATCTGTTCCATTAGCCAGCTGGCTTGTGTGGTGTCCACGGTAGGGACTGTAAGAGAGAGAGAGAGATGAAGAGAGATAGGGATGGAGAGAGAGGAGGGAGAGAGAAAGAGAGGGATGGAAGAGGGGAAAGAAAAATGATGGTGAGGGAAAAAAAAGTGAGGTTTGAAAAAAGAGTACATTTGCTATTTGTAGGAATCCAGTGGATGGCTTATTTATTTGTTTTCTGCTGAGCACACATACAGTTGAAGTCGGAAGTTTACATACACCTTAGCCAAATACATTTAAACTCAGTTTTTCACTATTCCTGACATTTAATCCAAGTAAAAATTCCCTGTCTTTGGTCAGTTAGGATCACCACTTTATTTTAAGATTGTGAAATGTCAGAATAATAGAGAATGATTTATTTCAACTTTTTTTTCTTTCATCACATTCCCAGTGGGTCAGAAGTTTACATGCACTCAATTAGTATTTGGTAGCATTACCTTTAAATTATTTAACTTGGGTCAAACGTTTCAGGTAGCCTTCCACAAGCTTCCCACATTAAGTTGGGTGAATTTTGGCCCATTCCTCCTGGCAGAGCTGGTGTAACTAAGTCAGGTTTGTAGGCCTCCTTGCTCGCACACGCTTTTTCAGTTCTGTCCACAAATGTTCTATAGGTTTGAGGTCAGGGCTTTGTGATGGCCACTCCAATACCTTAACTTTGTTGTCCTTAAGCCATTTTGCCAGAACTTTGGAAGTATGCTTGGGGTCATTGTCCATTTGAAAGACCCATTTGCATCCAAGCTTTAATTTCCTGACTGATGTCTTGAGATGTTGCTTCAATATATCCACGTAATTTTCCTTTCTCATGATGCCATCTATTTTGTGAAGTGCACCAGTCTCTCCTGCAGCAAAGCACCCCCACAACTTGATGCTGCCACCTCCGTGCTTCACGGCTGGGATGGTGTACTTCGGCTTCCTCCAAACATAACTATGGTCGTTATGGCCAAACATTTCTATTTTTGTTTCATCAGATCAGAAGACATTTCTCAAAAAAGTATGATCTTTGTCCCCATGTGCAGTTGCAAACCATAGTCTGGCTTTTTTATGGCAGATTTGGAGCAGTGGCTTCTTCCCTGTTGAGTGGCCTTTCAGGTTATGTCGATATAAGACTATTTTTTACTGTGGATATAGATACTTTTGTACCTGTTTCCTCCAGGATCTTCACAAGGTCCTTTGCTGTTGTTCTGGGATTGATTTGCACTTTTCGCAACAAAGTAAGTTTATCACTAGGAGACATCACTCCTTCCTGAGTGATATGACGGCTGGATGGTTTATACTTGCGTACTATTGTTTGTACAGATGAACGTGGTACCTTCAGGTGTTTGTAAATTGCTCCCAAGGATGAACCAGACTTGTGGAGATCTACAATTCTCTTTCTGAGGTCTTGGCTAATGTATTTTGATTTTCCCATGTAGTCAAGCAAAGAGGCACTGAGTTTGAAGGTAGGCCTTGAAACACATCCACAGGTACACTTCCAATTGACTCAAATGATGTCAATTAGCATATCAGAAGCCTCTAAAGCCATGACATAATTTTCTGGATTTTTCCAAGCTGTTTAACGGCACAGTCAACTTAGTGTATGTAAACTTCTGATCCACTAGAATTGTGATACGGTGAACTCAATTTAATACCCTAGATGCAGTTGCACCCCTAAAAACTAAAAACATTTCTCATAAGAAACTAGCTCCCTGGTACACAGAAAATACCCGAGCTCTGAAGCAAGCTTCCAGAAAATTGGAACGGAAATGGCGCCACACCAAACTGGAAGTCTTCTGACTAGCTTGGAAAGACAGTACCGTGCAGTACCGAAGAGCCCTTACTGCTGCTCGATCATCCTATTTTTCTAACTTAATTGAGGAAAATAAGAACAATCCGAAATTCCTTTTTGATACTGTCGCAAAGCTAACTAAAAAGTAGCATTCCCCAAGAGAGGATGGCTTTCACTTCAGCAGTGATAAATTCATGAACTTCTTTGAGGAAAAGATCATGATTATTAGAAAGCAAATTACAGACTCCTCATTAAATCTGCGTATTCCTTCAAAGCTCAGTTGTCCTGAGTCTGCACAACTCTGCCAGGACCTAGGATCAAGAGAGACGCTCAAGTGTTTTAGTACTATATCTCTTGACACAATGATGAAAATAATCATGGCCTCTAAACCTTCAAGCTGCATACTGGACCCTATTCCAACTAAACTACTGAAAGAGCTGCTTCCTGTGCTTGGCCCTCCTATGTTGAACATAATAAACGGCTCTCTATCCACCAGATGTGTACCAAACTCACTAAAAGTGGCAGGAATAAAGCCTCTCTTGAAAAAGCCAAACCTTGACCCAGAAAATATATATTGAATCTTCCATTCCTCTTAAAATTTTTAGAAAACGCTGTTGCGCAGCAACTCACTGCCTTCCTGAAGACAAACAATTTATACGAAATGCTTCAGTCTGGTTTTAGACCCCATCATAGCACTGAGACGGCACTTGTGAATGTGGTAAATGACCTTTTAATGGCATCAGACCGAGGCTCTGCATCTGTCCTCGTGCTCCTAGACCTTAGTGCTGCTTTTGATACCATCGATCACCACATTCTTTTGGAGAGATTGGAAACCCAAATTGGTCTACACGGACAAGTTCTGGCCTGGTTTAGATCTTATCTGTCGGAAAGATATCAGTTTGTCTCTGTGAATGGTTTGTCCTCTGACAAATCGACTGTAAATTTCGGTGTTCCTCAAGGTTCTGTTTTAGGACCACTATTGTTTTCACTATATATTTTACCTCTTGGGGATGTCATTCGAAAATATAATGTTAACTTTCACTGCTATGTGGGTGACACACAGCTGTACATTTCAATGAAACATGGTGAAGCCCCAAAATTGCCCTCGCTAGAAGCATGTGTTTCAGACATAAGGAAGTGGATGGCTGCAAACTTTCTACTTTTAAACTCGGACAAAACAGAGATGCTTGTTCTAGGTCCCAAGAAACAAAGAGATCTTCTGTTGAATCTGACAATTAATCTTAATGGTTGTACAGTCGTCTCAAATAAAACTGTGAAGGACCTCGGCGTTACTCTGGACCCTGATCTCTCTTTTGAAGAACATATCAAGACCATTTCAAGGACAGCTTTTTTCCATCTACATAACATTGCAAAAATCTGAAACTTACTGTCCAAAAATGATGCATAAAAATTAACCCATGCTTTTGTCACTTCTAGGTTAGACTACTGCAATGCTCTACTTTCCGGCTACCCGGATAAAGCACTAAATAAACTTCAGTTAGTGCTAAATACGGCTGCTAGAATCCTGACTAGAACCAACATTTTTTAGCATATTACTCCAGTGCTAGCCTCCCTACACTGGCTTCCTGTCAAGGCAAGGGCTGATTTCAAGGTTTTACTGCTAACCTACAAAGCATTACATGGGCTTGCTCCTACCTATCTCTCTGATTTGGTCATGCCGTACATACCTACACGTACGCTACGGTCACAAGACGCAGTCCTCCTAATTGTCCCTAGAATTTCTAAGCAAACAGCTGGAGGCAGGGCTTTCTCCTTTCGAGCTCCATTTTTATGGAATGCTCTGCCTACCCATGTAAGAGACGCAAACTCGGTCTCAACCTTTAAGTCTTTACTGAAGACTCATCTCTTTAGTGGGTCATATGATTGAGTGTAGTCTGGCCCAGGAGTGGGAAGGTGAACGGAAAGGCTCTGGAGCAACGAACCGCCCTTGCTGTCTGTGCCTGGCCGGTTCCCCTCTTTCCACTGGGATTCTCTGCTTCTAACCCTATTACAGGGGCTGAGTCACTGGCTTACTGGGGCTCTTTCATACCGTCCCTGGGAGGGGTGCGTCACTTGAGTGGGTTGAGTCACTGATGTTAAACCCCCCTCCCCCCACTCGGCCTTGTCTCAGGATGGTAAGTTGGTGGTTGAAGATATCCCTCTAGTGGTGTGGGGGCTGTGCTATGGCAAAGTGGGTGGGGTTATATCCTTCCTGTCTAGCCCTGTCCGGGGGTGTCCTCGGATGGGGCCACAGTGTCTCCTGACCCCTCCTGTCTCAGCCTCCAGTATTTACGCTGCAGTACATTTACATTACATTTAAGTCATTTAGCAGACGCTCTTGTCCAGAGCGACTTACAAATTGGTGCATACACCTTATGACATCCAGTGGAACAGCCACTTTACAATAGTGCATCTAAATCTTTTTAGGGGGGTGAGAAGGATTACTTACCCTATCCTGCAGTAGTTTATGTGTCGGGGGGCTAGGGTCAGTTTGTTATATCTGGAGTACTTCTCCTGTCCTATTCGGTGTCCTGTGTGAATTTAAGTGTGCTCTCTCTAATTCTCTCTTTTTCTCTTTCTTTCTCTCTCTTGGAGGACCTGAGCCGTAGGACCATGCCTCAGGACTACCTGACATGATGACTCCTTGCTGTCCCCAGTCCACCTGGCCGTGCTGCTGCTCCAGTTTCAACTGTTCTGCCTTATTATTATTGGTCCATGCTGGTAATTTATGAACATTTGAACATCTTGGCCATGTTCTGTTATAATCTCCACCCGGCACAGCCAGAAGAGGACTGGCCACCCCTCATAGCCTGGTTCATCTCTAGGTTTCTTCCTAGGTTTTGGCCTTTCTATGGAGTTTTTCCTAGCCACCGTGCTTCTACACCTGCATTGCTTGCTGTTTGGGGTTTTAGGCTGGGTTTCTGTACAGCAATTTGAGATATCAGCTGATGTACGAAGGGCTATATAAATACATTTGATTTGATGAAAACAACCACAATTATGAGAGCTACTATCCCCCAAAACACTCTCTTTTGAATGCTTTGAGAAGCCAAGCGGTTGGGAAGCCAGCTGTCCCAGTGGTCTGATGACCACTGACCTGGTCTGGGCCTGGCACAGAGTGCTGATGACCTGGTCTGGGCCTGGCACAGAGTGCTGAAGACCACTGACCTGGTCTGGGCCTGGCACAGAGTGCTGATGACCACTGACTTGCCTCCATCTGTGGGGCCCACCAGCATAGCGGTGTGTCTGGTCATCATGGTCTCGTACATCTTCACCACCTTGTCCACCTGAACACCACAGACACACCACAGCATTAGGATAGGGACTTAACATCTCCAGTTTCATGTGTTGGAATAATAACAGAATTTGTCATCTTTCAATTGTATAATGCTCATGGTCATTTTCACAAAGGTTCCTATGCCCTGAGATTTAACGTTGAGACAGATAAGGGTCTGCTCTGCAGCATCGTTGAATCTGGGGTAGCGCACACGGGGTTAGTCAAGCCCCGGGAACAGGTCTGAGATCAGCCCCAGGAACAGAGGCACGTCCTCAAACACAAACTTAGGCAGGTCCATGTCACACAGGGCACGCATCAACCCTACATCCTGAGAGAGAAACAGTGAGAGAGAGAGAGGGTGAGAAGGAGTTGGGGAAGGAGAAGGGGAAAAATCATTTAAAAAAACAGAGGGAGAGAGAAAGAGAACAATTGTCTGAGACATCTTCAAGGGCATAGAAATTAAACCACCCACAATTTCCAGAAAATCATGAATGCTCTCTTTGTCTACTTACTGTAAATAAAATACAGAGGAATCGGATGGATCACAGTGGACTTTCACAGGTCTTCATTGAGATCTGGTGAGCCTCTCTTCAGTTCTCCAGCCATCACTAACACACATTTCAGAACCTGCCGTCCAAAGTCATAGCAGAACTGCTTAGACAGCTGCTCTCTGGCCAGCTTTTACAGCACTGTCATCTTCTTGGCCAGAATCTGCATTCAAATGAAGATCACTAACTGAGTAATGTGACTGTCTAACAATGTCAGGTACAACATTTATCTATAACAGTGTATGTGTCTGTGCACGTGAGTGTATGCATGTGTGTGTGTGTGTGTGTGTGTGTGTTGATGAGAGGATATGCTGCTCATTTTGGCCAAGAAGAATCCCCCTGAGAAGAGCATGGTTTCACTGATCTGCTGCAGGTCAGGCACCATGACCACCACAGGTCTGAACAGGGCTTTGATTGACTCAGGCAGCTCTGTGCGTCCAGCTCTGTGAGTCCAGCTCTGTGAGTCCAGCGTAGCCAGGGTTCATAGTGCTGAAGATTCCCATGCGGTCGTCCATGCTGATCTCCAGGCCCGGAAAACTGACACCCACAACAAAACTGAGTTCAAAGCCTCCTGAGTCAATGTCACCAACAGTCTTTAGGGAAAACATCTTAAAATTGTTATTACCTTGCCATAAGTACATCATTGATGTTCTGTAGCAATTGTTTCTAGCTACTTACTCAAATTGCAATGTTATTGTAACAGCCTCTCCCAATACAGAACTGTCCTGGCAGTCTCCAGACATCAAAGAAATCACTGTGTGCCATAATAACTCACATGGAAGCACTTTGAGGTGCAGGATGAGAGCATTGCAGATGGTCTGGATCTTGGAGTAGATGACAGACAGCAAGAGTCATCGATGAGGTTGAATTCATCAAAGCAGCCCCAGGCAACACACTGGGCCAGGCCAGACAAAATGTTACCCACAGCCTGGACACAGAGGAGGAAGACAGAGGAGAGGAGAAATGTGTGGCCCCGAACCTTGGTAAGGTCCTTGGTGGACTGTCTTCCCTGTTCCAGCCAGCCCTGCAGGGGCTCCACCCAGGTACATGGACAGGGCCTGAGGCAAGCACAAACACAGTGGTAGCTAAGTTAGACAAAATCTTAGTTGAGGTTCAGGTATTGGACCTGTGTGAGGGTAAGGTAGATGCGGCCAGTCAGCTGGGTGATGACCAGATGACCATTCAGCCCAATGTATTCATAATCATAGCAGAAAGCTGGTGCACAACAGAGCACGTGGACATTGATGATATGAGCCACGCACACAAACAGCTCCCGGGCAATGCGCTCCGTGAAGGGCTCCATGTGTTTGTCCTTGTTATAGTAGCTGGAGATGATCCACACCATGTACAGACAGTTCATCATCAGAGGGATGGTGTCCAGAAACACAGCAAAGTCTGCCCCAGTGGCCAGGTTCTGGAACACACAACACAAATGCTTAGTCTCTGGGCATGGAGAAGAGCCTACAACTTAGCCTCAGGGATAGAAGGACAACATATCAAAAGAGCATGTCAGCAGCAGAAAAGTCAGAACGACAATACCAGTCAAAAGTTTGGACACACCTACTCATTCAGAGGCTTTTCTTAATTTTTTACTATTTTCTACATTGTAGTGAAAACATCAAAATGATAAAATAATACATGTAGCAACCAAAAAATTGTTAAACAAATCAAAATATATTTCAAATTTTTGATTCTTCAAAGTAGCCTCCCTTTGCCATGATGACAGCTTTGCACACTCTTGGCATTCTCTCAACCAGCTTCATGAGGAATGCTTTTCCAACAGTGCTGGAGGAGTTTCCACATATGCTGAGCACTTGTTGGCTGCTTTTCTTCACTCTGCGGTTCAACTCTTCCCAAACCATCTCAATTGGGATGAGGTTGGGTGATTGTGGAAGCCAGGTCATCTGATGCAGCACTCCATCACTCTCCTTCTTGGTCAAATAGCCCTTACACAGCCTGGAGGTGTGTTGGGTCATTGTCCTGTTGAAAAACAAATTATAGTCCCACTAAGCGCAAACCAGATGTGATGGCGGATCGCTGCAGAATGCTGTGGTAACCATGCTGGTTAAGTGTGCCTTGAATTCTAAATAAATCACTGACAGTGTCACCAGCAAGCACCCCCATACAATCACACCTTCTCCTCCATGCTTCATGGTGGGAACTACACATGCGGAGATCATTCGTTCACCTAGGCTGAGTCTCACAAAGACACAGCGGTTGGAACCAAAAATCTCAAATTTGGACTCATTAGACCAAATGACAGATTTCCACCAGTCTAATGTCCATTGCTCATTGCTCGTATTTCTTGGCCCAAGCAAGTATCTTCTTATTATTGGTGTCCTTTAGTAGTGGTTTCTTTGCAGCAATTTGACCATGAAGGCCTGAAGGTTACTTGAACACTGTGAAGAATTTATTTAGGCTGCAATTTCTGAGGCTGGTAACTCTAATGAATGTATCCTCTGCAGCAGAGTTAACTCCGGGTCTTCCTTTCCTGTGGCGGTCCTCATTTACATTTACATTTACATTTAAGTCATTTAGCAGACGCTCTTATCCAGAGCGACTTACAAATTGGTGCATACACCTTATGACATCCAGTGGAACAGCCACTTGCATCTAAATCTTTTTTTTTTTTTGGGGGGAGGAGAAGGGGGGTGAGAAGGATTACTTACCCTTACTTACCCTATCCTCATGATCCTCATGACTTACCCTATCCTCATGAGAGCCAGTTTCATCATAGCGCTTGATGGTTTTTACGACTGCACTTGAAGAAACTTTCAAAGTTCTTGACATCTTTCAGATTGACTGACCTTCATGTCTTAAAGTAATTAAGGACTGTAGTTTCTCTTTCCTTATTTTTACACCACTGCTACTCTCTTTTTATCATATATGCATAGTCACTTTAACTATTCATGTACATGTACTATTCATGTACTATTCATGTTCATGTACATACTACCTCAATTGGGCCGACCAACCAGTGCTCCCGCACATTGGCTAACCGGGCTATCTGCATCGTGTCCCACCAACCCCTCTTTTACACTACTGCTACTCTCTGTTCATCATATATGCATAGTCACTTTATCCATATATACATGTACATACTACCTCAATCAGCCTGACTAACCAGTGTCTGTATGTAGCCTCGCTACTTTTATAGCCTTGCTAATGTATATAGCCTGTCCTTTTACTGTTGCTTTATTCCTTTACCTACCTATTGTTCACCTAATACCTTTTTTGCACTATTGGTTAGAGCCTGTTAGTAAGCATTTCACTGTAAGGTCTACTACTCCTGTTGTATTTGTCGCACGTGTCACGCTCTGACCTTAGAGAGACGTTGTCTCTGATTAGGAATCATTCTTAGGCAGCCCTTTTTCACACTTTCTGTTGTGGGACCTTGTTTTTGTTAGTTGCTGGTTTAGTGCTACAATTCTTTACGTGTCGTTTATCTTGTTTTTTTGTTGGTGATCATTTAATACATTCAAAATGTACGCCTACCACGCTGCACCTTGGTCTCATTCCGACGATAGCCGTAACAGCACATGACAAATAAACTTTGATTTGATTTATTTGAGCTGTTCTTGCCATAATATGGACTTGGTCTATTACAAAATAGGGCTTTATTCTGTATAAAACCCTTACCTTGTCGCAACACAACTGATTGGCTCAAACTTATTAAGATGGAAAGAAATTCCACAAATCAACTTTTAACAAGGCACACCTCTTAAATGAAATGCATTCCAGGTGACTACCTCATGAAGATGGTTGAGAGAATGCCACGTGCGCAAAGCTGTCAAGGCAAAGGGTGGCTACTTTGAAGAATTTCAAATGTAAAATATATTTTGATTTGTTGAATCCTTTTTTGTTTACGACATGATTCCATATGTGTTATTTCACAGTTTTGATGTCTTCACCATTATTCTACAATGTAGAAAATAGAAAAAATAAAGAAAAACCCTTGAATGAGTAAGAGTTTCCAAACTTTTGACTGGTAATTGACATATTGCAATAACACATGGAATGTTTCTGCTATAATGTGAAGCTTAGGGAGAACAGGGCCTGTTCCTCAGGACTATAAGCCCACCTTGAAGAGTCTCTCCAGTGTGCTAAGGAAGCGCACAATCCCCATATGGAGATTGCTTAGCTCGGTCATGGACAGGTCCAGGTTTCTATGTCTGCTATGGGGCCTGGTGCCTGGGAATGTATAAAACAACCAGTAATAGTACTAACCAGCCATTTCTACTCAATTCATTTTCATTTGAAATCATAAAAGGTCTGAATGAAAAGTATGGATCCAAAAAGCTATTCCCTCTCTCGCCTGTGGTTTCTTCTTCTGCTGCGCCTCGACGACAATGGTGATCTGAGTCTGCTAGTTCAACACACACTGCTCCAGCTTCTCCATCACCTCTAGAGTGGCCAGCAGCACATCCACCTCCGGATCCAGTTCCAGTTCAGGGATGTGAAACTTAATCTCACCTGCAATGGAGAGGCCACAGCATTATCATTCACCACATAAACATCCACCACAAAAACATTCAGATACAGTGTAAAACACCAATGAAAAACAGTGCACTTGTTACATGGTGTATGCATGCATTCAAACACATCACGTAGATTGGTTGATGAACTACCTCCTGACACTGTTGATGGTTGGGTGGGTCCTGTCTGGGAGGAGGAACAATTTTTTACATTTATTTTACTAGGGACGTCAGTTAAGAACATAAAGAACAAATTCTTATTTACAATGACTGCCTACACCGGCTAAACCCAGACGTTGCTGGGCCAATTGTGCGCCACCTATGGGACTCTCAATCACAGCCGGTTATGATACAGCCTAGATTCAAACCAGGGTGTCTGTAGTGACGCCTCAAGATACAGTTCCTTAGACCGCTGCGCCACTCAAGAGCCCATGGTATCTATGATCCACAAACACAGACACACACACCTTCCAGCTGCTGGAGAATCCTGTCGATGTGACCCAGGAACTTGTGACAGCTCTTGAGTAACTCATCACGAATCATTAGGTTACCAATTTGACTCCACAGGATTCTCATCCTTGTTCCCGTTCCCATCACCACTGGCCTCCTTATCCTAGGAGGCTGCTGCCCCCTGCTGGTAGCCTCCATCAGTCAGCTTCAGCTGGTTGACAGACTGACAGTATTGCGATATTCATAAGAGAGCACCAAAAAGTCAAGAGTGTAGTGTAATGAAGGCTAGAAGGAGACAACAAAAACAACCAAGAACAAAAAGCATGAAAAGTGCATATACAGTACCGGTCAAAAGTTTGGACACACCTACTCATTCAAGGCTTTTTCTTTAGTTTTACTATTTTCTATATTGTAGAATAATAGTGAAGACATCAAAACTAAGAAATAACACACATAGAATCATGTAGTAAACAAAAAAGGGTTAAACAAATCCAAATATAGTTTATATTTGAGATTCTTCAAAGTAGCCACCCTTTGCCTTGATGACAGCTTTGCACACTCTTGGCATTCTCTCAACCAGCTTCATGAGGTAGTCACCTGGAATTTTTAATTCCTAATGCATTTGGGTCAATAAGTTCTGTTGTGACAAGGTAGGGGTGGTATACAGACCAAGTCCATATTATGACAAGGACAGCTCAAATAAGAAAAGAGAAACGACAGTCAATCATTACTTAAAAACATGAAGGTCAGTCAATCCGGAAAATGTGAAAGTTTCTTCAAGTGCAGTCGTAAAAACCATCAAGCACAATGATGAAACTGGCTCTCATGAGGACCGCCACAGGAAAGGAAGACCCGGAGTTAACTCTGGAAGACCCGGAGTATACCACCCCTACCTTGCAGAGGACAAGTTCATTTGAGTTAACTGCACCTCAGTTTGCAGCCCAAATAAATGCTTCACAGAGTTCTGGTAACAGACACATTTCAACATCAACTGTTCAGAGGAGACTTAGGGATTCAGGCCTTCATGGTCAAATTGCTGCAAAGAAACCACTACTACTACTAAAGGACACCAATAATAAGAAGAGACTTGCTTGGGCCAAGAAACACGAGCAATGGACATTAGACCAGTGGAAATCTGTCCTTTGGTCTAATGAGTCCATGCTGAAAGACCCAGCCACGTTTCATCTTCAATGCCCTTGTTGATGGAAGGAGGTTTTCACTCAAAATCTCACGATACATGGCCCCGTTCATTCTTTCCTTTACACGGATCAGTCGTCCTGGTCCCTTTGCAGAAAAACAGCCCCAGAGCATGATGTTTCCACCCCCATGCTTCACAGTAGGTATGGTGTTCTTTGGATGCAACTCAGCATTCTTTGTCCTCCAAACACAACGAGTTGATATTTTACCAAAAAGTTATATTTTGGTTTCATCTGACCATATGACATTGGGACAATCTTCTTCTGGATCATCCAAATGCTCTCTAGCAAACTTCAGACGGGCCTGGACATGTACTGGCTAAAGCAGGGGGACACGTCTGGCACTGCAGGATTTGAGTCCCTGGCGGTGTAGTGTGTTACTGATGGTAGGCTTTGTTACTTTGGTCCCAGCTCTCTGCAGGTCATTCTCTAGGTCCCCCCATGTGGTTCTGGGATTTTTGCTCACCGTTCTTGTGATCATTTTGACCCCACGGGGTGAGATCTTGCGTGGAGCCCCAGATCGAGGGAGATTATCAGTGGCCTTGTATGTCTTCCATTTCCTAATAATTGCTCCCACAGTTGATTTCTTCAAACCAAGCTGCTTACCTATTGCAGATTCAGTCTTCCCAGCCTGGTGCAGGTCTACACTTTTGTTTCTGGTGTCTTTTGACAGCTCTTTGGTCTTGGCCATAGTGGAGTTTGGAGTGTGACTGTTTGAGGTTGTGGACAGGTGTCTTTTATACTGATAACAAGTTCAAACAGGTGCCATTAATACAGGTAACGAGTGGAGGACAGAGGAGCCTCTTAAAGAAGAAGTTACAGGTCTGTGAGAGCCCGAAATCTTGCTTGTTTGTAGGTGACCAAATACTTATTTTCCACCATAATTTGCAAATAAATTCATAAAAAATCCTACAATGTGATTTTCTGGATTTTTTTCTCTCATTTTGTCTGTCATAGTTGAAGTGTACGTATGATGAAAATCACAGGCCTCTTTCATCTTTTTAAGTGGGAGAACTTGCACAATTGGTGCCTGACTAAATACTTTTTTTGCCCCACTGTATATAGTGTACTCTATACCATCTACTGCATCTTGCCATCTTTATGTAATACATGTATCACTAGACACTTTAAACAATGCCACTTTTATATGTTTACATACCCTACATTACTCATCTCATATGTATATACTGTACTCGATACCATCTACTGCATCTTGCCTATGACATTCTGTACCATCACTCATTCATATATCTTTATGTACATATTCTTCATCCCTTTGCACTTGTATGTATAAGGTAGTTGTTGTGAAATTTTTAGGTTAGATTAGTCGTTATTACTGCATTGTCAGAACTAGACTCGCTACACTCGCATTAACATCTGCTATCCATGTGTATGTGACAAATAACATTTGATTTGAAGTTTGTAACCCCCAAGACTCTTCCCAGAGCTGGCTCCCTGACCAAACTTAGCAATGGAAGGGCCTTGGTCAGGAAGGTGACAAAGAACCTGTTGGTCACTCTGACAGAGCTCCAGAGTTCCTCTGTGGAGATGGGAGAAGCTTCCAGAAGGACAACCATCTCTGCAGCACTTCACCAATCAGGCCTTTATGGTAGAGTGTCCAGACGGAAGCCACTCATCAGTAAACAGCACTTAAATGCCCGCTTGGAGTTTGCCAAAAGGGACCTAAAGGACTCTCAGACCCTGAGAAACAAGATTTTCTGGTCCGATGAAACAAAAATGTAACTCTTTGGCCTGAATGCCAAGCTTCATGTCTGGAGGAAACCTGGCACCATCCCTACCGTAAAGCATGTTGGGGGCAGCAATGTGCTGTGGGGATGTTTTTCAGCGACAGGGACTTGGAGACTAGCCAAGATCGAGGGAACGATGAACTGAGAAAAGTACAGAGGGATCTAACTTGAGAATGGCGCCAAAGAAGATGGCTGCCGTTTTACTATCCCGTAACCAATTGTGCTATAGTGTATGTTTTTTTTCATGTAATTTGTCATTTATTTTGTACATAATGTTTCTGCCATCGTGTCTTATGACCGAAAAGAGCTTCTAGATATCAGGACAGCGATTACTTACTCCGTACTGGAGGAGTACTTTTTCTTCAACGAGTCAGACAGGAAGGATTTACTTCAGATGCCCAACAAGGCCCTCATTCCCATCATTCGTAGGAGAAAGAGACAGAGGTATCGGGGACGAACGTCCGGGTGCCTTGTAAGGATCCGTCAACGAGAGAGTAATCTACCTTTACCATCGATCCTATTAGCCAACGTACAATCAATCGATTCAATAGACAAACTACGATTACGTATAACCTACAAGCGGGACATTAAAAACTGTAATATCTTATGTGTCACCGAGTCGTGGCTGAATGACGACATAAAAAACATACAGCTGGCAGGTTTAAAGCTTTTTCGGCAGGATAGAACAGCGGCCTCTGGTAAGACAAGGGGTGGGGTCTATGTATATTTGTAAACAACAGCTGGTGCATGAAATCTAAGGAAGTCTCAAGGTTTCGCTCACCCGAGTATCTTGTGATAAGCTGTAGACTTCTCTATTTACCAGGAGAGTTTTCATCTGTATTTTTCGTAACTGTCTATATACCACCACAAACTGATGTTGGCACTAATACCGCACTCAATGAGCTGTATACGGCCATAAACAAACAGGAAAACGGTCATCCAGAGGTGGCGCACCTAGTGTCCGAGGACCTTAATGCAGGGAAACTCAAATCCGTTTTACCTCATTCCTACCAGCATGTTAAATGTGCAACCAGAGGGGAAAAAAACTCTAGACCACCACACACAGAAACGCATACAAAGCTCTCCCTTGGCCTACATTTGGCAAATCTGACCATTATTTTATCCTCCTGGTTCCTGCTTACAAGCAAAAACTAAAGCAGGAAGCACCAGTGACTCGATCAATAAGAAAGTGGTCAGATGAAGCAGATGCTAAGCTACAGGACTGTTTTGCTATCACAGAATGGAATATGTTCCTGGATTCTTCCGATTGAGTACAGCACATCAGTCACTGGCTTCATCAATAAGTGCATCAATGACGATGTCCCCACAGTGACTGAATGTACATTCCCCAACCAGAAGCCATGGATTACAGGCAACATCCTCACTGAGCTAAATGATAGAGCTGCAGCTTTCAAGGAGGGGGACACTAACCCGGAAGCTTATAAGAAATCCCGATATGCCCTCAAACGAACCATTAAACAGGAGAAGCGTCAATACTGGACTAAGATTGAATTGTACTACACCAGCTCCGACGCTCGTCGGATGTGGCAGGGCTTGCAAACTATTACAGACTACAAAGGGAAGTACAGCCACGAGCTGCCCAGTGATACGAGCCTACCAGATGAGCTAAACTACTTCTATGCTCGCTTCAAGGCAAGTAACACTGAAGCATGCATGAGCGCATCAGCTGTTCCGGATTACTGTGTTATCACGCTCTCCGTAGCCGATGTAAGTAAGACCTTTAAACAGGCCGTTTGAAGCAGCTCTGGCTCGTGGTGGCCTAACGACACTTTATGTTGGTGTTTCCTATATTTTGTCAGTTTCTTGTATGTGAGGCTAGAGCAAAACATGTAGGCCTAACATACCTATCAGTCAGATTGCACAGGAATGAGATGAGGATTGGGTAGCAGTATTCCATCTCATCCTTGTTGCCTGGACTGAATGCAGCCTTAACAGCCTTCTTCTCCAGGAGCTCAGGAGCTAATCCTCTGTACTCAATCCTAAAGACGAGTGCCAAAGCAAAAAAAAAGAGAAATCAAAACCTTCATCTCTTAATACTATACTCACAAGAATTGTTACGATAGGCCTATTTGAATAAAACTATCCATGCAACCTTTCTTACTCCAGTTTGAGTCATTAGACCTAACCAGCACATCACAGATATGCAAGAGAACTAACATACAAGAGGTAAATCTCTGAGCAGCAGTTGTATCTGTGCCCTGCTCCCCTGGCTTTTTGGAACTATTTTCCTCTTTGCCTTAGATGGAATAGAACAGATTCCAGATCACAAATAATGGAGGTTACATTAGGTCAATGCAGCTGTAACAATTTAATGTTACTAGTCTAGTAGTTGCCCAGTCACTCCTGACATCTTACTCCTCAGCACACTCGAAAAGCATGTCATTGTCTGTGTTGGCTAATTTCAAGTCGAGTTATGATTGAAAGCAATTTTTGCTTTCAAAAACAGTGTGCATGTCCAAATTCAGTCAGGAATGCTTGGCCTCTATACTTTTTCAATCAAATCATCAGGTTTATTCACAAGTGACATGTCATATTTTGACAACATGTTCACCATTTAAAAAAAGAAAATAATTATGCAAAGCCAAAACAGAGGAATGTATGGATACCCCTAAGTATGGACTTTTTAATGACGCAAAGTAATCAAGTAGTTACATTACTCTTTAAAATAAATATGATTACATCTAGACCAGGAACAGACATTTACAGCAACCGTTCAACAAACCACAGATTGTGTTATCAAGGATTAGATGACAAGAAGCTAATGACACACTACACCTTTCTAAGAATTAGTGGTGATCATAGTTGTAGAAGTCTTTCTAGCCACTATTTTGACATGACCTCATCTCAACTTCACAGCAGCATTTCCCATAGAATCCTGCATTAGGAGCATATTTAAGCATCAATAACATACAGCTCATTGAGGTTTGATAACACAGAAAATCAGTTTACAATGAAATGGTGCAAGCTCCCCATAAAGTTCTGTTACATGGTAATCACAATTAAATCAATTAGCTCCTCTTCAAAGGGTTTAATACCATTTAGACAAATACAATATATATATACAGTAGCAGTCAAAAGTTGACACCTTCTCATTCAAGGGTTTTCTTTATTTTGACTGTTTTCTACATTGTAGAGTAATCGTGAAGACATCAAAACTATTAAAGAAAACATATGGAATCATGCAGTAAACAAAAAAGTGTTAAACAAATAAAAAATGTCATTATATTTGAGATTCTTCAGAGTAGCCACCCTTTGCCTTTATGACAGCTTTGCACACTCTTGGCATTCTCTCAATCAGCTTCATGAGGTAGTCACCTGGAATGCATTTCAATTAACAGGTGTGCCTTGTTAAAAGTTCATTTGTGGAATTTCTTTGCTTCTTAATGCATTGGAGCAAATTAGTTGTGTTGTGACAAGGTAGGGGTGGTATACAGAAGATGGTATTTTACTAAATAGGGCTACGTCCATGTTATGGCAAGAACAGCTCAAATAAGCAAAGATAAACAACAATCCATCATTACTTTAAGACATGGGCAGTCAATCTGGAAAATGTAGTCACAAAAACCATCAAATGGTATGATGAAATTGGCTTTCATGAGGACTGCCACAGGAAAGGAGGACAGAGGTACCTCTGCTGTAGAGGATAAGTTCATTATAGTTAACGGCACCTCAAGAAATTGCAGCCCAAATAAATGCTTCAGAGTTCAAGTAACAGACACATCTCAACATCAACAGTTCAGAGACCACGTGAATCAGGCTTTCATGGTCAAATTGCAGCAAAGAAACCACTACTAAAGGACACCAATAATAAGAGTTAATTGGGCCAAGAAACACGAGCAATGGACATTAGACCGTTGGAAATCTGTCCTTTGATCTGATGAGTTCAAATTTGAGATATTTGGTCCCAACCACCGTGTCTTTGTGAGACACAAAGTAGGTAAATGGATGATCTCTGCATTTGTGGTTCCCACCATGAAGCATGGAGGTGGTGTTATGGTGCTTTGCTGGTGACTGTGTCAGTGGTTTATTTAGAATTCAAGGCACACAACCAGCATGGCTACCACAGCATTCTGCAGCGATACATCATGCCATCTGGTTTACGCTTAGTGGGACTATCATACAGGACAATGACCCAAAAGACACCTCCACGTCGTGTAAGGGTAATTTGACCACAAAGGGTGGCTACTTCAAAGAATCTCATATATTTGGATTTTTTAAACACTTTTTTGGTTACTACATTATTCCTTGTGTTATTTCATAGTTACGATGTCTTCACTATTATTCCACAATGTAGAAAATAGTAAAAAAATAAAGAAAAACCCAAACTTTTGACTGGTACTGTATATATTGTACCTTAAAGATGAAAAAAGGGTTATCATTTTATATATATATATCAAATCAATTATACCCCTTCTTTTTTCATCTTTAAGGTACAATGCCATTACCCAACAACAAAAATGACATTCTCCGGCTATGGTGCTACAGGATGGGAATATAGGAAAAAGCTTCAGCAAGAATTGATTGCTGCACTGGTCCAGTACCTGCTTTATTCCTAATCGGGGATTGTTGGTGTCATTAAAATGGCTCTTGACCAGCAGAACTATCTCTGTGAATGATGTCTTGAGCTATACATTCAATTTCCATCGATGGAATGTACAGTTAAGAGTAGTCTCCCACAAAGCGATGGAGGCATAGGCAACATGTGTTAGGACATTTTTGCTAACATTCAGCACAACAGTATGCATACATTTTCTCTTGAATATATGCACCACTATAGTTAAGCCAAATGCTAAACTCTCATTCCAACTTTATTTTTTATAAAAGAAAATGTACATCCCGCTCCTACATTCATCTAAAAATACTTTCATTTTCAACCAAGACTGAATGAGGCTTTTCTTTGCAAAGTTTTGGTAACCCAGAATATCATTCAATTGAAAATAGAGCATGATATGTTGACATTTGTTTGTACATATGTAAGGCAGTCAGTCAGTACATCAAATAGTATAAAAAAACACTATGAAATTGAACTGTACATCGATGAGGCTCAATAGTAGTTAGGGTACCAATCGTTTTGTGCCATCACATGTCGCGGGCAGAGAAGGCCAGCCACTTGTAGATGATCATGTTTGGCATGAAAAGGAGTGGCATGATGGCACAAAGAGACTGGTACGCAGGCTAGCTCAATAGCACTGGATCCTGCTGGTACATTGTGGCAGTTTGCCTCGGAGGGCGGGAGCATTGTGTCCCATTCACAGCAAGCCATCATGTTCAAAGCTAGAGGGCAGGAGGGAGAAGGCAAAGGGAACAAACTTGATTCCAGTCCCACTGTAGAACTTATTTTGGAACTCCACCCTATGGAGAGAGAAGAGAGATCACTGAATATAGAGTACAAATTAATCAAAGCATTATAAAGGCGTGATGTGTTGCATTTTTACACAGATTTCCTGTACTACACTGTCAATTCTGCAAGTTTAGTAAATAACCAACCAGTGCAGCCTGAGAGCATGGAGGAAGGCAGACAGTCCCTCCATAACCAGGAGGATAGACACAGTGAGCACAGCGAATATCCCAAACACTGGCACCAGAAACATGATGCCTAGACTGGTGTCCATCCGCAGGCCCACCCGCATCACCATGGACCACAGCACCTCCGACAGCTCTGGGGGAGCAAGGACAAATAAACGTCACATCAGTCTCTGATTTAATTAAATGTATGTGTTAACTAAAAAGAAGGCTTCAAGTCAGAGACAAAAAAAACATATACATATACATATATATACACATATACATACATATATACATATACATACACATATACATACATATATACATATACATACATATATACATATATACACATATACATACACACATATACATACATATACATACATATACATACATATACATACATATACATACATATACATACATACATATACATACATATACATACATACATATATTTGTAATAAGTTAACACAAGGCTTATTTCCAATGTGTTCCACTCTCACAATAAAATTAACTTTAAAATGCTCATCCATCAGAAAGATGAATTTACCAAACTGTTTAGGTGCGGTGATACTCACGGGCATGTGCCAGACTCAGAGCCCAGAGGCGCAGGTAGGAGGCTGTGTTGGAGATGCAGCCCAGGCAGTACTCTATGGTGTGAATAGACTGGTGCAGGAACACATCCCCAAAGTCAAACTGGAAAAAAAAAAAAGATAAAAAAAAAGACATGGGTACTGAAAGTATTGGATCCTCCTTAGGGTTTAATATTTTTCCAGTATTTTAGAAAATGTTCGTCCCGAGAGAAAAAATAAATAATCCCAGGTAACCCGGTATTTCCCGCCAAAACCGGAAGTGTCATTCAAAATCATATAATTGTGTCTAGATTTGATTAGAATTTAGATCAGCATGAAAATTCAAACCTGATGCTACCGGAGCCTGGTGAGACATATATTAGACATTTTATAAGCCCTACATTTACAACATTTAATGGGCCGAAGCCCAAATGATTGTGCCGTTATCTAATACATATGGGATATTGCACATTACACACAAAAGAAAAACAAAAGCCCATAGATGTAGCTAGCTATATGCTCTTGTCATGACTGTCCTCTGATGATCAGAATGGGTCACATCAGACTGGGGAGGGGAGGGGGTGGGGGGGTGACCGTAACCAGGCCTCTTTCTCTCTCCCAAAGAGGGGAGCTGTTGGATGGACAACCGTTCACACGGTTGGAAATTAAGCAGGAGGGTACTCTCTACCCTTTTAGTATCAACTAAAGCAGTGGTAACCAACCTTTGAGTCAAGAAAACTTTCGCATTCAAAAAGCAAGCTGAGATCTACTGCTCAGATAAAAAATATCTATACATTTTATTTTTTACATTAACCCAAACAGTTTTGTAAGAATGAGGTTTGGGCAGTAGGCCTAATACATTACCACCCATATTGGCTATATGATTGGCCTGCCAATATTGTTAGTCAGACCATGTTATATTTCAAAACGCAAGCTTTTTCGCAAAACAAAATTAGATCAGTTGGTTTAGCACTCGTGAGGCACTGTGGAGCATGAACATAACAGTTAGCTTTTTTTATATTACAGGACTGATGGTACCTGCATCTGATAGTCAACGAGATCAAATCAATACCTCAATGATCTTCAGGTCGAAAAGTCAGAGCTCTAGAAAGATGCCCGAGTTGGATGACCATTCAAAACTAATTTTTCCCCAACCTCCTCTCACGGTCCCTGTTCTCTCCTTCCCTTCCTCCGGTGAGACTGCCCAAAGAGAGGGGACAGCGTCTTCCACCTGCTCTCTCCTTCCCTTCCTCCGGTGAGACTGCCCAAAGAGAGGGAACAGAGTCTTCCACCTGCTCTCTCCTTCCCTTCCTCCGGTGAGACCGCCCAAAGAGAGGGGACAGCGTCTTCCACCTGCTCTTTCCTTCCCTTCCTCCGGTGAGACTGCCCAAAGAGAGGGGACAGAGTCTTCCACCTGCTCTTTCCTTCCCTTCCTCCGGTGAGACTGCCCAAAGAGAGGGGACAGCGTCTTCCACCTGCTCTCTCCTTCCCTTCCTCCGGTGAGACTGCCCAAAGAGAGGGGACAGCGTCTTCCACCTGCTCTTTCCTTCCCTTCCTCCGGTGAGACTGCCCAAAGAGAGGGGACAGAGTCTTCCACCTGCTCTTTCCTTCCCTTCCTCCGGTGAGACTGCCCAAAGAGAGGGGACAGCGTCTTCCACCTGCTCTTTCCTTCCCTTCCTCCGGTGAGACTGCCCAAAGAGAGGGGACAGCGTCTTCCACCTGCTCTCTCCTTCCCTTCCTCCGGTGAGACTGCCCAAAGAGAGGGGACAGTCTTCCACCTGATGGTAAAACTAGAGTCGCACCGCATCTGCCTCATGCACAAATTCATGTTGTTCCTATGACCAGAGAAAGTTAAATATTCCTTAATATTATAAAATCGACACGAGCTGCTAATAATAAAAACGCAGGGCTATCGATACTTGGCAACTCATTCATTGCAGCTGCAGCCAGAGCGGAAGTACGGAGAAGAGCGTTCGTAAGTGTTGAATAAAAAGTGACAGTGCTGAATATAAACTTCAACTCAAATCAGAAAAACAGCAGTGCTTTGCTGTAATCGTTGAGTCTCTCGGTGGTCATGGTTTTAAAAGTGATTAAATCTTACGCTGGCTAGTAGCCTATTAAACTTGGTTGTGGCCAGGGTCATGGAAGCTCTGTAGCCACGGTGATTTGATCTAGCCGATTGGGCAGCAGAGCAGGAGCACTCGATTTAGTCACAGATTTTACGGTTCGCCGGGTAGGCGGAGTTTTGAATCAAGTGCACCTACCGGCAACAGCTCAACACGATTTTTAAAAAAGGAGCGCAAGCCTATCGTTCGTTGGCTTTTCTACAGAAATATTTGGTGATCGACTAGGAGTGCCTTGAAGATCACGATCGACCGGTTGGCGACCACTGAACTAAAGGAATGTACTTTAGTCCCCAGAGAATTTTGCCCGTCCAAAACTCTTACCGTCCCAAAAGTGGAGAATGGAACAATTCTAACAAAGAATTTGGAGAATGGTCAGTGGGGAGATGTAGAAAACGAATGTAATATTTTTTTTCATTGTGTGATGTTATTAAAAACTGTATGGACCAAATACGGTAACTTGGAATGGATGCCCCCTATATCTGTTAAGTTTTCATCCAATTTGAGTTTTTGTTAAGATAGGAATGTGATTTTAGTGTCTCCCCCTTTGAAGAGGGGGATGACCGCGAGAGACCGGGAGACACTCTAGACAAACTGCTACAGACCTATCTATCTTACCCTGAAAGCCAAATTAACAAACAGATCACCGACCATTTCGAAATCCACCATACCTTCTCCGCTATGCAATCTGGTGAGATTGCAGAGCGCCAAACTCAAATACAGAAATATTCATTATAAAAATTCAGAAAAGATACAACTATTTTACATAGGTTTAAAGATGAACTTCTTGTGAATCCAACCACGGTGTCAGATTTCAAAAATACTTTACGGCGAAAGCATACCTTACAATTATTTGAGAACATAGCCCAGCAGACAAATCATTACAAACAGTAACCAGCCAAGCAGAAGAGTTACACAAGTCAGAAATAGAGATAAAATTCATCACTTACTTTTGACGATCTTCATGTTTGCACTCAGAAGACATTCATTTATTCAATAAAATGTTCCTTTTGTTCGATAGTCTCTCTGTATATCCGAAAACCCCAGTTTTGTTTGAGCGTTTTATTCAGTAATCCACAGGCTCAAACGCAGTCACAACAGGCAGACAAAAAAATCCAAATTGTATCCGTAAAGTTCATAGAAACATGTCAAACGATGTTTATATTCCATCGTCAGGTTGTTTTTAGCCTAAATAAATCAATAATATTTCACCTGGACAATAACGTCATCAATATAAAAGGTAAACAAGAAAGGCACTCTCGGTCACGCGCATGAAAAATCTCTGACACTGCAGGGTCCACTCATTCAGACTGCTCTTACTCCCTCATTTTTCAGAATACAAGCCTGAAATAATTTCTAAAGACTTGACATCTAGTGGAATGCAGAGGAACTGCAATTTGAGTCCTAAGTCAATGGATACTGTAATGGCATTGAATAGAAAACTACAACAACAACAATCCTACTTCCTGAATGGATTTCTCTCAGGTTTTCGCCTGCCAAATCAGTTCTGTTATACTCAGACATTTTTAACAGTTTTGGAAACTTTAGAGTGTTTTCTATCCAAATCTACTAATGCTATGCATCTCCTATCTTCTGGGCCTGAGTAGAAGGCAGTTTAATTTGGGCATGCTTTTCATCCAAAATTCCAAATGCTGCACCCTACCCTAGAGAAGTTAACTAACCTCCAGACGAGCTTCAATGCCATACAACTCTCCTTCCGTGGCCTCCAACTCCTTTTAAATGCGAGTAAAACTAAATGCATGCTCTTCAACCGATTGCTGTCCACACCTGCCCACCCGCCCAGCATCACTACTCTGGACGGTTTTGACTTAGAATATGTGGACAACTACAAATACATAGGTGTCTGGTTAGACTGTAAACTCTCCTTCCAGACTGACATTAAGCATCACAAATCCAAAATTAAATCTAGAAACAGCTTCCTATTTCACAACAAAGCATCCTTCACTCATGCTGCCAAACATAACCTCGTAAAACTGACTATCCTACCGATCTTTGACTTCGGCGATGTCATTTACAAAATAGCCTCCAACACTCTACTCAGAATGCATCCAATTTGCTATCACAGTGCCACCCGTTTTGTCACTGAAGCCCCATATAATACCCACCACTGCGACCTGTATGCGCTCGTTGGCTGGCCCTCGCTTCATATTGGTCGCCAAACCACCTGGCTCCAGGTCATCAATAAGTCTTTGCTCGGTAAAGCCCCACCTTATCTCAGCTCACCATAGCAGCAGCCACCCGTAGCACGTACTACAGCAGATATATTTCACTGGTCACCCACCCCCAAAGCCAATTCCTGCTTCGGCCGCCTTTCCTTCCAGTTCTCTGCTGCCAATTACTGGATCAAACTGCAAAAATCACTGACGCTGGAGACTCATATCTCCCTCACTAGCTTTAAGCACCAGCTGTCAGAGAAGCTCACAGATCACTGCACATAGCCCATCTGTAAATAGCCCATCCAACTACCTCATCCCCATACTTTTATCCATTTGATTTATTTTTTCTCCTTTGCACCCTAGTATCTCTACTTGTACACATCTACCACTCCAGTGTTTAATTGCTAAATTGTAATTATTTGGCCACTATGGCCTATTTATTGCCTTACCTCCGTCATCCTACCTCATTTGCACACACTGTATATAGACTTTCTGTACTGTATTATTGACTGAATGTTTGTTTATTCCATGTGTAACTCTGTGTTGCACTGCTTTGCTTTATCTTGGCCAGGTCGCAGTTGTAAATGAGAACTTGTACATAAATTGTAAATGAGAACTTGCTCATAAAAAATGGGTCTGAATAAATAACTGCTATAGCCTACCGCCATTACGCATTCGCTCTTCTTTCAAACTACCTGTGAGTTCTATTGGTTGCTGTATTTAACATTCAGCAAAACAGAGCTTGCATCGCTCTTCGGTATAAGTGCAAAAAAAAAAAAAAAGGAATGTCCATCAATGTATCATAAGAGTATAGCTTCTGTCCCTCTCCTCGCCCCTACCTTGTTTCATACCAGGGAACCTCTGCACACATCGACAACAGCCACCCTCGAAGCATCATTACCCATCACTCCACAAAAGCCGCAGCCCTTACAGAGCAAGGGGAACAACTAATTCAAGGTCTCAGAGCGAGTGATGTCACCGATTGAAACACTATTAGCGAGCACCCCGCTAACTAGCTAGCCATTTCACATCGGTTACACTAATCTAGTCTAGATTTTCCTGCATGGGACTCCAAGAGAAAGGCCAGCGGAGCACAGGTGGTTATGTACTAAGCAAGAGAGAGGCTATAAGTTAAGCTTATTATACATAACCCATTATTAATGAGCGAAATACAAGGCTAATATTGCATTGAATTGATTACCTGAAAGGGGTAGGCTAGGACATCTATATATCAATCTAGAACAGGATGATCCATTGTGGATGCAATTTGAATGGAGTTGATGGCGAGAGAGAAAGACAGAGTGCTCATGGGTGCATGGATTTAAAGCAACGATATTCGAGTGATAAGCTATTTTAAAACACAGCAGCTGCAATTATTATTATTATTTTTTAATCTTCATGATTAAAAAAGGTGACCCGCAAAAGCCAGATAGATAGATTAGACACGCATTAAGTCTCTATATTACATATGCAAAAGCAAATATAGGTCTACGTGTCACAAGAAAAAAGTTACCAAGATGAGATTATTCTTCAAGTAGGTCTGCATGCATTGTGAACTACACTACACATACTGAGATGGGCTGTCTCTTCCCACCTGAGCGTTGATTCATCATGAGGCCGTAGAAAATATTTAGACATTGCATACAATTTACCGGTTTGTCAGTTATTTACCCCGGGGAGTGGTTTTGGGCAGTAACTGGGTTCCTGCCATTCAACCCTAGTACCCATACTGTAGTGTACTGATGCCTGACTGAGAGGCTAGTCGGAGGTGGTGATGGTGTTGTCATCAGCTAACCTCTTCTTTCTGCTGCTCTCTGCTAGTGGAGAGGTCATTGTGGACACTGCCCTCCTCCATGTCATGAGCCCTCATCAGGGAAAGCTCTTCCTCGCTGTGCCGCCGCACACGCTCATAACCCTGGGGAGGGACACACACAAACACCACACTGTTACAACCAGAACACACTCCTATAAACAGACTACACACCAGCATACTGTTACAACCAGAACACAGACCCATATGGAGAAACTACACACGCCCATGACTCTTGAGGTCAGAAACAGACACACAAAACCTCACCCTGTACATTCCCATGAGGTTGGCACCCCCGTTGTGCAGCAAGTAGAGGTAAACTGGTTTCCCCAGCAGTAAGACAGGCACTGATAGTATAGCAATTAACACCAGGAACACCTGCAGCCCAACCTATCGTAGCAGAGGGACACAACAGACAGGTCTGTTAGTCTCACCGAAGTATCTTTGGAGCGGGTTGGGCTTGTATACATGTCTTCACACCCACTTGGAAAACCACTCCCTTTTCCCAGTGGGTGCGTCCGAAATGCCACACTATTCCCTATATAGTACACTACTTTTGACCAGGGCTCTATAGTAGTGCACTATATAGGGAATAGGATGCCATTTGGGACACAAGCACGGTGCGATCCCCATCTTTGTACCTGTCCTGGGAAGAGGGGCGGCACCCCGTCCCCCTGCATGAGGAACATGTTGATGAAGTGTATGAGGATGCTGGGGGCCACCTGGGAGTCACGGGCAGAGAAGGCCAGCCACTTGTAGATGATCATGAAGACCAGGTAGCCAAACAGACACAGCAGGAACAGCAGCTCCGGGAGGAATACTAAGTACAGGTTGAACTTCTTTCTGAAGTGTCTGCACAGACAGACAACAGGGCTTTAAAGTGTCTGCACAGACACAAACAGGGCTTTAAAGTGCCTGCATGGATAAACAGAGCTTTTAGGATTCAGAACAGAACACTATATATCTTTAAGTTGGCCATAATCCTATATAGTTCTTAGCATTCCAGTGCTGATATTGTGGGGAATGTGTGTGCTGTAACTTACAGGTGGTTGAAGACACCTAGGATGACCCCAAAGCTCATGTGAATGATACCCACAATCACAGACATCTTCATCTTGTAGGAGTTCAGAAAGGTCAGACGATTTGACGCCAAGTTCCAAATCTACATAGTGGAAGAAATTAGGAAAACCCTGTCAAGTTAAGGTATGGACAGACAACAATCCCATCAATCTAACTGTGATGTAAACAAATATTGTTATAAGAACATTAAAATGAGTAATGATCCATGATTTACTTTATTGGCTCTGGTTGGTGAGAGGCAAGAGGCAAGTGTGTATGGTTATGAAGGGACAGGGCATATGAAGGGACAGGGAATAACATGTGTGTGAGTGTAGTGAACATGGAGACAAGACAATGCTGTTTATGACCATGGATCATAAAGCCATGTACTTACCGGGTCAATGCCCAAAGGGTAGGGTCCATTGAAAACCCCAGGGACAATGGGATCAAGGGTCAGAAAGGCATTGGTGCGGAGCGTGGAATCCCTTTTAAAGAAAATACCAAAGTCAACAATTATAATAAAGAGCAAACTATCAGGTGATTTAATGTTTAATGTTACATGCATTGTTATTGATATTTTGAAACTTAATTTTACATATAATTCATATGTAATAAAAATGTTAAAAAGAGTGTTCAATCAGTGATAAGGAAAAGGGATCTTCAGGAGATCAATGATCATATCAATGAATGAATGATAAATCTCTTGCACTTCATCATCATAAAACTGACTTCTTTTAAAGAGACAGTGTACAATTTTCTATGTACTCCATATCATTAGGAAAACAGTGCTTTTACACAATGTAGACACCTAATATTCCACAAATGACTAATTTCAATGACAGGTATTTGTATGCATTTTCAGTGTTACATTAGTTTATAGGACACAATGTGCTTCAAAAGTATTCATTAAAGGGCTGTATTTTCTGGTGCCCTTAAATTAATGTGGTGCTCCTAACTTTTTAAAATTGGGAGCACCAGTTCCACCAATGAAAAATGTTAATCTAGAGCCCTGGGTACATTACAGAACAGATTATAGTATAGTACTAACCAAGTCCAATTTCCAGATTTAAACATGGCGTTGACATTCCAGCCAGAGCCAAAGATGTTGAGAGACTTGGAAAAGCAGTCGTTGTAGATGAGGCCGGTATAGACCGAGAACAAGCCCATCATCAGGATGATGTAACGGCCCTCGAAGAACGTGTTCCAGATCTGAGCATACAAACACACCAATATCAATGTCAGGGAAATAATCTAGCTAACCAGATTTCCTGTTAATTTATTCATATGGGCCTGGTCAAACCTAGTGCCCTACATAGGGAATAGGGTGCCATTTGAGTGGCACCCCCAAGAGCCTCTCCCTGGCCCTCTCACCTCGTTTCTTGTGCGCTTCAGTTTGCGGTTGTCTTCATACAGCACCATCCAGAGAGCAAACAGAGCCATGATCATACCATGGCCCAGGTCTCCAAACATCACAGCAAACAGGAAGGGGAAGGTGATGACTGTGTAAGGAGCTGATAGACAGACAAAACATCATATTCCATATACACATTTAACTATCCCTCAAGTTCATTGTCCATTCTTGTTCGGAGTGGAAATGTGTCTTTGGCTACAGGCATGTAGCTCATACACATAGCAAACAAACAGAAAAGCCGTAGGGCTAATGAAAGCTTCCTAAATATACTCATCAGTGGTCATTCACTGATGAGGTCTTACTGTACCTGGGTTAACCTCTCTATAGTTTCCCACTCCATAGGCCTCCACTATGCTCTGGAAGCCTGAGGTGAACTTGTTGGTCCTTATCAGGGTAGGCGGAGTGTCGTTGCTGGGGATACGGTTGACAAAAGAAGGCACTGTGGCTCCACTTTTCCTCTGTGAAGGCAAGTCAATAATGTCAGACAGACCAGGATTATTGCAATGTTATTAGTCTAAAAGTTGCATAGAGGTTTTTTGAGGGCAAGCCAATAACTTGACATAAAAATGTATATTTTCCAGAGGGTAAGACAGAAAACTAAGAGCTTATCAAATAGCTAGTAAGTTCAAATACTTTAAGACCATTCAGATACATTTTGACCATTCAAGCTTCGCTTTTGGAAAACTCATTTAAGCCATGTTTAAAGGACTAAAACCCCTGGCAGAACGCTGACATGGGCTACTGCCATTGAACTGACTGTGACCTTTATTATGTACATTAACCAGTGCAATTAATGAATGGACAGAAGCCCTGATAGCCATCAATTGGGACCCAACAGGACCTATAACATGTCTAGTTTATTAAATATGGCTTAAATCATCAGACGTGGTCAGGATAAGATCAATGCCACTCCCCTCTTTCAACAACCATGACCCCATTACTAAAGCAGGGCATACTGACTAGGTGTGTGACTTGTGTTGGTTTAGCCAAATACTGAACTTAGAAGGGGGAGGTCACAAACAATGACATTACAATTCAAAACGCAAAGAGTTAAGCCCAACAATGACATTACACAGGTAGCCATGGTAACAACGAGCTGACTGACCGATCCTTCCTCTAGCGCCCGCCGCAGGGTCGGCAGGTCGTTGACAGGGCACCACACCTCAGCTATCAGACACTTGTTAGTGACGTCAAAGCTGCACAGGTTGAGGATGTAGTAGATGGACTTCATCTTCTTGACCTGGATGACCCAGGTGTAGACAGACTCAGAGGCCTTGTTCAACACCTGTCTCAGGTAGTCTTCTGTCCTATGGAGAACCTGGAACAGCCAGCATAGGGAAAGAGGAATAGTATTACATTTAAACAATGGGAGGGTTTCCCATCCATTTAGAATATCAAGAGGGTGTGGGCAAATGATGAATGACTGTTTAAGAATGTTCTGTGCATGAGATAATCTTCCAATGCACATACTAGGGATGGAATTTGAGTGTGCATGCTGGTAGTTTTAGTGTGAGTGTGTGTTAATGTTAGCATGAACGAGAAAGAAAAAACAAAGAGTGAGCATTCAGCTAAGTCCTCATGGAGATCATATGCTGGGACCAGAGGTTAATGCAATTATTTTTTCCCTCCGGGGGTAGAACATCCAAAAGGATTGATCTTTAAAGTCTACCACACAGCAAGGAACAAGCTAAGTCATTTGACCCCACAGTGGTCATGACAGAAAACGCGCTCTGGCGCCTGAGTGAGAGCTCTCCCTTTCTCTCGCGCCTGAGAAATATACCCCTCACACGCCATTCTGCTTCTTTCCAAAAAGTTATAATGTTCTAAATCACTCTAAACACCCGCTGTCCATGCCTCGCTCTAGCCAGAAGCACAAGGCCCATTCTGTGAGGGATACCTCCAGCACTTCTTTACTATCAGCCAAGCTTCATTTTCTATTTTATCTAAAAGCCAAAGTCACAAGTCTTGCAACATCCTCCTTTGTTAAAATGCCTCATCAAGCACAAGATATTTCAACAGCTAAATCCAGCAGTAGGAACACCTTAAGCTGTAAGCCATTGATAGCTTACATTTTAACTAGCAAAATGTTGCTGTTTTAAAGCTCATTTCCTGCAATTCTAATTGCCGCTGTTAAATACATTTAGGGGAAACACTAACTTATAAATGCCTCATGAGCTTAGTTCAACTCTCGTACGCCATCAATTTGTAAACATTGTAAATGTAAACAAACACTAAAGCCTCAAAAACATGCTTAAAACTATCATTTTTATATCTTGGATGGTAAGTCCTTGCATCCAGAGCTCCATATATACATTTGAGTGGTTACATTTCTCCAGGCTCTGCCTCAGCTTTTTACCAAAACAGAGACGGCGAGGGCTCTTCATTATCATTTCAACTGCAGACTTGCCCTTTAAAAACAAATTATTAATAAATAATGCATCAACCACTATCTTGTTGCTGACAAGGCTTTTTTATTTATTTAAATTTTACCCCCTTTTTCTCCTCAATTTCGTGGTATCCAACTGTTAGTAGCTACTATCTTGTCTCATCGCTATAACTCCCATACGGCTTCGGGAGAGACGAAGGTTGAAAGTCATGCGTCCTCCGATACACAACCCAACCAAGCCGCACTGCTTCTTAACACAGTGAGCATCCAACCCGGAAGCCAGCCGCACCAATGTGTCGGAGGAAACAACGTGCACCTGGCAACCTTGGTTAGCTTGCACTGCGCCCGGGCCCGCCACAGGAGTCGCTGGTGCGCGATAAGACAAGGATTTCCCTACCGGCCAAACCCTCCCTAACCCGGACGAAGCTATGCCAATTTTGCGTCGCCCCACAATCCTCCCGGTCGCGGCCGGCTGACAAGGCTTTTATAGAGCTTACAGTGTGCAGGTCCTGGATGCGAGTCCTGAGTCCCTCCACAACGTCATTCCTCTCCTCATTGCTGTTAGGGTATGGATACACATGACAGTGGTAGCTGAGGGGCAAAAAGAGGAGATGATGTTATTATCGCACAGGTTAAAGTCACCGTCTTCAGAGCTTGTTGGGGACAACATATTAGGCCTAATGGTTTGACAGAGAATGACCTCAAGCTGAAAGTGGAACAGGAGGTCATTGGGAGAGGAGGTTTAATTACCAGTCACAGATCTTCTTGACTTTCTGTCCGATCTGCTCACCCCAATAAGAGATGAGGAACACCACACTCTTGGTTGGCTCACCCTGCAATAACCATAGAACAGGAAGTGGTTTAGAATAGACACACATTACTGCAGAGGTGAGAGGTTCTAATTCTCATAGGCCCAACACAGGTGCTGTTATATTTAGCTATGTGATAAACAGCATCTTATTCTTTTATCTTTGATTTCACTTTCACACTAAGCACTTACTGTAGAAAATGGTAAACAATATATTTTACGCAGAACAAGATTGACCCACCGTGTCAGGGTCCTCCAAATACTCGTCAATCTCAGAGTAGCTAAGAATGGTGTAGCCCTTACACACTCTCCACAGCATGCGCTCAAAGGCCTCTATCTTCACCCTCTGAATCAGCCCTGATATAAACCTGCAGGGGGAGGGGAGAGAAACAGGGTGCTACAGTAAACAGGCACACACAAGTGTGTATAAATCTATATGTCTGCTAATAGCCCCTTACCCTAGTTTGGCTCCTAGCCGCTGCATGCTAGTGTACTCCATCATGGAGTCCTCTAGGAAGGAGAACTCCTCATGCTGGGCGTGCAGGAAAAATAACATTTTCACAGCGTAAGAACACACATACCAAAATACATACCCCAAATTCACACCAGGAGAGAAAAACACATTGCTAGAATAAAGGCTACATTTTGCCCTTGCATGAATGAGGTTTTGGCTAATCTAAGATTTATCCCCAAAACCTCCTATATAGAGGGGAGGAAAGAGCAAAGAAATTGTCACAATGGAAGCAGCCAAGCCAAATCATGTGATTTAAACTATTTAGCGTCTCCTCCTCAAGCATACCAAAGCAAGTGCTCTGAAGTCAAACAGTGGGGCAGAGAACTTGGTCAGTAGTGGGATCTTGCTTTGTGGAGGAGCTGTTGGACTTACTTCTGTGCTGCGGTGCACAAAGTTGCGTGTGATACGCAGCATGTGTGTGTACTCTGTCAGCTCCAGGAGGTTCTTCTGTAGCTTCTCCTTATTCCTGGTCACCTCGCTCAGCTCCACCTCCAGCCTCTGCAACTGCTCCTGGAGACAGCCATACATAGTGTCAATTAGCAATGATACTATGGGATGTCCCAAATGGCACCCTATTCTCCATATAGTAAATAAACTGAACAAAATTATAAACGCAACATGCAACAATTTCAAGGATTTTACTGAGTTACAGTTTGTATAAGGGAATCAGTCAATTTAAATAAATTCATTAGGCCCTAATCTATGGATTTCACAGATGTGCATCCTGTTGGTCACATATACTTTCAAAAAAACAGTATCTGGTGTGACCACCATTTGCCTCACGCAGCAAGACACATCTCCTTCACATAGAGCTGATCAGGCTGCTAATTCTGGCCTGTGGAATGTTGTCCAAATGGATGTGCAAAGTTGCTGGATATTGGCGGGAAATGGAACGCGCTGTTGTACACGTCGATCCAAAGCATCCCAAACATGCTCAATGGGTGAAATGTATGGAGAGTATGCAGGCCATGGAAGAACTGGGGAATTTTCAGCTTCCAGGAATTGTGAACAGATCCTTATGACATGGAGCAGTGCATTACTATGCTGAATGGAGGCGGATGTCTGGCACGACAATGGGCCTCAGGATCTCGTCACGGTATCTCGGAGTGTTCAAAATTGTCATGCCAGCCATCCAAATTAGCTTATGCCTGCCCATACCCCCACCATGGGGCACTCGGCTTACAATGTTGACGTCAGCAAACCGCTCTCCCACACGATACCATACAGACGCTGTCTGCCTGGTACAGGTGAAACCGGGATTAATCCGTGAAGGGCACACCAATGGCCAGTGTGCCAGTGGCCATCGAAGGTGAATATTTGCCTTCTGAAGTCAGTTACGACACCGAACAGCAGTCAGGTCAAGACCCTGGTGTAAACAACGAGCATGTAGATGAGCTTCCCTGGGATGGTTTCTGACAGTTTTTGCTGAAATTCTTTGGTTGGTCAAACCCAGTTTCATCAGTTTATGCTGGAGAAATTAACATTCAAATATCTGGCAACAGCTCTGGTGGAGATTCTTGCAGTCAACATTCCAATTGCACACTCCCTCAAAATTTGAGAGATCTGTGGCATTGTGATGTGACAAAACTGCACATTTTAGAGTGGCCTTTTATTGTCCCCAGAACAAGGTGCTTCTTGATATGCCACAACTGTCAGGTGGATGGATTATCTTGGCAAAGGAGAAATGTTAACTAACAGGGATGTCAACAGCGAACCAACATTAAACATGTTCTGTTTATATTTTTGTTCAGTGTATATGGTGCCATTTGGGACAAATAAAATACTTAATTCTTATGAAAAAAAAGATTCATAACATTTTAGAGAATGAGAGACAGGTAGAGTGTGCTAACCATTATAACCAGGACATGCTTGGGCTGGGGTGCAATCGGGTTCACTTCTCCCTCTGGAAGTGGGATGTCTGCTCTCTTGATTTCCCTTAGAAGGTACCCTGTCAAAGACGCAGTGAAGTCTTAGTACACAACACACAGTCACTGAATCTATTTGTTTAAAATACTACATCTTTAGCAATAAGCTTAATCTGTTTTCATTTAAAAACTCTACAGTGTTTTTCATTGAATCTTAGTCTCTATTCTGCCTCACGCCAACTCTCTCGCTCTTCCCTCAGGAACTCACATTCCTCTGAGAAACCTACCTCAACACTCCTTGTACTTTCCTTTTTTAGGGGCCTAAATTTAATCTCCAAGCATCTGCCTCCAATTAAGCCGGAGTTTAGATTCCTTTAAATGAGACTCATTGGCCAGGGCACAGTGTATCTCAGAACTGTACAGTGGTCATGTAATGGAGACTGGGATTTGTGCAGCAACTGTGTGAAAGTTAAAGAGTTATTCAGGAGTGCATCAATGCCCATCACTTTTAAACAAGGGTGAAAGTAAACCTATACGGTCCAGTACAGCATCTCAGCAAAATAAAAAGTGGGGGTACATCGAACCGTTAAAACATGAGCCTATCACAATAACTAACACAAAATACCAAGAATACTATAGGCTATCACACCATTATTTAACCTCACTGTATGTCAGTCGCATGAACATTTAGCGAATTGACTTGAAACCGGGTTGTATAAGCTCCAAATTGCGTTGTGGTTTGACGAGAACACTTACATTTTGCCAAGGTGGAGATGAGTGGCCAAGCCCGAGACACGTGTGGACAGCAGTGGACGCATCAATTTGGGTTACAAGTGTAGGCCTAATGGCAGAATGTGATTATGTAACGGATGTGAAACGGCTAGCAAGTTAGCGGTGGTGCGTGCTAAATAGCGTTTCAATCGGTGACGTCACTTGCTCTGAGACCTTGAAGTAGTGGTTCCCCTCGCGGCTTTTGTGGAGCGATGGGTAATGATGCTTCGTGGGTGACTGTTGTTGATGTTTGCAGAGGGTCCCTGGTTCGCGACGGAGTATGGGCGAGGGGACAGACTAAAGTTATACTGTTACAATTACAATACACGTGTAGGTTTTGGGACAGACGTCTTTCCATTCATCAAATTGCGGGTGCACAGTTTGGATGCTGGAATAATTTTGTGAGTGGAAGAACGTACGCAGGGAGCCTACAGGAGCACCTGTTTGATGTGATTGACAACCAGATGAACACATCATGGCTGGTTGTGTTCATTCCACATTAAAAGGTAATACATGTTAGAAGTTCTATGACAATACTTTTCAACCGATCGCTGCCTGCACCCGCATGCCCGACTAGCATCACCACCCTGGATGGTTCCGACCTTGAATATGTGGACATCTATAAGTACCTAGGTGTCTGGCTAGACTGCAAACTCTCCTTCCAGACTCATATCAAACATCTCCAATCGAAAATCAAATCAAGAGTCAACTTTCTATTCCGCAACAAAGCCTCCTTCACTCACGCCGCCAAGCTTACCCTAGTAAAACTGACTATCCTACCGATCCTCGACTTCGGCGATGTCATCTACAAAATGGCTTCCAACACTCTACTCAGCAAACTGGATGCAGTCTATCACAGTGCCATCCGTTTTGTCACTAAAGCACCTTATACCACCCACCACTGCGACTTGTATGCTCTAGTCGGCTGGCCCTCGCTACATATTCGTCGCCAGACCCACTGGCTCCAGGTCATCTACAAGTCCATGCTCGGTAAAGCTCCGCCTTATCTCAGTTCACTGGTCACGATGGCAACACCCATCCGTAGCACGCGCTCCAGCAGGTGTATCTCACTGATCATCCCTAAAGCCAACACCTCAATTGGCCGCCTTTCGTTCCAGTACTCTGCTGCCTGTGACTGGAACGAACTGCAAAAATCGCTGAAGCTGGAGACTTTTGTCTCCCTCACCAACTTCAAACATCAGCTATCTGAGCAGCTAACCGATTGCTGCAGCTGTACATAGTGTATTGGTAAATAGCCCACCCACTTTCACCTACCTCATCCCCATACTGTTTTTATTTATTTACTTTTCTGCTCTTTTGCACACCAATATCTCTACCTGTACATGACCATCTGATCATTTATCACTCCAGTGTTAATCTGCAAAATTGTAATTATTCGCCTACCTCCTCATGCCTTTTGCACACAATGTATATAGACTCCCCTTTTTTTCTACTGTGTTATTGACTTGTTAATTGTTTACTCCATGTGTAACTCTGTTGTCTGCTCACACTGCTCTGCTTTATCTAGGCCGGGTCGCAGTTGCAAATGAGAACTTGTTCTCAACTATTCTACCTGGTTAAATAAAGGTGAAATAAAAAAATATAAAAATGACACCTAGGCTATAAAAACCTTCTTTTTTTTAAGTGCACGCACACACATAGGGAGTCCCGTACCGTAATAAATGACATGTACTTTCACTCCTGCTTTTAAGTTAGGAACAAACCAACCTGTTTTATCCTTACCTAGAATTCTCTCCATTTCCTCACATCGTTTTATCTCAGTGACAAACTTCCGCTGGAATAGGTTTACGCTGGGGTTGAGCTGAAACAGTAGGAGCAGAGCCACATTGTTACTGTCACCACAAACACACACCTGTCTAAACTGATATTGAATGGATTTTGCAAATGATCGCCAACATTCCACATTCTCTCTGATACACAACCCTACAGGGCAAGAAGCAACATTTTGAGATGTCACTATGAAATCAAACTGGTCCACAGACTTCTCACGATCCTATTAAGTGTCAGTAAACAAGCATATCCATAATCTACTGTACTCGGTAAGGTTAGATATAGTCTGGTTAATCAGGCTGTAATACACAATTAATTGGCATCTACAGACAAACATTTGTGCAAAATTGTGTAAATGTTGCTTACAAGCCAGAATGTTGAAAGAAATGACATTGGAACTTACTCCACCGGTTGTCTATGCCGTATGCCCTTCAGCTGCTCGAAATTTGAGACAAAAATATCCACAGGAAAGTATTGCTTAGGCAACTTTTCAGAAAGCTGGTAGTTCGGTTTGGAACCAAGGTACATTTAGTATTGTGTTGGATATTCAGTTGTTTTCTATTGTCAAACATTGAACCAAGCACGCCATGACAATGAACATTGTATATTCTGAATCAGGGGACGTTGGAGAACAATTCACCTTTTTTTTGTATTTATCTTTCAATTAGGGGTGGAATATTCTCCATCCTCACCTGATTCAGAGTATACCATTTTAATGTATTGTTTGGTTCAATAGCTATTGACAAGAGAAAACTGAATATCCAATATAAAACCATATACCTACTGGCTCTCTAAAAAGTCTGGTCAACAATACATTCCACTGGAAATTTGTCTACAATTTTGAGCAGCTGAAGGACAAACCGCACAGACAAATGGTAGAGTAAATTCAAATCTAATTGTATTCAACATTCTGGCTTGTACAAAAAAAATACACAATTCTGCACAGAAATGTTTCAGGTTGTATATACACCAATAAATTGTGTATTACAGCCTGATTAATCAGACTAGGTTAGACAAGACGTTATCTAAGCCAGTGTTTCCAAACTCCACTCCTCAAGTACCCACAACAATGAGTTGAATCAGGTGTTTTTGTCCAGGGCTACAACAAAAATGTGTGCTGTTGGGGGTACTCGAGGACCAGAGTTGGGAAACACTGATCTAAGCTATTTTATCAAGTCTTGTGTTCGGAACGCTCTAGCTCTCAAACTCTAGGTGGCATTCTGCCTTCTCCCTACAGTTCTCAGACATCATTAGCTTCGCCCATGACTGCCTCATGCAAACTACAATCCCCACGCTGTGTTTTAACATTTAGAAACATCAATAATCATCGCTTGCGATACAAATTTCGGAATATATACACCTTATCTTTCATCGGCGAGAAAGAATTCTTAAAATAAAAATATATATACGCATCACCGGGTGCAAACTACCTGCCCTCCAGGACACCTACATCATCCGATGTCACAGGAAGGCCATAAAGATCATCAAGGACAACAACCACCCGAGCCACTGCCTGTTCACCCCGCTATCATCCAGAAGGCGAGGTCAGTACAGGTGCATCAAAGCTGGGACCGAGAGACTGAAAAACAGCTTCTATCTCAAGGCCATCAGACTGTTAAACAGCCACCACTAACATTGAGTGGCTGCTGCCAACACACTGACTCAACTCCAGCCACTTTAATAATGGGAATTGATGGGAAATGTAAAATATATCACTAGCCACTTTAAACCATGCTACCTAATATAATGTTTACATACCCTACATTATTCATCTCATATGTCTCATCTCATAAAACTGTACTCTATATCATCTACTGCATCTTTATGTAATACATGTATCACTAGCCACTTTAACTATGCCACTTTGTTTACAGTCATCTCATATGTATATACTGCACTCAATACCATCTACTGTATCTTGCCTATGCCGCTCTGTACCATCACTCATTCATATATCTTTATGTACATATTCTTTATCCCCCTACACTTGTGTGTGTAGAAGACAGTAGTTTTGGAATTGTTAGTTAGATTACTTGTTGGTTATTACTGCATTGTCGGAACTAGAAGCACAAGCATTTCGCTACACTCGCATTAACATCTGCTAACCATGTGTATGTGACAAATAACATTTGATTTGATTTACACTTACTGTAGTAGCTTCGCACAGATCCATAAACTATGGGTGCCTCCATCTGACTAAACTAAACCAAGTTACCGCTTACACACAGGTGTTCAGAGCATGCTAGATAGCACAGGTAAACAAGCGCTGTAACATGGAGATGTGGCCATGTGGGAACACTAACCCATTCAAGGTGTGTATAAATGTTATCTTAAAAATAATGTATATTTACATAAAATACGTTCCTTATGCTTCCAAACCCGTAACGCAAATGGTGCATATTAATGTTCAGGCTGAGCGTCATGGATCTTAACAAAACTCCCCCCTACAAAAGACGCCTTCGTCCAATAACTCGTGTAATGTAATGAACTTGAGAGTCATGATCAAGGGCTAGGGTCGGGCAACATTCTACCTACCTGATCATGTCTGACAGCTCACAATGCAACTGGACCATCAAAGAGAAATTAACTTCGACCGCTGCGCAAGTTACATGAGACTGTTTATTTGGAAAGAAATCAATCAGTAAGTTACTTACGTCTCTGAATTCCACCAGACCCATTTCTCCCAGTTCGCTAATGCAGTCGTATGCCGATCCAGACTGCAGAAAAATCTGGGCCAAACACATCTCTTCACTTCGGAACAACGAACCCATCTTGACAGCTTGCTCTTGTCCTTACAATACAACCAGCTAGTTAGCTTCAACTACAGCTAACTAACGTTAGTCTCGAGCGCAAACCACTTAACTGGGTAGGCTTATAAATGCGGGCTCCGGCGTCGTTGGAAGTAGCTACCTAGCATGCTAGCTAACAAACTACTGATGAGCATTCGCTTCAACACCGTGTCAATCATTGGCTTATCAGTGACACGTCTCGAGTCCAGTCAAGACGTTCCCGTCGAAGTGGTTGTTGAAGTCATCTTGCTGTAGCCATATAACCTAGCTATCGATAGAGAACCAGAAGATCCTAGCTAGTAGGAACTCTGTCAGTTGTGCTTGCTAGCTCTGCTTCCGTGAACTCTAATCAATTTAGTTATCGTAGTTAGCAGAAGCTACTGTTAGCTAACTGACACAAGAAACAATCATGTTTGGTAGCAAACTATAACTATAAGCACATTTAAACTTGAAACTTCAATAAAGACTACAGTAGCTCGTTTTATTAAATACTCTCGAAATCATGCGCACTTTGATATCGCGCTTGTAAGCGAGTTACAAATTCCACGTCATTTCGTACAACTCTTGTGCGTGCTCTGGGGCGTATTCTCATTACGCAAATGATGTTGCAAAACGTTTCTTTAACAGAACGAAATGGGGCGGGACCTACCTCAATTTGTCCAGTAGAAACTCTCGTTTTAGTTTTGCAACTGTTTAGACTAATGTATGGCTTCTCGGACGTCTGAAGCGAGAGGTTTTATTCCGCCCAAAATCTGTCGACAAAACAAAACACAGAAGTGGTGATTTTTTTAGATGGAGGTTAATGAGAGGGTGTCAAATTTGATCAACAAAAAAATGTAATTGCTAATTTGCTACGGAAAGCTTATATGATCAACTATAGGTTTTGTAATGGTTAGGTTGTTACGAGTGCACTGATATAAGTTATGGATAAGTGGACCTATGTGGCATTTCGGCAACTTTTAAAGAAAAAATACTTTATTTCAATTGTGCATAATTATTGTTTAAACCTTTATTTTATCAGGGAGTCATATTGAGACCAAGGTCTCTTTTTTTTATACAGATGAGCCCTGAATTACATAAATTACAGAAAATACACACATCAAAATATAAATACAACATGCAGAAAGTAAAACACGGTCATAAATGTCTTCAAAATATGTTGTTCTGCCATTGAATAAGGCAGTTAACACACTGTTCCCTGGTAGGCTGTCATTGTAAATAAGAATTTGTTCTTAACTGACTTGCCTTATTAAATAAAGGTTAAATGAGATAAACATTTAAAAAAAAAACATTAATCAGTAATAAGGTCCCCAATCAGCTTTCTGAAATGCCCTGGAGGCACCAGAACATAAAATGTGGCACCAGAACATAAAATGTGAGAACATTTTGAAGATTGTTTCACAAATAAGGTGCAAGAAAGCTAAACGCTGATTTACCTAACTCAGTAGAGATCAAAGGAATTTCCAGAGTTTGCAATCCTTGAGACTGGGTGTGGTAACTCCTATGTCTAAAGATTAGTAATGATGTTAGGTACAGTAGGACTTTTTTGTAAAAGGGCGTAATAAATGAAAACATAGCAATATATCAACATACATGACATCAAAGGCCAACCAACTATATGGTAGAGAATGCAGTGATTTGTACCAAAATTGTCACCCGTAATAAAGCACAGTGCGCCATGATAAACTGCATTTAACGGTTTTAATCAAGTGGCAGCTGTGTTCATATAGAAGATGTTGACAAAGTCTAGGACAGATAGGAACATCGACTGAAGAGGGGCAGGACCTATTTCTATAAAAGAAGCCCATTTTCATTCTCAGCTTCTTATAACTAACTCATCCATGTGCTTTTTAAAAGACAGCTTTTCATCTAACAGATGCCCAGATATTTATAAGCATGGACACGATCAATATGGACACCATCCAAAGTACAGTGCCTTGCGAAAGTATTCAGCCCCCTTGAACTTTGCGACCTTTTGCCACATTTCAGGCTTCAAACATAAAGATATAAAACTGTATTTTTTTGTGAAGAATCAACAACAAGTGGGACACAATCATGAAGTGGAACGACATTTATTGGATATTTCAATTTTTTTAACAAATCAAAAACTGAAAAATTGGGCGTGCAAAATTATTCAGCCCCTTTACTTTCTCTCTCCAGAAGTTCAGTGAGGATCTCTGAATGATCCAATGTTGACCTAAATGACTAATGATGATAAATACAATCCACCTGTGTGTAATCAAGTCTCCGTATAAATGCACCTGCACTGTGATAGTCTCAGAGGTCCGTTAAAAGCGCAGAGAGCATCATGAAGAACAAGGAACACACCAGGCAGGTCCGAGATACTGTTGTGAAGACGTTTAAAGCCGGATTTGGATACAAAAGGATTTCCCAAGCTTTAAACATCCCAAGGAGCACTGTGCAAGCGATAATATTGAAATGGAAGGAGTATCAGACCACTGCAAATCTACCAAGACCTGGCCGTCCCTCTAAACTTTTAGCTCATACAAGGAGAAGACTGATCAGAGATGCAGCCAAGAGGCCCATGATCACTCTGGATGAACTGCAGAGATCTACAGCTGAGGTGGGACACTCTGTCCATAGGACAACAATCAGTCGTATATTGCACAAATCTGGCCTTTATGGAAGAGTGGCAAGAAGAAAGCCATTTCTTAAAGATATCCATAAAAAGTGTTGTTTAAAGTATGCCACAAGCCACCTGGGAGACACACCAAACATGTGGAAGAAGGTGCTCTGGTCAGATGAAACCAAAATTGAACTTTTTGGCAACAATGCAAAACGTTATGTTTGGCGTAAAAGCAACACAGCTCATCACCCTGAACACACCATCCCACTGTCAAACATGGTGGTGGCAGCATCATGGTTTGGGCCTGCTTTTCTTCAGCAGGGACAGGGAAGATGGTTAAAATTGATGGGAAGATGGATGGAGCCATATACAGGACCATTCTGGAAGAAAACCTGATGGAGTCTGCAAAAGACCTGAGACTGGGACGGAGATTTTTCTTCCAACAAGACAATGATCCAAAACATAAAGCAAAATCTACAATGGAATGGTTCAAAAATAAACATATCCAGGTGTTAGAATGGCCAAGTCAAAGTCCAGACCTGAATCCAATCGAGAATCTGTGGAAAGAACTGAAAACTGCTGTTCACAAATGCTCTCCATCCAACCTCACTGAGCTCGAGCTGTTTTGCAAGGAGGAATGGGAAAAAAATTCAGTCTCTCGATGTGCAAAACTGATAGAGACATACCCCAAGCGACTTACAGCTGTAATCGCAGCAAAAGGTGGCGCTACAAAGTATTAACTTAAGGGGGCTGAATAATTTTGCACGCCCAATTTTTCAGTTTTTGATTTGTTAAAAAAGTTTGAAATATCCAATAAATGTCGTTCCACTTCATGATTGTGTCCCACTTGTTGTTGATCCTTCACACAAAAATACAGTTTTATATCTTTATGTTTGAAGCCTGAGATGTGGCAAAAGGTCGCAAAGTTCAGAGACAACGATAGACAGCTGCCTCTGATTGAGAACCATACCAGGCCAAACACATAGAAATACAAAAACATAGAACACATAGAATGCCCAAAAAGGAACTAAAGTCAGGACGTGACACTAGTACACTTATCAGAATTTTGTTGTAATCCAGAAAGGTTTGAAAAAGTTGTCTAGATCATCTATGAGGATGTGGAGGGACATTTGCCTCAATGCTGTCATATCCGTGGCTTATTGCTAGTGTGGCTTTCAGTTAGTTACTTTTGGCAACCTACCCTGTGAGAGGGAATATCATCATATATTTAATCAAATCTGACTAACCCAGTGCACTGCTTGCTATTAATTCTATTGGAGGGTGTTTGCATGTTTATGTAAAAATACACACCTCTGACTCTCACACAAAACCTTTACACATTCCCATACAGTGCAATCGGGAAAGTATTCTGACCCCTTCACCTTTTCCACATTTTGTTACATTACAGCCTTATTCTAAAATGTATTGAATAAAAATGTCCTCAATCTACACACAATATCCCACGATGACAAAGTGAAAACAGGTTCTTAGAAATGTTTGCAAATGTTTTAAAAATATTTACCTAAGTATTCAGACCCTTTGCTATGTGAATCAAAATTGAGCTCAGGTGCATCCTGTTTCCATTGATCAACCTTGAGATGTTTTACAACTTGGAGTCCACCTGTCGTAAATTAAATTGATTGGACATGATTTGTAAAAAGCACACACCTGTCTATATAAAGGTCCTATAGTTGACAGTGCATGTCAGAGCAAAAAAACAAGCCATGAGGTCGAAGGAATTGTCCGTAGAGCACCGAGGCAGGATTGTGTCAAGGCACAGATCTGGGGAAGGGTACCAAAACAGTTCTGCAGCATTGAAGGTCCCCAAGAACACAGTGGCCTCCGTCATTCTTAAATGGAAGACATTTGGAACCACCAAGACGTTTCCTAGAGCTGGCCACCCGGCCAAACCAAGCAATCGGGGGAGAAGGTCCTTGGTCAGGGAGATGGCCAAGAACCCGATGGTCACTCTGACGGAGCTCCAGAGTTCCTCTGTGGAGATGGGAGAACCTTCCAGAAGAACAACCATCTCTCCTTTATTCCACCAATCAGGCCTTTATGGTAGAGTGGCGAGACAGAAGCCACTCTCAGTAAAAGGCACATGACCACCCACTTGGAGTTTGCCAAAAAGGCACCTAAAGGACTCTGACCATGAAAACCAAGATTGAACACTTTGGCCTGAATGCCAATCGTCACATCTGGAGGAAACCAGGCACCGCTCATCACCTGAAGCATGATGGTGGCAGCATCATGCTGTGGGGATGTTTTTCAGTGGCAGGGACCGGGAGACTAGTCAGGATCGAGGGAAAGGTGAATGGAATAAAGTACAGAGAGATCCTTGATGAAAACCTGCTGCAGAGCGCTCAGGACCTCAGACTGGGGCTAAGGTTCATCTTCCAACAGGACAATGACCCTAAGCACACAGGCAAGACAACGCAGGAGTGGCTTCGGGACAAGTCTCTGAATGTCCTTGAGTGGCCCAGCCAGAGTCTGGACTTGAACCCGATTGAACATCTCTGGAGACCTGAAAATAGCTGTGTAACTGACAGAACTTGAGACGATCTGCAGAGAAGAATGTAAGAAACTCCCCAAATACAGATGTGCCAAGCATGTAGCGTCATACCCAGGAAGACTAGAGGCTGTAATTGCTGCCAAAGGTGCTTCAACAAAGTACTGAGTAAAAAGAGTCTGAATAATTATGAAAATGTGATATTTCAAAAACCTGTTTTTGCTTTGTCATTGAGGTATTGTGTGTAGATTGATGGGGAGAAAAAAAAACAATTGAATCAATTTTAGAATAAGGCTGTAACGTAACAAAATGTGGAAAAAGTGAAGAGGTCTGAATACTTCCAAATGCACTGTACACTACATATACACAAACACACACACACTTCTGCAGTCATCATATGCTGCTGCTACTCTGTTCTTTATTTTACTCTTTATCATCTATCCTGATGCCTAGTCACTTTACCCTGTCTTCATTTGCATATCTACCTGAAATACTGTACCTCATACCCCTGCACATTGATCTGGTACTGGTATTCCCTGTCTGTATATTGCTCCATTCTTGTGTATTTTACTCCTCGAGTTACCATTTTTTACTATAATTGTTTTTTTACTCTGCATCTTTGGGAAGGGCTAGTAAGCAAGCATTTCACAGTAAAGTCTACACCCATTGAATTCGACGCATGTGACAAATAAGGCCAGATTCACATTTCAAGCCTAAATCAAAAATGAAAATTTCCAAAAGGTAACAAAAATATCAAAATACAGTCAACTTGATAATTTACCTTCTTACCAACCATGAAAGAAACCTGCTAAACATGTTTGAATTTACCACCTGAAAATTACTTACTTACTGGCTGTTTACTAGCTCAATAACAATATGTTCATCCATTATCTTTCAGCAGGAGCAAGAAAATGTAAGCCATTAGACAGTCATGGTCAAGGTGGGTAGCCCACGTCAAGAACTAGGGCATGTCAGTATGTCTACTATTGCTCTCTTTCTCAGATTCATTGGTTTAGAGAGAAGCACTTCTCCATGCCTGTCGGATCTGTTTCCATGGAGTCCCGAGAATGGAGGCAGCGATGAAGAAAAACACCAAGATGAGGCCCTTGGCCAGAGACAGGGAGTACGACTCACCTGGAGATAGAGGGGTGGAGGGAAAGAGTTAATCCTACTGTCATCATCCATTTAGCATATTTAATTAGTCACATTTTGGGACAGCAGAGTCTCACCTGTATAATACCTGGTGAGGGGGAAGGCAAGCTGGGGCCAGCACACATCGTTCCTGTCGCAGTCATACTCAGTAAAGTTAATCTGAAACCTGAAGGACACCAGGGCAGAACCACATCAGAGTTTTATTCACTGCACTTACCAACTGTTCAACATAGTCAGGAAACCTTATACTGAGGCTATATTTAAATTCTCAGGCCTTTAGCCTTTCAGACTCACCTGGTTTTGGGTGGTCCTGTGTTGATGGAGATATCAGTGAAGGTGATGGAGGAGGTGACAGGGAAAGTCTGAATCCTAGTCGGCTCCAGACAGGGGTCACCCCCTCCACACTCAAACTTCCAAGTGGACACATGGTCACTGTGGAGAGGCAACACTCACATCAGACACAGTGGAGTAAACAAGGTATTCAGTCACACATAAACATCCAATCAATGCATTGTAATGGGCCCGTCCTGAGTATGAACAGAAGGTCAGCACAGACAGAAAGGAAAGATGTTTGTGATGGCAATGGACAGTGTTGTAGGCTGTTACCACATACCTGACTTCCACTGCTTGTATCTCCCGCTGAGGCAACCCCCCCACCACCTCTGTCACAATGCTCGTAACGTGGATGTGCCGGTGGGAGGGAATCCCAGAACATATTCCAATACCACCACCCACAGGCTGGTTGGAGTTCAGTTCTACAACTGTTGGTTATTCAGTGTGTTGAATACAGAAGTGGAATTGAAGCAAGCAACAAAACCAAAATAATGAATTAATAGGGTGAATATTTTGGCTAATATTTAGATGAATTTAACAGTTAAAGTTTGAAAGGTTTCTACTCACAGCTAATGTTCAACCAGTCAGTCAGGTTCAGAACATCTGGGTCTCCATTCCTCGCTATGTGTGTTGCTGTGCTCAGTGCTCTCTGAAGAGAGGCCACATTCTGACTAGCAGAGGTAAAAAATAATTAAAAAAAGGGGGTCAAACATTTTACAGGAGACATGGATCCTTTCCATTTGCAGGCATGCAGCTGTAATTTGATCAACTCCAGAAATGCTATTTATCTGTGTGTGTTTCAAGTTTCTAAGTTGTATTGTCACATGCACAGGATACAGTATGTGTAAAACAGTACGGGACACACTCTTTTTACAAGACTTCGATACAAAGATTTTCGTAGCAGGTTAGGAGAGCATTTTCACTAACCCTAACCCTTTTCTTAACCTTAACCTCAGTCTCCTAACCTGCTACGGAAAAGTCAGTGTCGAAGTGGCGTGAAAATAGTTTTTTTGTGTATCCAGTGACTCACCTAAGCAGGCTACATTGGGTCAGGTTCTGTAGGCTCACAGGTAACAGACATCCTGCAGTTGAGTTCTCCCCAAATAGTACTATTCTCCCCTCAGAGGCACACAGTCCACTGCTTACTGAAAACAGAAATAGAAAAACATGAATACACATACACTAACAGCTGTAACTGCTGGTTTTCACAATAGTCTAATCGAAGTGCCTAAGCTAAAATATGTCATATATTTTTGATGTGTAGAGTTAAATAATTGAGGCCTTTCAAAGCCGTTGATTTTTCAGTGCACTATCCATGGTACAAAGACGACCGTTACCTGGCTTCCAAAGATTGACTGGGGTCCTCTGTATGACTGTTTCATTCTCCAAGGTGTTCACAATCCCACCAATCACAGGCCTGCCCACCTGGTAACCTGAGAGATTACACAAGGCTTTGTCTGTAAATCAGTGAAACTAGTCTCATCTTTTTATGTTGCACATTAAGATCCCCATTATGAAACGCTTAGAAAAAGTGTATTAGGTTGCACAAACCTGGGTTCCCCGAGTTGGGCTGAGCCAAAGCATTTCCATTCAGAAACACAACTGAATAGCTGGCTGTCAAACCCACTGTGAGAAACACATAAAAGCAGGACAATTATCTGTTAATCATTAACAAACACAACGTCAGCGTTGATAAGGATAATTAATGATACTACAAATACCCAGTAATGCCCAGCATGTAAAAACTAAACAAAAGAGGCCCTTACCACTAGCAGAAAGGACATTCCCAAGTATGCGGGTTAGTGTGATATTTGTGAGACCATTCCCTTTCCAGAAGAATTTGTAATTTAAGGCCAAGGTCACATTTTCACACAGCAGTCTGCCATCTTCAGCCACAGGACTCGCGACAAAGGGCCTCAGATCAACAGCCATTTTATCTGTGACATCCACTGTGACCACACCTGAAATGTTTCCCCAATGACCACACAAAGGAAATCAAATCAATCAGAAAAAGTTGAAAAAGTAAGTAATTGTTCTGATCATAGAGAGACAGAGTACCCCCTTGGCCATCCCTGACTTGCACCCTCAGCTCAGTTGGTGTCGTCTGTAAGGGGGGTCCCGTTGGGCAGGAAAGGAGACGGGTCACACACTGCGCTTGGAAGTTTTTCAAAAATGCCACAGGGGCATTATCTACACACTGGCCAACCAGGGAGTTCTGAGGAATTAAGACATAAATTAGACATATCAGATGGCATAGAAGACAAAACACTTTGCTTTGAGCCACAGAGACTTCTGACTGTACATTTACAAACACACAGTTTAAACACAGAGAGAGAGAGAGAGAGAGAGAGAGAGAGAGAGAGAGAGAGAGAGAGAGAGAGAGAGAGAGAGAGAGATTCAGACACACAAGTCTAACCTGAGGAATGGTGAAATACTGATCACTTATGGTAAAAATGGGATCCCCCTGCTGGTAGATATGGGTGGGCAGTGGAGCCGACAGCACTGGCCTTTGGAAAGATGGCCTGGGCTTTGGTGTGCTGGAGCACGTATAGAAGAAGGCACAACACATATTAGGTCGATGCAGTAAAGGAGATATAGCAAACACAAAAACTCTATCAATTAAGATTGAAGTCTATGTTTATCAAGACAAAACTGTCTTAAGTAAATAGACGGCGCCTCACATTGTGTCCCCTTCATAAAAGAGTCCAAGGAAGGGATTGTTTTCAGGCAGGGAGATGACACAGAGAAATGGAAACCAATCAGGGGCATTTTCAGCAGACTGTGCAATGCACAGGTAATCAGGAACTGGAGAAACTTCCCCTCCAAAGGGCCCCGAAAGACACTGGCCCTGAAACAGCTTCAGGGCTTCAGGGGAACAGTCCTGGGGGAGACACATGACAGAAACACCATTACCTGATGGACAGACAAACAGAAACAAAATGTCTACTCTAGCCACAGAGCAAGCAGATTAGCATGTGTAAAGATGGATGTAAATACCTTGTCACAGCAGCATCGCACATCACAGGCTCCCACAGTGAGGTCGCAGGAACAGGAGCCCAGGGGCCGGTACACTTGGTTGGGAATTACTGTTTTGTTGTCTGACAAAAATAAAAAAGCACTATTAAAAAAGGGGGACAACCAGACAAACAGAATATCTCTTGGATTGATTAAAGATACCTACTTTAAAAAGAGCCAGACTTACCAGACACAGGTTCAGTGGGAAACACCTGGGCATAGATCCTAGCCTGGATTAGCAGTGAAGCCTGAGATGTGTTCCCCAGACAGGCAGACACACGTAGAGTCTCCAGCACACACAGTGGCTCAGGACAGCAGTCTGTGTCATTATTATTACCACACAGGAGCAGGCTGCGGTTCAGACTCAGCTGCACTCGCACTGTAGTCTGACACACAGGGAAAGAGAGAGGTTGCAGGGAGACAGCAATTAAGTGGCGAGAGTAATTTCCATGAAGAAAGTTCTGAATGGTGTCAATCATTTGGTGTCTTTGTGTGCAGACAAGACTATTTGGTTGCAAACAGAATATTCTATGTCAACTTAAACCGTGAAAAAGCAGCCCACTTGTGTGGTATGTGGTGCTGCTAAAAGGCCAGGTAGAGGTAGCAGTCATTTTTGGTAGCAGTGGTCAGGGGGGACTCTGTCGTGCTAAAAAACAGCTCCTGATGAGAGCAGTATGTCACACACTTACCTTGCCCACCAACTCCTGTGTGAGAACCCACTGTGTCAGATTTTCTGAGCCTGATGGGGGTGGAAGGCGATCTGTCAAAATGAATCCACAAAATGCATGTCATTGCTGACAAAACCCATGCCATGGACAATGACAAGTGTTCACTGACAACATCATGCAAGTAGCTTATTTACCTGGGGGATTGGAGAGCGATAGAGAGCTCAGGGTCAGGGATATGCCAGATGTGTTTCCAAGCAAGAAAGCAGACAATCTAGGTCCAGATGTGACGAGATACGACGGCTGAAAAACTAGAAAATGGATTGCTGCTTGATGTTAGCCAGGTAACGTTAGCTAGCTAAAGTTAGCTAGCCTTAGGGCCACACATCATGTTAGTTGATTGATTGATGGAAAAAGTATGAGAGTTGAATGACTTACCGACATTGCTCTTTGCATCCGTAATCAAAACACTCAGAAGAATGTATGCACATCGACATAGAACACGTGCAGAAAGTATATTAGCCATCGCTGAAAATATCGGTTCACCAGGGAGTCGCCATTTTTACGAAGTGTTGTAGAGATGTCTAGCTATGGCAACGACATATCAACCAATCACAGCTTATACGATGACTTATTCTCTCGTGCTCCATAGAGGCCATGCTACTGTTAAGACAGTCAACAGCGACGCTTGTGGAGCCGAGTGTGTACTATATAAACAGACAAATAATCATGCAACTGTTAAAGAACGCTAACTTCTTGAAACCAACATGCAACATTATATATAATCTCTGCATGCACTCGAATTCATTTGCAACACAACATGAAAACAAAAGCATAATGTTGCAAAGATGATCTGTTGAGCCAATGTATAATCCTATACAGTAGATGGCGGCAATTCATCAGCTCCAATAGTAGAGTTAAAATGACAAGGAAAAACACGAGGAAGGAAGCAAAAGCCTTAGGAATTAGCAAACAATGGTGCCTGTTGGATCAGTCGAAGATCAAATGAAAGCTGTACTAGACTGTCTGGTTGCTGAGGATAAAATACCCACAGATGCCAGCACTACTTTGAAGCTCTTCATAAACAACCTTGACGAGTGCTCAAGGTAAATCTGGTTGAGAAGTGCCTAATGTGAATAAAAAATATAAAAAATAAGTGCCTAATGTGTTTTCTCTGACAGTTGTAGGGAAGAGCATGTGTAGCCTCACCTGTATATGAATGATGTACTACTGCTTCTGCCAAAATATCTGGGATTTTGTGGTACCGGCAGTATGTGGTAGTGCAATGACTGGAACGAACTGCAAAAATCACTGAAGCTGGAGTCTTGTATCTCCCTCACTAACTTTAAGCACCAGCTGTCAGAGCAGCTCACAGATCACTGCACCTGTACATAGCCCATCTGTAAACAGCCCATCCAACTCCCTCATCCCCATACTGTATTTATTTATCTTGCTCCTTTGCACCCCAGTATCCCTACTTGCACATTAATCTTCTGCACATCTATCACTCCAGTGTTTAATTGATATATTGCAATTATTTTGCCACCATGGCTTATTTATTGCCTTACCTCCCTTATCCTACCTCATTTGCACACACTGTATATATACTTTTTCTACTGTATTATTGACTGTATGTTTGTTAATTCCATGTGTAACTCTGTGTTGTTGTACGTGTCCAACTGTTTTGATTTATCTTGGCCAGGTCGCAGTTGTAAATGAGAACTTGTTCTCAACTAGCCTTCCTGGTTAAATAAAGGTAAAATAAAATAAATACATTTTTACCCCTTAACCACAAGGTTGCTGCTTCAAGCTCTTCATTGACTGTTCTCATTCAATCACTACGTGGGTGGCAGCAGTGTTATATTATCTGCGGTCTCTGAGTGACTGGTTCAAGCCCACCACTGACTGTTCCTACCATCTTGTTACACATTCATTGTTTGTGTCACTGTCTCTGTCTCTTGATGGCATCACATATTGTCCCCACACCAGATACAAACATACACAGACGCACACAAACAACGACTACATCTCATCTGCCCAGTCCTGCATTCTCACACCCCCATCCCTAGTGCCTGCATTATTATTATTATATATTTTTTAACCTTTATTTAACTAGGCAATTATTGATTTTCACATGGCCTTAAATTGTACCAATTTGTTTTTCCTCGGTTGCCCATGCTATTTCAATAATAAATCTTTAGAGTTTCCATGGTGATGTTTTCAATGATCAGTATGAACTCATTTGCTATCCCGAATATGTGTTTGATCATGTCATTACAGATGTTTCAACATCTGGTGAAAGTCAACCACCTTTTGGTTCTTAGAGAGATCCAACCCTGTTTGTCCACTATAGTGTAAAATTAAAAATCTTATTGTTCTAAAAAATAATCCATGGTTAGAAGTATTCTTTAGCAATGCAGTAATGTTTCAGCAGCTTTCCTTTTCAGACCTCCACAGAGGTCATCATGTTTGTCTTCTGTTTTAGTGTGAGTGGCATTGTCAATATGAACAGTGATCTTGTTGGCCTCGTTTTAAGTTCCATGTTATATCATATCCGCAAGACATGCTAACTTCTCACTATTACAATAACAGGGGAGGTTAGCATTTTTGGGAGGGATTGTCAAGGTTGTCCTCCTCTTCATCTGAAGAGGCGAGAAGGATCGGAGGACCAAAATGTGGCGTAGTATGTGTTCATGATGAGTATTTAATAAAAGAAATCACTGAACACTGAATACAAAAACAATAAATAAATAACGACCGTGAAGCTATAAATGAGACCTGTGCTGACACAAGTAACTAACATAGACAATCGCCCACAAACAAACAGTGCAACCCAGGCTACCTAAGTATGATTCTCAATCAGAGATAACTAATGACACCTGCCTCTGATTGAGAACCATACTAGGCCGAAACATACAAATGCCCAAATCATAGGAAAACAAACATAGACTGCCCACCCCAACTCATGCCCTGACCATACTACATAAATACAAAACAAAGGAAACAAAGGTCAGAACGTGACAGGGATATGATATTTATGTCTGTGTAACTCTCTCACTCATTATAATTATTTACGATTCATTCAGGATTATCTGTAATAATGGTAGCATTCACATTAATGTAGAAGTGTTTAGATATATTCTTATTTACAATAAAAGTGACTCCAAAATGACACAATACATTATGTACCATTCATTTCTATTGGGCACGAAATAATCTGAAATATTACCTAAACAAACAGCAAATGCATCCAACAAGTTTGTAGTCAGACGTTTGATGTAGTCATTGCGTGCTATGAATATGGGACCAAATGCTTAACTTTTGACTACTTTAATACACATACAGTTGAAGTCAGAAGTTTACATACACTTTAGCCAAATATATTTAAACTCAGTTTTTCACAATTCCTGACATTTAATCCCAGTAAAAATGTACTGTTTTAGGTCAGTTAGGATCACCACTTTATTGTAAGAAAGTGAAATGTCAGAATAATAGTGGAGAGAAGGATTTATTTCAGGTTTTATTTCTTTCATCACATTCCCAGTAGGTCAGAGGTTTACATAGACTCAATTAGTATTTGGTAGCATTGCCTTTAAATTGTTTTAACTTGTGTCAAATGTTTCAGGTAGCCTTCCACAAGTTTCCCACAATAAGTTGGATGAATTTTGGCCCATACCTCCTGACAGAGCTGGTGTGTGCATCCTGTTTTAGGCCTCCTTGCTCACACCTGCTTTTTTAGTTCTGCCCACACATTTTCTATAGGATTGAGGTCAGGGCTTTGTGATGACCACTCCAATACCTTGACTTTGTTGTCCTTAAGCCATTTTGCCACAACTTTGCAAGTATGCTTGGGGTCATTGTCCATTTGGAAGACCCATTTGCATCCAAGCTATAACTTCCTGACTGATGTCTTGAGATGTTGCTTCAATAAATCCACATAATTTTCCTGCCTCATGATGCCATCTATTTTGTGAAGTGCACCAGTCCCTCCTTCAGCAAAGCACCCCCACAACATGATGCTGCCACCCCCGTGCTTCACGGTTGGGATGGTGTTCTTCGGCTTGTGTAACAGTATAACTTTAGACCGTCCCCTCGCCCATACCCGGGCGCGAACCAGGGACCCTCTGCACACCTCAACAACAGTCACCCACGAAGCATCGTTACCCATCGCTCCACAAAAGCCGCGGCCCTTGCAGTGCAAGGGGAACTACTACTTCAAGGTCTCAGAGCAAGTGACGTCACCGATTGAAACGCTATTTAGCGTGCACCACCGCTAACTAAGCTAGCCGTTTCACATCCGTTACACTTGCAAGCCTCACCCTTTTTCCTCCGGACATAACAGTGTATGGGATGTACAGCATCATTCTCTGACAATTCATATCTAATTTACCTTCAACAATCATGTTGCGTGCATATTTAGCTAGTATGGTTAAACCGTGTGTGTGCTAAACTGCTAACTGGTTTTCTCTCCAGGGCCTAGAGGTGTTGCAGTCTCACTGTACGTCAATGACCCGGCGGGCAGCAGGACTACCCATGCTCATCCTGTGAGTGGTGTCAGCAGAAGAGGCCAGTAAGGCTCTGTCCCTCCTGGCCCACAGCATACACACCCTGCTGGGCACAGCCAGAGCCCCTCTGCCCCAGGACTGGGACAAGACACTGGTCCTGCCACAGGTAACACACATCATCAATGCACCAAACACAAGTTAGCCAGATATACAGTGCCTTCAAAAAGTATTCATACCTCTTGACTTATTCCACATCTTGTTATGTTACTGCCTCAATTCAAAATGGATTAAATATATATTTTTTACCAATCTACACACCCTTACCAATGTACTTGCAATTATTCTTGAATGAGCGGCAGTTCATGTGCGAAGGATTAGCATTTCAAAGTATATGATTATAGACTGTGTAATGAATCCATTTGGTCTATCCCTCTCTCTCTCAGTCCACACCCCCTTCCCCCTTGTCCACCTAGTCGTCATATCGGTTTAGCCCACTAGGGAATCTTCCCTATCATTGTTAGTAACCAATATCTACTGTTTGTTTGTTTATGTGTTTCTGTGATTATTTAGTTAGTTAGTAAATAAATGATTAAGCCAATTGGTGTATAGAGGATTTGTAGTAAAAGCTGGGTTTGTGCAGATAACCAATCATTTACGACGTTCAGATGAGACTGACGTTAGGTAAAGAATAATTCATTAATAGAAGACTAATTAATCAGATATTAAAATATCTGAACAGTTATATTCAGAAAAGTATAACTTTGTAATCTGAAGATTTTCCGTGGTGCCCTGACTTTCTAGTTAATTAAATGTACATGATTAGTTTAATCACGTAATAATAATTAGAGAATTGATTTGATAAACAGTCTTCATCTTTAATGATGCCAAAGACACGACACCACTATGCTCAAAGGGTTATTATTTTTACCTGTCTATCAATAGGTGCCCTTTGTGAGCTATTGGAAAATCTTCTTGGTCTGTGGGGTTGAATCTGTGTTTAAAATTCACTGCTCGACTGAGGGACCTTATAGATACTTTTATGTGTGGGGTACAGAGATGAGGTAGTCATTCAAAAATCCTGTTAAACACTATTATTGGACACAGATTGAGTCCGTGCAACTTATTATGTCAATTGTTTGCATATTTTTACTTTTTGACTTATTTTGGCTAATCATAACAAAGGAGTTGAATACTTATTCACTCAAGGCTTTTCATTTTTTATTAATTAGTAAAAATAAAAATAAAACATCATTCCAGTTTGACATTATGGGATATTGCGTGTAGGCCAGTGACAAAATATCTAAATTTAATACATTGTAAATTCAGGCTGCAACACAAAATGTGGAAAAAATCAAGAGGGTATGAATACTTTCTGAAGGCACTGTACATGCACGTTACCCACCACCAACATAGATGAGATGCACAGCCACAGGGATACTCAAGTACAGGTCAGTTAGCATTCTGTCTAATGTTGGCTTTCCCCCTCCTCTCCCCCAGGTGTGTGCAGTCAACACCCTACAGGCCCTGGTACGGGGCTCTGGGCTGAGGGTAGTTGTGCTGCAGTTTACCCAGGCTGTGGCAATGCTGTCCCTGACCCTTCTCGGCTCCCACTGCTGGACCATGAGGAATGCTGCCCTACTGTAAGACCTCCTCTCCTCTCACAACTGTAATGCACACACACAGAGTCAAATCTCACATTTCAGTGTAATTTGTATTGTCTGAAACTGACCAAATCAAAAATGTAATTATATAGACCGGGCAAAAATCTATTAGGCCCACTTGAGTGGTCTGCTCCAATTTGTTTCATGTAGCTATCAGACATGCATATTAAATTATTGATTTGTTATTGTGCGCCCTCTGACTGAACTCTTTCCCATGCACAGGCGCTCTGTGCTCCAGGATGCTGGGTCAGTGCTCTGGGGGTGAGGAGGACTCCACCCAGCATGTCAAACAAGCTAAGCGTCAGTATAGAGACAAAGTAGAATCTCAATTCAACGGCTCAGACACAAGAGGTATGTGGCAGGGTCTACAGTCAATCATGGATTACAAAAACAAAACCAGCACTGTCACGGACCAGGATGTCTTGCTCCCAGGCAGACTAAATAACTTTTTTGCCCGATTTGAGGACAATACAGTGCCACTGACACTGCCCGCAACGAAAACATGCGGACTCTCCTTCAATGCAGCCGACGTGAGGAAAACATTTAAACGTGTCAACCCTCGCAAGGCTGCAGGCCCAGACGGCATCCCCAGCCGCGCCCTCAGAGCATGAGCAGACCAGCTGGCTGGTGTGTTTACCGACATATTCAATCAATCCCTATCCCAGTCTGTTGTTCCCACATGCTTCAAGAGGGCCACCATTGTTCCTGTTCCCAAGAAAGCTAAGGTAACTGAGCTAAACGACTACCGCCCCGTAGCACTCACTTCCATCATCATGAAGTGCTTTGAGAGACTAGTCAAGGACCATATCACCTCCACCCTACCTGACACCCTAGACCCACTCCAATTTGCTTACCGCCCAAATAGGTCCACAGACGATGCAATCTCAACCACACTGCACACTGCCCTAACCCATCTGGACAAGAGGAATACCTATGTGAGAATGCTGTTCATCGACTACAGCTCGGCATTTAACATCATAATGCCCTCCAAGCTCGTCATCAAGCTCGAGACCCTGGGTCCCGACCCCGCCCTGTGCAACTGGGTACTGGACTTCCTGACGGGCTGCCCCCAGGTGGTGAGGGTAGGCAACAACATCTCCACCCCGCTGATCCTCAACACTGGGGCCCCACAAGGGTGCGCTCTGAGCCCTCTCCTGTACTCCCTGTTCACCCACGACTGCGTGGCCACGCACGCCTCCAACTCAATCATCAAGTTTGCGAACGACACAACAGTGGTAGGCTTGATTACCAACAACGACGAGACGGCCTACAGGGAGGAGGTGAGGGCCCTCGGAGTGTGGTGTCAGGAAAATAACCTCACACTCAACGTCAACAAAACTAAGGAGATGATTGTGGACGTCAGGAAACAGCAGAGGGAACACCCCCCTATCCACATCGATGGAACAGTAGTGGAGAGGGTAGTAAGTTTTAAGTTCCTCGGCGTACACATCACAGACAAACTGAATTGGTCCACCCACACAGACAGCATCGTGAAGAAGGCGCAGCAGCGCCTTTTCAACCTCAGGAGGCTGAAGAAATTCGGCTTGTCCCCAAAGGCACTCACAAACTTCTACAGATGCACAATCAAGAGCATCCTGTCGGGCTGTATCACCGCCTGGTACGGCAACTGCTCCGCCCACAACCGTAAGGCTCTCCAGAGGGTAGTGAGGTCTGCACAACGCATCACTGGGGGCAAACTACCTGCCCTCCAGGACACCTACACCACCCGATGTCACAGGAAGGCCATAAAGATCATCAAGGACAGCAACCACCCGAGCCACTGCCTGTTCACCCCGCTATCATCCAGAAGGCGAGGTCAGTACAGGTGCATCAAAGCTGGGACTGAAAAACAGCTTCTATCTCAAGGCCATCAGACTGTTAAACAGCCACCACTAACATTGAGTGGCTGCTGCCAACACACGGACTCAACTCCAGCCACTTTAATAATGGGAATTGATAGGAAATGTAAAATATATCACTAGCCACTTTAAACAATACTACCTAATATAATGTTTACATACCCTACATTATTCATCTCATATGTATACGTATATACTGTACTCTATATCATCTACTGCATCCTTATGTAATACATGTATCACTAGCCACTTTAACTATGCCACTTTGTTTACATACTCATCTCATATGTATATACTGCACTCAATACCATCTACTGTATCTTGCCTATGCCACTCTGTACCATCACTCATTCATATATCTTTATGTACATATTCTTTATCCCCTTACACTTGTGTCTATAAGGTAGTAGTTTTGGAATTGTTAGCTAGATTACTTGTTGGTTATTACTGCATTGTCGGAACTAGAAAGACAAGCATTTCGCTACACTCGCACTAACATCTGCTAACCATGTGTATGTGACAAATAAAATTTGATTGGATTTGATTTGATTTGATGTCATGTCTCCCCTCCTGCCTTCTTCACCCAGTACCCTGCCTTGCAGCCCTTCCTCCTGGGGGAGTTGAGGGGGGCGGCAGGGAACTTACACGGTCCCTAGAGGGGGCCCGGCTCCGCCTGTACCCCTCCCTCTACCCTGAGAGGGGTCCAAGACCAAACAGGGTGATTACTGTTTTCATGTCATTATTACATTTCCTCAAAGAGACAAGCAAAATGATCCCTACTCAATGAAACAGGTGATTATGTACACTACTGTTCAAAAGTTTGGGATCAATTAGAAATGTCATTGTTTTTGAAAGAAAATCCATTTTTTGTCCATTACAATAACATCAAATTGATCAGAAATACAGTGTAGACGTTGTTAATGTTGTAAATGACTATTGTAGCTGGAAACGGCAGATAAACTGACGAGTTTCAGAAGATAGTTCTTTGTTTCTGGCCATTTTGAGCCTGTAATCGAACCCACAAATGCTGATGCTCCAGATACTCAACTAGTCTAAAGAAGGCCAGTTGTATTGCTTCTTTAATCAGCACAACAGTTTTCAGCTGTGCTAACATAATTGCAAAAGGGTTTTCTAATGATCAATTAGCCTTTTAAAATGATAAACTTGGATTAGCTAACACATAGGCCATGTACGCCTATGTAGATATTCCATTAAAAATCAGCCGTTTCCAGCTACAATAGTCATTTACAAAATTAACAATGTCTACACTGTATTTCTGATCTATTTGATATTTTAATGGACAAAAAATGTGCTTTTCTTTCAAAAACAAACTTCTGTCATCCTGTTAAAGGATGACAAACCTGTATGCTCAGTTAGGCACATAATCATTTACAGTGTTCTGTGCGTCCGTCCCCCTGCATTATGGAAAGTGATCCATGTAATCTTTGTTCCCGGGGCTCTGTCAGACTTCCTGATTCCCCTGCTCCATCTGGCTGCCAGTCTCATCTGCAGTGTGAGGATCTAGACCTCCAAAGCCTTGGCCATCCTGGACTGAGCTCTATGCACACAGCTGAGGGTTTACAGAACAGAATAAAAGGGAAAGATTCCATTGAGGTCATAGAGATCCTTTATTTCATGTTATTTTTAATTCAGTGATTGTCAGGTTTTATCATCTGTTTTCTATTTCGGCCCTCTCCCTGATGTGAGATATGTAGAGTCCAGACTATGGCTGGTGATGGAGGATCAACATTTCCCACTGGTGCGGGGGGCCTACCTGGGAGTGACTGGCATGCTGTGGGGGCGCTGCTCACAGGGGTTCCTCAACCAGCTGAGTAATGTACTCCAGGCAGAGCTGCACTCACCACAGGCTCCAAGTATCTCTCTCGCTTTCTCTCACTCACTCACTCACTCACTCACTCACTCACTCACTCACTCACTCACTCACTCACTCACTCACCCACTCACCCACTCACTCACACTTTTCCAGAAACACAGTTCAGTCATGATGTGCTAACTAACCACATTGTATTTGTGTTAACCATCCCACCATACAGAAGGTTTATGACATGATTGGTGAACCTTACAAGTTGGGTGCACCTCCTTCCGGCTCTATCGACTTCTTGTGTGCAGAGCCCAAGTGGGTTTGGGGGTGTTTATCCTCCTTGAGCTCCTACCTGAGGCTGCCATTGGTCAGTTGGGCGGCGATGGTGTGGGTCCAGCATGCCACAGGTGCTGCAGATGGCACTGCAGGTGAGACATGAATGCCGGTATGGACTTGAGCATGCTGGGAAAGTCACCCTGCCCAAAACCTACTGATAGTTTTCATGGACTAGTTTTCAACGCACAATATGAGGAAACTAAGGCATTAAAGATATGTTTGACTTAAAACACACTGCTGCATGGGGCTGAAATCAAGCTGCATGGGGCTGAAATGGGTGTGTATCAGCTCACAGCTATTATATACTAACTAATCAGGCAGACCTGAACAAGACCAGTCAAGGATATCCGTCCTTTTTCTCTGTTGTGTCAAAGTCATTATGGGTTTGTTGAGATTGTTTTATTAAAGAAAACTAAGTCAACACTGAACTACATTCTCTCCATAACCCATTGGTGACCAAACTGCCTTTCAGTCCGCAAATGTTTCCTGTAGCATAGTCTGATAAGAGCTCTTGATCCTTCCTCTATATAAAGAAAACATTATTTTGCCTTTGATAAAAGCCCCATAGGTCCAATCAATCTGCGTGTGTCAGTGCCTGTGTTACACCTCCTTCAGTTTCTGGAAAGCTAAGTGTCCACACCTATTGGCTGCCCTTTTAGTCCCTTTAATGACTCCACATTCCTGAATTGACAATGCTGACCTGATCTTGCTGTGTGTTATGTTGAATGGTGTTTAACGTTGCACTCTGCTCCGTCCTGAAGGAGGCGCTGTTAGACCAGAGTGTGGAGTACAGCAGGATATACTGTATCTGACAGCCCTAGTGGTAGTGATGACTCTGTCCCAGGACCCATCTCCTTCTCCCACATTGGATGGTCCAGTCCTGCTGGAGTGTATGGAGCTGCTGCTGGTGGCCCTGGCGGGCAACAGAATGGGGTACAGAGTTCCTCTCCCAGACCCTGTGGGATGCCAGCCTGCTACTCTCCCAAAGGTCAGGATACAGATTCAGCACACCACACTCTTCTCTGTTTTTGCCATGATTTATTACACTGTACAATAACATGTCATTATGGTGTCAGAGACACAAAAAACATGCAGAAGCCTTCAGAGTCTTTTTCTTCTCCCTCTATCTCAGTCTTCAGACATCTCTGTTTCCTCGCTGGTGCAGTCTGTTGGAGGTCCACCTGGCCCCGAAGGCCCCTGAGGCTCTCAGGATTGCCTGGGGCCTGTCTGGCTGGGACCCCCTCACTGAGCACGGCCCTGAGGGACCACACTCCTCTCCCTGTCTTCAGCACCAGGTAGAGATCTAGAGCAGGGTCGTAGATTCAAAAGTACAGTATACTATACCTACTGACCTTCTCACAATCTGCTGTCGTTTATCTCATCTCATCATGATAATATCCTCTACTTGTGCTTCCTATGCATGCTGATCAACACAGTGCTTTACCTGCTGCAGGATGAGAGGAGGCCAGGAGAGGAGGAAGGGAGAGGAGCTTGTACCTGATGCAGGTCAATCAGGCTCTGCCCTTCCTGCTGGAGCTGCGGCTGGAGGAATACTGGGATGCTGGTGCCCTGGAAGTGTTGCTGTGTCACCTTCCCCAGTCTGACCTGAGACCTGTACTGAGGGAGGCCAGGGACATTGGGTGAGTTACCACACTCACAGGCAATTAACAAACTCATGTAAACAGAATATTAGCGGTGAGCAATTTAGTTATTTTTGAGGTTGGTTCAATTATTTAAAAAAATATCACTGTTTCGGCTTCTATTCTTGTTTTTATTTTTACATTAAATGCAATATGCATTATGTGAGTTGAATGCTGTAACAACACAGAATAAAACAATTAATAATGTATTATTTAATTCCAAGTCATCATCTCATCTGTCTGACAAAAATCACTATTTTAGTAGTTCTTCAAAGTAAGTAAGGCATACATTTGACTGCTGAATACCAATACCTCATGAAGCAACTGCTCTCTATGCCATGATTTATAACTTATAAAAGCCCTGATAATTAACTACATTGACCCTAATCTATTGCATGGCTATTTGTCCTGTCTGTGTTTATTTTACACCTGCTAGATAAGAGACAGAAACAATGGAGTATGGTCATTGTAGTTAATTATCAGGTTTTCTGTGCTAAACTATGCAGAACATTGGTCTGTTGGAAACTACAACTCCTTACTACATTGCACAGTTCGGGCTTGATCTGATTTATCTCTAGAGAAACTGCAGCATAATGTGCACATTGAGCCCGTTGAAAAAAAACGAACCAAATGGAATTTAAATAATTGAACCGATGTCGGTCAATTACTTGTTTAAAAAACGAAAAATAGCTGACATTTCAGTTAATCGCTCTTCACTCCAGAATATGTATTTTGTCATTCAGTCTTATGTTCTTTTTGTTGTTGTTCATCGTTCACTCTGTGTTTCACAGGTGTGCTAGTCTCTATGAGCAGGATGAGGCCAACGTGTTTGCAGAACCATCTGTGATGTCAGCATGTCTGCTTCCATACCTGCTTCAGCTCGCTGAAAAGTACCCAGCATCGTCAGGGGTGGCAGAGCGCGTGGGTGTGTGCGCCAGGGAGAATGTTACAGACCTGCTGGAGAACCTTGGGGTCTGCAAAGACCTCCAGCCAGGTAACACAGAGGCCAAGGGCCACATATTTAACGATCGTGTCTAACTGTTCTTCCATTCTAAGTGAGCCTCAGCCCGGCCTGGTTGGCTCATCTCGTGGATTCTGGTTTCCATGGTGGCCTGTTGGCCAGGCCAGTATTCCTCTTGTGGCTGCTGGAAATGTCTGACCTACGGCCCCCTCTGTGATCCTAAGAGCTTATGTAAGAACATCCAGGAAATTACCTGTATGCTCAGCCAGAACGGTATGCAGTTGCCTGCTGCCTTTACTGCAGCTATGACTGGAGACCTGCCTGGATGATACAGTAGTCTGGTTTATTGATTGCCTTAGGACCTCCTCTTTGATGATTTAAGTCCAGAATAAATACATCCATGGATGCTGTATGAATGCCTACGGAAGTTACAAACTATGTGGACTTTGAATGGACACTCTGCAGCTGCTTTATTCCTATGGTCCTATCCCACACTACAGTACAGTACAGTACAATGCAGTAGCATTTGGCAGGCAGGCTCTCAGATGAGTAATGTACGAGAGCTGACTGACTACAGCCAGATGAATGGCAATGATCAGATAACTCACTGCTGCTGATGAGAGGCCTGCTAAGTATTGAACAGCTATAACCTATGGAGAGCCTCTCCTTACACCTACAATGCCTGAGCTGAGTGTCTGTACTGACTCATCCAAAGAGCCTCATTTCAGTTGATGCTATTGCTTGTTTTATTAACATTGTGATCGTGCATTTGCACGTCTGCGTAATAATAATGCAACCATGATGCAAGTAATATTTTGCATTGTTTAAGTTATGTTTTTAATGTCATAGATTAAATAATCTATTCAAGTGGGATTGTCCTCTCTTCCCTAAAGCCGTTCATGTTTAGATGTGTTTTATCTGTAGCCCAACGTTAAATCCCTCTGTTGTACTTGACTAGACCATGAACAAAGCCCCTCTGTGAGGATATGCATACAGCTCTGACTCCCTAGACCGGTTCCAACTGCCTCTGACCACTCCTGGTGTAACTGTCATACCCCCAGCAGCCACAGCAAGGCACCCTCCTTAATTTCAGTCTACAGTAAGCTACATTGCCTTTTCTTTTCTCCTGTTGATTGATTGAAATTATTATACAATTTAAAAAAAAATACATACTTAAGGGTGCTCCAGCCAGTGATGCCTCAACATACAATTTAAGAAAAGCATCAAATATTACATTTAATAAAGGAAGGGGGGAATGCAGCAATGGTAGTGGAAAACAATAGAGTATCACAGCATTAAAACCTAGCCTCATACAAGGGAATGGTTCCAATCATTTTTCCTATAGGGGACTTTTAGAAACACTTAAAATAGGGGCTGTGTTTCATGAAGGTTTATCCTGGCATGACGTTTAGATAACCGTGTAAATCTCTCTAAGACAAGGTGACTTTTATCAATATATTCACCTGTGTTTCCCCTGACAAAAAATGAATGCTAATTAGCTGCTAATGTGGCCATCATAAAGAACTACTAATGACATGATGATCTGGACAAGACAGGAGCTTGCAGGGATTTGTAATCTTGCCTGATGTCTACTTTGATTCTAATTCACATTTTCTAATCTGAGCGTAAATAGTGCTTAATATATTGATAAAAGTCACCTTGTCCTAGAGAGATTTACATGGTTATCAAAACGTCACGCCAGGATAAACCTACATGAAACACAGCCCCTATGTTAAGTGTTTCTAAAATCCCCTATGGGAATAATAAATGGTGGAAAAATGATTGGAACCATTTCCCTGTTTGACCGCTAGGTTTTATTGGTATTATGACACCTCCACTGTGGGGTTCTATTACAGAAAAAAAAGAGTTGTTTGTTTCATAAAATAAGCTAATTAGTAAAGTTCCATTTCCTATTAAACTACTTTGGACAGGTACATCTCCCTGATCTCGCATACACCCAATACATACACCAATCAATGTCTTATACATACACAAGACAATCACAATATGATACACCAAAGGCAGACCATATGCTATCCTGGGTATTTTCTTCTCACTCACGTACTGTAGTCTTACGACTCACTTCTTCTTTCTATATTAGCTACGTCTTATTGGGTTTCATCTGCAGCAGGGAGACTCAGACGGTGACGTAATGCCAGCAGTAGGCCGGCAGCAGTAGAGACAGACAGACAGCATGGGAATACAAGGCTTTACGCTCCGTTAGTGGTCGGCCTTCTTCCTGGATAAGTGTCCATTGTCAGACCGCCTGCCTCCCTCCGTCAGATGAAGATGATTGACTGTACTGTAGAGCTGCTGGTTTCCCTGCAACACCCTACACACTAGAACAGTGTTACATCATAATCATCCACTCCTTTTGTTGGAGATGTGCATCTATCAGTGCAGGCAAATATTTGATAAGAGGCTACAGCTACTGTGCTGTCCACCCTCTTTGGAAGCGTTTGTGTGTACATTGGGTCTGAATGAACTTTTCTAATATGTCCTTGATGTGCTTGGAGGAGGTCAGTGTGATCATGTGTGATGTAGTGTTATTGAGGCGAGGAGCGTATACACCAGATGTGATCAACAGTCAGACAAATAATACAATTCTGCCTTCTTGGCCTTGGAGGAAATAATAGTGTGGTTCCAGGATGTGGAGGGCAGCACACAAAGGGGGTAGTGATAACATAAGAAAACAAGAGTCTATTATCTGAACATTTGATTCTGAAAAATGAGAGACACAGAGAGATAAACGGGGATTTAAATAGGTCTAAGAGCAGGTACAATACTATAGCACTAACATAATCTACTGATTTACTCATTGTGATAGCAACACTGTGTGCTTTGAAAACAAACAGTACAAATGTTTCTATGTGAACTCTGTGCTACTTACAGACAGACAAATAACATGTTGTGATTTCGGTCCTTGAGCATGTCTGAACACTGAACTAAAAAATACATTATGAAATGAATCATGGAAATAACTTGTGTAATCTTATACACAACATTTTAGTATCTTCTTGCTCCTTTCACTTCAGTGTTGTTTCCTTGTCTGGCTCACTCTAACTATGACCTATTTAACTGTCCAAATATTTTCCCATGGGAAACTTTCCATAGATAATTAAGAAAATTAAAGTTGGACATTTTCCAGAGTGTGTGTGTCGGTGTGTGTGTGTGTGTGTGTGTGTGTGTGTGTGTGTGTGTGTCGGTGTGTGTGTTTCCTGCACTCTGGCTAGGGTTTAATAGGAACCTGGAGGCAGACCATCTGGCCTTATTAGAGCCTTTGTTACCATTCCCTGAGACTGCAGGGTTACCTGGATACAGTCTCAGAGGTTTTCATTAAGTCTGTGTCTATGTAATGAAATGATTAGCCACGGCAGACAGGAACAAGGCCAAGTAAGCATCAAGGCTTTTATGAGCTGTGTGTTCCATTTAAGGTCACAAGGAATCTGCTTTTCCACTCACTGACATATCACTGCCAGTCTTCTGTTCTGGTTAAGAAAACAATAAGAGGGAACATTCACACTTTACTCAGCATCAACACAACATGATTTTAGGTCAACTCAATGTAAAGAGCTAATCAAATATATGAAGTCAGTTTGAATAAGATTGGTTTTAACTTCCTCTTACACTGCTATCAGCAGCAGTGGGTATTTGTGTTTACATGAGAGAAAAAGAGAGCGTGAGAGAGTATTTGTGTTAGCTTGGGAAGAAAGAACGAGTGACTGTAGAATGGGATAGAGAGTTTGAGGGAGAGAGGGAGAATGTTTGTACTGGTAATTGACAAAGCAGGGTGACATTTGTGTGAAAAGCCGCTGCTGAGTGAACGCTGACTGAGTCATGCTCTGTTAGTGGCCTGTGGCTCTCTCCTTCTGCTGGGGTCAGCCAACAATGACAGGGGCCTCTCTCCTTTAAGCACCCAGCTGCCTGCACAAGGAGAGGAGATAGCATTTGACATTGGCCTCCTTCGCTCCCCATGCCCTTATGAAGTTTTGGCCTGTCAGTGACATCAACATGGGTCAGTGACTGAGGCTGAGGGAGAATACAGTAGGGTTGAGAGAGAGGGGCTGTGTGGGGGGATGGAAGGGTCTGTCTGGGATAAAGTGTTGAATGTAAAGTCTATTGCCAGCATTATTTTATAGAGTGTGTCTGATAATAATTTAAGTAACTCTGACACTAAAGTAACATAGTCCTTAAAATATTGTGAATATTTTTGGTAAAAGTTTCTCTGGGATTAGACCTCCTGCAAGTAAAAAAGCCACAGTGAAGTTGAAATCTCTGTCAACGAAATTTGAAAATCATTAGAGTGGTTTGTTCACCTAAAAAAAGTGTTTTATTTTAGTGTTAAAAGCAGGAATGTCTGAATAGTAAACTAATCCAGTATGTGTTGGCAGAGTGTGAGTTTTTTGGGAAAATCTTTGGACAGCTCAGGAAGGCAGAGATTTGAGATATACAGTGGAACAGTGTTTGGACTCTGAACAGTCTCTAAAGTGATGTTTTGGAAGCTTGCAAAGTAGGGCAGTGGGGCAAATGATTTATGAGTACTGTAATGTGTTCTATTTGGCCTAGTGGGCCAGCAGGATAAATGGTGAACAAACGAGGGAGATGGGTTTCAATGCTGCTACTGTACAGGGAGATTGTTCCTTTTTTCTTTTGCTGCATTTATTTGTTCTTTCCATGTATCCTGCAGCCTATAATCTGATTGGAAGGGCAGTTCTATGCTGCCAAAGGAGGAGGTCAAGTCTTACCACCATAAAAAAAAAGATTGGAAAAAACTGATCAGTGATCAGTATAACAAGGCCCTTGGTGACCAAGTCTAGAGTAACAACTTCATGGTTCTTCCTCTGTTTCATTTAACACAGGGTTCAGATCAGAAGATTCTAAAAGAACCAGATATATTATTTATAACAATTACCAATAAAATTACCAATAATATTACCAATAAAAACATTTATTAAGCTACTCAAATATCAGGAGAAACCATAAGTTATTCAAATCAAACTGAGTTGTATGACCCTCACTATAACTTAATTAAAATTAGTAGAATTCATATAGGCCTGATCTATTTGAGCATGTACACCTTTAGAAAAAAGTTTTTTTGGGCTGTCCATAGGAGAAACGTTTTGGTTCCATGTAGGACCCTCAGTGGAACTGGGCCGGAGTGGTGTCACACTTGACCCCCATCCCTAGAAAACACAGCTGATTAAAGTAATTGCATTCTAAACTGAAGATCGTGATTAGTTGATTATTGGAGTCAGGTGTGTTAGCTGGGGCTGGGGCAAAAGTGTGACACCACACAGGTTCGAAGGACTGGAGTTGCCAATCCCTGGATTAGAACATGGACACAAAGGCCATTTAAAATCAAATCAAATTTTATTTGTCACATACACATGATTAGCAGATGTTAGTGCGAGTGTAGCGAAATGCTTGTGCTTCTAGTTCCGACAATGCAGTAATAACCAACAAGTAATCTAGCTAACAATTCCAAAACTACTACCTTATACACAGTGTAAGGGGATAAAGAATATGTACATAAGGATATATGAATGAGTGATGGTACAGAGCGGCATAGGCAAGATACAGTAGATGGTATTGAGTACAGTATATACATATGAGATGAGTATGTAAACAAAGTGGCATAGTTAAAGTGGCTAGTTATACATGTATTACATAAGGATGCAGTAGATGATATAGAGTACAGTATATACGTTTACATATGAGATGAATAATGTAGGGTATGTAAACATTATATTAGGTAGCATGGTTTAAAGTGGCTAGTGATATATTTTACATCATTTCCCATCAATTCCCAGTATTAAAGTGGCTGGAGTTGAGTCAGTGTGTTGGCAGCAGCCACTCAATGTTAGTGGTTGCTGTTTAACAGTCTGATGGCCTTGAGATAGCTGTTTTTCAGTCTCTCGGTCCCAGCTTTGATGCACCTGTACTGACCTCGCCTTCTGGATGATAGCGGGGTGAACAGGCAGTGGCTCGGGTGGTTGCTGTCCTTGATGATCTTTATGGCCTTCCTGTGACATCGGGTGGTGTAGGTGTCCTGGAGGGCAGGTAGTTTGCCCCCAGTGATGCGTTGTGCAGACCTCACTACCCTCTGGAGAGCCTTACGGTTGTGGGCGGAGCAGTTGCCGTACCAGGCGGTGATACAGCCCGACAGGATGCTCTCGATTGTGCATCTGTAGAAGTTTGTGAGTGCATTTGGCGACAAGCCAAATTTCTTCAGCCTCCTGAGGTTGAAGAGGCGCTGCTGCGCCTTCTTCACGATGCTGTCTGTGTGGGTGGACCAATTCAGTTTGTCTGTGATGTGTACGCCGAGGAACTTAAAACTTACTACCCTCTCCACTACTGTTCCATCGATGTGGATAGGGGGGTGTTCCCTCTGCTGTTTCCTGAAGTCCACAATCATCTCCTTAGTTTTGTTGACGTTGAGTGTGAGGTTATTTTCCTGACACCACACTCCGAGGGCCCTCACCTCCTCCCTGTAGGCCGTCTCGTCGTTGTTGGTAATCAAGCCTACCACTGTTGTGTCGTCCGCAAACTTGATGATTGAGTTGGAGGCGTGCGTGGCCACGCAGTCGTGGGTGAACAGGGAGTACAGTAGAGGGCTCAAAACGCACCCTTGTGGGGCCCCAGTGTTGAGGATCAGCGGGGTGGAGATGTTGTTTGCCTACCCTCACCACCTGGGGGCGACCCGTCAGGAAGTCCAGTACCCAGTTGCACAGGGCGGGGTCGGGACCCAGGGTCTCGAGCTTGATGACGAGCTTGGAGGGCACTATGGTGTTAAATGCCGAGCTGTAGATGATGAACAGCATTCTCACATAGGTATTCCTCTTGTCCAGATGGGTTAGGGCAGTGTGCAGTGTGGTTGAGATTGCATCGTCTGTGGACCTATTTGGGCGGTAAGCAAATTGGAGTGGGTCTAGGGTGTCAGGTGGGGTGGAGGTGATATGGTCCTTGACTAGTCCCTCAAAGCACTTCATGATGTCGGAAGTGAGTGCTACGGGGCGGTAGTCGTTTAGCTCAGTTACCTTAGCTTTCTTGGGAACAGGAACAATGGTGGCCCTCTTGAAGCATGTGGGAACAACAGACTGGGATAGGGATTGATTGAATATGTCCGTAAACACACCAGACAGCTGGTCTGCGCATGCTCTGAGGGCGCGGCTGGGGATGCCGTCTGGGCCTGCAGCCTTGCGAGGGTTGACACGTTTAAATGTTTTCCTCACGTCGGCTGCAGTGAAGGAGAGTCCGCATGTTTTCGTTGCGGGCCGTGTCAGTGGCACTGTATTGTCCTCAAAGCGGGCAAAAAAGTTATTTAGTCTGCCTGGGAGCAAGACATCCTGGTCCGTGACGGTGCTGGTTTTCTTTATGTAATCCGTGATTGACTGTAGACCCTGCCACATACCTGCCACATATGTTTCCAGTCACCTTGCCCTGATTAAAAGCAGTGGTTCGCACTTTCAGTTTCACGCAAATGCTGCCATCAATCCACGGTTTCTGGTTTGGGAAGACTACTAATTGAGTTTTGGGGTTAGTAATCCGTTAAATTACCTGCAGCAGGCTCACATTGTTGTACAGAGACAACATTGCTTCATTTATTTTATTCACAGTGTCACGCAACAGGTGCTCAAACTTGGTCCCAATGGATAAAGCTTGTTTTCTGCAGTGGTGGAAAAAGTACAAAATGGTCATACTCGAGTAAAAGTAAAGATACCTTAATAGAAAATGACTCAAGTGAAAGTTTAAATATACTGAAGTATCAAAGTAAATGTAATTACTAAAATGTACTTAAGTTTCAAAAGTAAAAGTATAAATAATTTCAAATTCCTTATTAAGCAAAGCAGGTGGCACCATTTAAAAAAATGTTTCATTTAATGGATAGCCAGGGGCACACTCAGACAATTTACAAACGAAGCATTTGCCAGATCAGAGGCAGTCGGGATGACCAGGGATGTTCTCTTGATAAGTATGTGAGTCAGACCATTTTACTGTTTTGCTAAGCATTCAAAATATAAGGAGTACTTTTGGGTGCCAGGGAAAATGTATGGAGTAAAAAGTAAATTTCCTTTAGGAATGTAGTAAAGTAAAAGTTGTCAAAAATATAAATAGTAAAGTAGCAGCAACAACAAAAAAACACTTATAAGTACTTTACACACCTGTTTTTATGCATGGAGCTAGGTTGGCTCTAGGACCTTGAAGATGCTGGCGCAGCCGCACGATACTGCAAATGGGATTTCCTTGTCCAAGAGAGGCTGTTTACGAAGAAAGCTCTACTCCCTTCGACAAGAAAGGGCTGATCTGCAGATGGGAGCAGTTTGACTGAATTATTCAGCATAGGCTTCCACACAAAGTTATTTTTTTGGGGTTGAGAAATAGCCTATCAATTTAATTTTCGTGCATATTGTTTTCGTTTTAATTCACCCTATAAATTCTACAGTATGTTTTTGTCGTTGCACTTTGTTTTGCTGAGCGTCGCTTTTGTGGGCAGCGCATCCATTGTGGAAGGTAACATTCATATGACTGAAAATCAATGCCTTTGTTCACATTAGTCCACATTATCCGATAGAATGTGTGCATGTGTTACTTAATTAATGTGCAATGCTTTGTTGAAAAAGTTATCATCCTATTTTCAGTTTAAAATGTGGATTTTATAGTTCCGTTATTGTGTAGGACCTGAGAAATGTCTAAGCAGTTGCAAAATAAGTTATGTATTTGTTTACAACAAGAAGATTCAATAATACAATTTTTGTTGATTATTATTAAGCATAATTGTAACACTTCAATGGGAATTCCTTTTTGAATGTATTGCATTGTGGAAACATCAGACTTTTACATTCCACATTTAGTATGTTTTATTTGCTGGTAATTTATCCTCTTAATTTTCAATACAATTTTTCCATAAATCACTGAATGTGTCCCCAGACTGCATCAGATTCAATGGTGTGGAGTACAGAGGGGAGCAACAGAGCTCTTCCGCAGGACAAACCTGTCTAAACTGGACCAACACAACCCGGGACTATGATGTAATGGCATATACAGATTCACAAATGGGTAAATTACATTACACAATCAAACATGTAATATGCCATCAAATTGCTGTTTCATTGATTTGACACAAGTTTATCATCTGCTACCATTGCTGTGGTGTTCACTACAAGTGCCATGATTTAAATGTCACTCACATTTGTTTTAATGGTACACAGTTTGTTTGGTTCTAGATGTTATTTGGAGTGTATAACTGCAGGCTCTAGTCTCTCTGTGTGGGTTATAGTTCAAACCTGACCTTGCTAATATCTGAATCTTGTTGGCAAAATACCTACCCAGAGTATGCATTTCAGTAGTACAGTATATCAAAGATGTCACATGCATATCCACACACACACACACACGTTTGTTTTTACTATCCTTTTGGGGACCAAACAGTTAATTCCCATTCAAAACCCTATTTTCCCTTATGCTAAACCTAACTTTAACCCCTCGTCCTAACCTTAATTGTAATCCTGAACTTAAGCCTAAAATAGCCTTTTCCTTGTGGGGACCAGCAACATGTCCCCACTTGTCAGAATGTTCCTTGTTTTACTATCCTTGTGAGGACTTGGTTGATGTGTCCTTTTCTTTATGCTCTGTAGGCGTTGGGGACCATAACTACTGCCGTAACCCAGACTCCTCTGAGAAGCCCTGGTGCTACGTGACTGGCCTAGACGCACAGGCCCAGAGACAATCATGTGCCATTGACACCTGCAAAGGTATTTAGCTAGGTTTCCATCCAACTGGCAACATATTTTCATGTGACTATTCTAAAAGCTGCATAAAGAAAATATGCACTTTTTCTCACCAGTGGCAGGTTTCCACCAAACTGACTTGTTGCAGATAAAAATCAGTTTGTGATTACATAGTGTACACACAATGTACTGTGCACACACAATGTACTGTGCACACACAATGTACTGTGTACACACAATATACTGTGTACACACAATGTACTGTGTACACACAATGTACTGTGTACACACAATGTACTGTGCACACACAATGTACTGTGCACACACAATGTACTTTTTCACTTAAGTTTTCATGTGCCAAATAAAAAATGCTGTTTAAACATAGCTGCGACGGAGTGAATAAATATTGTGCAGACATTGAAATGTAGGTCAAGGCTGGGCAAAATGCATTACTGGATGGGAAAAAGACTCGCCTCAGCCCTTCCTTCCTTGGAAAAGGGTGTCACTGTATTTGGGGAATGTCTGTCTTTAAAGAGATTAAATGTTAATGTTTTTCTGAGGCTCTTTCTAACCCTGTGAATGTTATTATTAAATCCAAAGTGAGAGTCTGGAAGTGGTATGGTGGGACACCCCCAGTGGGCCGTGAGAACAAAGAAAACACATGGCTCCCCTTAGTTTCTTTCTTGGGATCCTAGAATGTATTTATTCTCATAAGGAAGCTAGAGCACTTTTGCCACAATATTTTTTGACGATATATTATTTTATAGTTATGCAACAATTTATACAAGGACTGCTGCAAAATTATCGAGATCCTATTAAAGTATTCTAATTCCTAATTCTTTGTGCATAATGTTCAAATAAGACAGCTAATTAGGCACCTCTAGAGAAATATCTTATCCCACGTGAGAAGCTGTAGGAGAAGAAAAGACTAGGCCAGTTTGTCAGTTAATCCACTTTGAGGATGTTTCCTGGGGTTTGACCTTTGCTCTCACATTGTCTGGGAAGGCGGTGCATGTTAAGCAATAACAAGGGCCCTGTCCATACTGAGCCTGTAGAGCCATAACTTGTTAGGCAGATGGCTGCCTCAGGGTAGGTGTAACCCCACCCTATTCCTCAACCCATTGGTGGAAAGTTATACTTTTACCATGGAGACAGTAGGTAATTGGCTACTGCTGGTTATGACCTCAGGCTCTTCAACTCCAGCAGAGTTGATAAACAACTTTTTCTGGAGGGGTAGGGCCTGACTCCGTGGAGCTCAAGAGCAGATGTTGACACTAGCAGCTTCCTTTCCTCCGAGACGTGTAGTGCACTTCTGCCCCATTTTGTTGGGAAATGGCTGTCCTTTTTAATTATTTAATTTCTTTATAGAACTGCTTCCAAAGTGAACAAATGAGACAAATCCAGTAGCTCTCCTCATCCTACTGAGTCCATGCAGCAACGTTTTTAATGTCAAACAATGCAGTGATTTTAGAGACCATGCTGTCTGATTTCTTAAAATGGGACAAAGTGGAAATTATTCACGCATTTATTCTACAATAAAAGCACTTTTAGTGAAATTAAACAATAGTTAAATTTAATCCACTACTACTATCATGTGTTCAAGTATGCAAACCCAAAGGCAACATCAGTAAACCTAGAAAGCAAACCAACAGGCAGTGTATGGGGGGGATTGGCTGTTGATCTTATCTGCTTTTCTCATATTGTCCACAGACGAAGCCCCTACAGAGGCAGGCCCCCATACCACAGCACAGAGCGAGGTCTTTGAGCTGACCAAGTCTGGGTCAGCCCAGAGAGGGGGCGCTGCGGTCCAGCCAGTCATTGGCATCAGCCAGCGGATACGCACAGGACCCAAGAAGAAGGACCTGGGCACTCTCGGTATGTCCTGATCTCACTGCTGAAGCAGAGGGATTAATGTAGGGGGGATGTGATAGGGCCATAACGTGAGCCTCAAGGGATACTCTTAAAAAGAGTGGTCCAGCTCGGCTTAGTACAATAGAATGAGATGGATAGGATATAAATAAGTTATAAAGGACAATATTATCATAGGGATAAAATGTGAGGTGCATTGATATGCACATTTTCAAATGCAGACTGTATATAAACCTTTGAATTCAGTTTGGTAACCATAGAGCCTGTGTGTCCTGTCTCTCTCAGGCTATGTGGTTGGCATCCTCATGATGGCTATCATCATCCTCATGGGGGTGGGCATCACCTTCGGCTACTTCTACAAGAGGTCAGTATCAGCCACTATGCTACACTAGGTGCTCCGACTGGAGACAGAGCATTAAAACCCAAGTTATTGTCTACTACTTTGTTAGGTTGCATCATGTGGTATGTCTGAGTGACGTAAGAACCCAGGAACCACTACACCAAATGGTGCTTCAGAGAGTAGGGACACACAATGTTACATTGATTTGCAACAGATGCTTATTTCTATAGCGCAGAGAGACCGAAATAGAACATGAACAAAATGTTCCACTATATTGGTGATTCAGAACTCTGATGCAGCGCTGCACAGCTTAGACTTGTGTCCGTGACACAGGCACCAGTTAAAGGCTTGGAACCTCTCAGGCAGAATGGCAGTGGGGTGAGGGAGGGCTTGTGTGGGCAGTTGGCACAGAATGTTACCAGGATGTGTAGCAGAGGCCACAGGCTGCCTCCCCCTCTACCCATCCTGTTGCTTCCCTCCACTACCCATCCTGTTGCTTCCCTCCACTACCCATCCTGATAGCGGTCTCTCTCCAATGTGATGAGGCCTGTTCAGAAGCCACAACAACAACAACATGAAAGCGGAAGGGAGAAAAAAAGAGAGCGCCTGTAGCCTGGCTATTTTAAGCACCCGCGTTTGATGTTTCTGAAGTAGTGGAGAGCATGCAGGAGTCCTGGGGGAGATGGAGAATCTACTGCAGTGGTGCAGCAGGCAGAGAGAAGGACCCAGTTCTGCAGATGGGGGATTCTGACTGATGGCCTCTGGCACAGAACTAAATGTTCTGGAGCTCCAAGTTTGGCTGTCTAATCTGATTATGTGACTGTCAGCGTTATCTATTCTAAGAAGCTGGGGGGGGGGTGTGTTTCAAGTAGCTTGATTTAAATCGGTCAAGGAAATTGATTTCTTTCTCACGCAGTAATATCAGTTTTAAGAAAAAAGTGTAGCCTCTGAAGCCTGTGCTTATCAAGTCAACAAGATTTGGAAGGATGGCCCCACAAGCCTAGGAAAAGTGTGAATAGTCGGGTTAGGAGGATTTGCTGATTCCTAAAATTACACTATGCAAACCCAATGCATAGGAATCCGTGCTGTAGTGGAGCAGAGCACAGTTGCGTAACGTGTCGCATAGAATCAGTCAAGCAGGAAGAGGCGCCAGTCCAAAAGAATGGCATGTTCCCTGTGTTGGATAGGGTTCAGCAGATCTCACACCCTCAGAATGTACCCCAAATTGGCACCCTATTCCCTCCATAGTGCTCTACTTTTGAGAAGAGCTCTAGGAAATAGGGTGCCATTTGACACTCTGCCCCAGTCAGCTGCCTGGACTGGCTTATGTCATACTGCAGGATGCCTGCCACCACCTAGCCCCGGTCCCATCAAAACATTCCCTGTGCCAGACCAGATACAGTAGCCTCATCCCAGTGATATGAGACTCAGTATGGGATGTTGCCTCTCGTTCTGGTCATAATTAGAAATCGTGACCTAGCTGTCTCTGTGTTTCAAAAGATGATGCAGGTCATTGGAAGTTGCCGAGGCATGCTATGATGAAACTCTGATTCATAGCAGTGTTTTTTTCTCTTCAGGTTAAAGACATTAGTCCTGTAAACTGTTATTGTAAACAACCCCATGCGCCTACATAATCTGCTCCGATGATCAGTACCACCGTCATCCTAACCTCTTGTGTCTGTGCTGTTTGTTGCAGGGGTCGGGACCTGAAGAAGCAGCATGAACAGCGAGTGTATGAGCGGGAGATGCAGAGGATCACCCTGCCCCTGTCGGCCTTCTCCAACCCAACCTGTGAGCTGGTGGATGAGAACTCCATCGTCATCATGGCCCAGGAGCAGACCCCCACCCAGGAGGGCATGGAGGGGGGAGACCCCCTGATGGGCCAGCAGGCTGGTACCCCAGGAGCCTGAGCACTGACCACCCCACTGAATTGGGAATGAACAAGGACATTCGAACCTCAAAGGATCCAAATACTCCCCTCAGCCCCCAAATCAACCACCCTTTTTTTTGAAGGCCTATGAGGAGAAGGGGAGCAGGGCTGAGCTCCAAAGACTAAATTGTGTCCTTATTGCCCTGGTTTTAACACAAGTGTCACCAACAGGGGAAAAGATGACAACAGGTGGAGCTGAAGGACTAATTTCACTCCACGTGGAGACCAATCGGGGAGGGTTGTGTACAAAAGTGCATGTCAGGGATGCTCATTAAGAAACCGTGCATTTCATATCCAAGAAAACATGATCACGGGCTGACGCTCTGCTATAGCAGTATGATTGTCTTGTGAATGGGATGTGCATCCATCAACATTAATGATGGAGGGTGATGTTATAAGCTTTGGATGAAGAGTAGGAGACAGTGTTTGGAAAGGGGGAATTCATAGCCTTTACTTATTTTTAAATTGAGGTGTTTGGCAGTTTGGTGTTATGGGCTTACCTGAGAAAACAATGCTACACTTCCCCTGGCCCTTTTGGCTTTGCTAGGGCGGGTCTGGGGAGGGCATCTAGTATAGGAATAGGATAGCCCTGTTAAACATCTTAAAGGCCGTTGGAACAGATGTGGAGTAATAATTAGCATGAGGGAACATTTATGTCAGATCTGCAAAAGAAAAGGAAACATCTCCTGCTCTCTGAAGCTGTGACGTCGCCTTAGCATAATGAATGTATTTGTACATGGTGACCCTTCTGTTTAACTCATAAGGCTGGGTGATAGAAACCAATGTGCAGTAACTAGAAACATCAGGAGTCGGTGGCTTTACATGAGAGGACAGGCTGTATGGTTCCTTAGGTTAGAGACTGACAGGAAAAGGGAGATGTCTTTGTAAATCGGAGAGTCTGTTCTCAGGAGGAAATGCCGCAGCACAGCTGTGAAACAGAATACAGCTTAGTCTGAGGTCTGGCTAGAACCGAACAGATGCTGTCTGAATGATGCTTGGGCAGAACAGAAGTCTGTTTAAAAGTTGAAGCCTGGGGCACTAGATTTGAATTCGTCCCAAACGTCAGGGCAAGCAGACGAGCAAAGCAAAAGGGTAAACAGGATATGAGTCAAACTGAGGTAACCTACCATATTTGATATGTACAGGATGGAATAATTGCATAATAAGCAGCCTGTTGCATGTTTTGAAACAGGATGCTGAAAGTATTGCCACAGTTGGTTAGAAAATGTAATGTGTTATTGACCAACAAACTCTTGTTGGGATTAAATGTAATGTCTTTCTGCTTTACATGATTGCTCTATTCTGCTAATGCAATATCTTGCATCACTCCAAATGGTTGTCATTCTGCATCACTGGATTACTCTTCAATCATTGGTTCCTTAGTTTTGGTGCAATGCTGATTTAAAAAAAAAAGTTTCTTCACTGTTGCTAATCATTGGAAATGAGTACCTGTATTTGTAAGTTTGGCAGATTTCAATATAATGTACTTTGAAAAAGCATAACTGCATCCTCATTCCTCACCTTTTAAATGAATACAAATGAGTTCCTTAATTTAGCTGAAACCTGCTAAAAGTAAGTGACTCATGCTCACTGGGAATTCAATAAGACTATCAGGTTTAAGATTCACCCATCCCATGAGCAAAGTTATACACTATACCACCCTCTAGTGGTCATCTACACATTCATTTACAAAGAGAGTAGGGTTTGTGTGCATCTTTAAAGTTAGTATATTAGCAAAAAATGAATTGTATTCATTCAACATCATGGTGATAAGTGATTACAATGTGTACAAATCAGTACCTTAGATTATGCTAGCATACAAAACCATGTTTATTTTAATCTCCATATTCTACAAATATTGTTCATGTCTAAACAAATCTACAAACCCTTGATTCCCTTAGGCATATATACATTTCTTACAGCCAACTTAAATATATAAATCCAGTTTTATTTAACTACAATTCACTTCAGGGTTTACAAAAGCAACCCAATTTAGATATTTCACTAATTTGTCCTTTGACCAAACAGATCTGAAAAATATACATTTAGCAGAGCAATTAGGGTTAAATGCCTTGCTCAAGGGCACAGACAGATTTTGCCTAGTCAGCTCGGGGAATTGAACCAGATTTCTTACTGGTCCAACGCTCTTAACCGATAGGCTACCTGATGTGATTGGTCAAGACGAATGTGGGAAAAAGATCATAATTGGGTTGCCTGTGTAAACAGAGCCTTTTTTAGTAAGTTGTACAATGCCTTTGAGAGCAGAGCTCCATTAAGTACACACCAGGTTCATGCTGTCCAATCAGAGTTGAGTGGTCCTTATCAACAAGCACCAGGTACCAGTCTGGTTCTAAAGGTGTGCTGCATGTAAAAACACTATTCATCCTGTAACAAACTCCAAATCTGTCAACAGCTCCAAATTCCCAAATCATAAAACAATTAAAAATCTGTCCATGTGCACATGGACAAAACAAACTCAGTTAATTTAGTGGATTAAAAACATTTAGTTAATTGTAAGAAAATCTATACACTACCATGTCCACCCTCTACAGTAACTTTACATTAGTAGATGCCCCACAAACCACATGACAATAAGACTAAAGGATGATTACTGTTAACAGTTGTAGAGTGAATCTGATGCCATCATTGAAGCTGGGAGGTTCTCTAAAATCAAGGTCACATTTCAAGTTGAATCACTGTTTGAAGAGGATTTTCCTGGTCAGTGAGCTCATGACATTCCTTTGACACAGCTCCACATATTTCTCTGACTGGTGTGACAGTGTGTGGCCTCCTCAGAGAGTGCTTGTTTGGTCCCTGCTGTGCTCTTCACGCCAAAGGGGTATCCTACAAAGCAAGCTAAATCTACTTAGCGTTTTCGAAAGCTAACTAGTTTCAGTTAGCTTCACATTCCAGCTCAGGCTTCATCCGTACTATGACGGTGGATATTGCTTGTCCGCCTGCCACTAACTCTAGCAGGCTTGTAACTGCGAGTGCATGTAATAAATGTGTAATGTGATATATTTTAATCAGTCGTCTTCCTCTAATTGAAAGGGATGACAATGCAGTCCTCAACTCGTGGCTCAGTCATTTCAGAGTAAGTAGAGTTAACTGAATTAGCCTGACCCGGAAAAGGTTAGTTCTGAAGGATTCATTGTCATAGAAATTTACCTGGATAAAAGGTGAATCACCTTCGTATGACCAGTTATTCCGAGTTGACCAAAGTAACCTTGCTAACTACTCAAATCTGCTTCGTAGGATACCCCTCTGTCCTCCTGTTGGTAAACAAACTTCACTCCAAATGCTCTGCCCTGGGTTAACTCCGTCAATCAGCTAGTCTGTCACACATCTCGATTTTCACTGCTGTTGCTCGCCGAGCGAGTCTTCTCTCCACAATCCACACTATAACTTAAGACCCACCCGACGAGATAAAAACAGTCCGTGAAAAACACAACAGCTTTCACATGAGGATTGATATTAAATGCTGCAGAGAGATGGTCTCGATAAAATAAGGAATCACATTGAGAGAGCAGAGAACCAACCACATAACAGGATCTGATAGCAGGGCAAACAGATGTGTAAAACCCTGCATGTCCTGGTGTGTGCAAAAAAAAAAGCATTTTAAAAAATGTAACAGGACAAAAATAAATACCAAACACCTCTAGTCTTCTCATTAAAATGTGTCTCCTCCCTTGTCTCCAGTCTACACACACTGCAGTTCCTTGGTGCTCTCAGAGCTGTATGGTCACTCATACACATCCACTACAGACCATATCAACATAACACACAGAGAGAGGAGCTTGGTCCAGCTCGCTCAGGTTATCCAGTTCCCAGATGGCATGAGTTAGGTTTGTCTTCCCCACCCCTCCTCCAGCTGTGTTAGTGCAGTCCAGGCTGCGGTCTTGGAGGGAGGGCTTGGGGATCCAGAGGGGCAGGCGTCTGCTAGGTGCCATTGTCAGCCAGGCTGGACTCCTCTGGGGGGACTGGTGTTGGGACTGTGCTCTGGGGAGCTGGGAGCGAGGAGCTTTCTTTTGGAGGGTGGAGTCGACACAGTTTCTGGTGCAGCTCTTCCAGTTCGGCTGGCAGACGGATGCCCATCTCCTGGTTAAGGAACAGGGCCTCAAAACAGTCCTCCAGCTTCTGGAAGGCAGGCCTGGGGAGGGAGTGGGGGGGAGATACATGGGGTGAGAGGTTACAACCAGGAAGGAAGGTCATGGTGTGAGAGAACATGAGGGAGCAATCTGCCTTCTGAGACGGAGATGCTATCTGGTTCTAAAGAGTGTTCGGTTTTTCCACTTGCTTCTGTGGCTCTAGAGGGCAGAGAATAGCCTGGATAACGTCTCATGGGGAGGCAGGGGAAAACTTTCCCACATGTGGCCGTTCAGCTCAGTTACAAACACTGTGCTTTCTGTTCCATGTGCTACCCCTCACCCCCTCTCTGTTATCTCCCTCCCTGGTCTCTACCTTTGTTTTCGCTGTTACTTTGAGCCTTCAATTACAGAATGTTTTATATACATGCCTACTACAGCTATCTTGTCACTACACTGACTTGTGTATCAAAGTAATACATTCAACTGAAATACATTACTCAGCATCTTAAGCCATCAGCCACTGTATAAAACAATTGTCTCAACTCACCTGTTTTCAGGGATGAGGTCACAACAAGCCACAGCCAATGGGAAGAAAGCTGGAGGGCAGTTGTCAGGGAGAAACTTCTCCATGAACTTGTCTACATTCAGGCCAAAGTCATAGGTCCTGGGAAGGCACTCTGGGTCTGCATTCACCTGCCCAATAATCTACAATAAGAGAGAGAGTTAAAAATGGATATACACTCAAGATTGCAGTATCTGACCAACACTGTGGACAAATCAAACAAAATAAATGATACAGAAGCAACATAAGCACAATTTCCAAACACAACAAGTATTCTCCATTTCAACATACAGCCCATAGTCTAATTCTGTGAGTAAATATAAAAAGCAGGCCTTTAAAATGGTATTCTTACCTCACAAAGCACAATCCCAAAGGAGAAAATGTCCACCTTTTCATCATAGCGTTTACCTGAGGATGACAAAATGTTAATTAACAGGCCAGCATACAATGAATGAAGAAGTGTTAAAGTGAATAATACGCGTGATCCACAGCTCCAAGCTAGGTCCTCCTGCTTTGCTCACCATTCAGCATCTCTGGAGCCATCCAGTAGGGGTTCCCCACCACTGTATAGCGCTTCTTACGGTCAATGCGCCTGAAAACCCTCTTCTTATTGACCAGTTTCTCAGGGGGAGGTTGCTTGACCTCCTCCACCATGAGCCGGGATAGGCCGAAGTCTGCCACCACCACTGTGTTGTCCTGAGGGAGGTCAGGGGTTAGAGGGCAACAGAATATGATGTGGCAATGTAACAGTGCCAGGTGTTTTCTTCAGTCATGGAGCATATTACTTAACATACCTCAATCAATATGGGTCAAATAACAACAAAAGATAAGATTGTTTCCAAGAGTTGTTGCTTGTGTGTAAAGTCAATGACCAATAAAATAAATCACAATAAAGTATGACCAGATGGGTATATCAACTGTAAACAACGTGTGTTGTCTTCCTACACACACACACACACACACACACACACACACACACACACACACACACACACACACACACACACACACACACACACACACACACACACACACACACACACATACATACATACATACATACATACATTGAACTGAGACAGGTATACAGTTATACATAGGTCACTACATGTAAAATCAATGAATCTGTCTGTGGAAATAACAGACAAGACTCATTACACCTCATGGAGGGTTGCCATACAGTGAAAGTTCTGTGAAGACCTATATAAGCCTGTACTTTATTACTTACACAATATGTTGTTGTGAGTTGTGTTCTGCTGCTAGAATAGAACATAGCTCTACCTGGCCTGTACCAACAAGACTACTCTGTCCCAATCAAAGACTTCTGTCACAACAACAAAACATGTTCTAGAACACCCTGCCTCCAGGTTAATCTAAAACAAGAAGCTACACTACCCCCGGTACATCAATCTTTAACAGTTTAGAAGCCAAACACACATTTTGGTATAGGAGAGAAACAATGACTGATTAACAAGAGATATTGAAGCAGGAGTGCTATCTGCATGCGTTTCTGTAAATGGATCAGGAAAACAAATGGATCTCTGCTCTTCTATATTCTCCTCTACCTGTCTATCTTTGAGTTAGCGTGCCATGTACAATTCAGGATAGGTCACCTACCAGTTTCACCAGGCAGTTGTGAGAGTTAAGATCTCTGTGGATGATGCTCATTGAATGCAAGTAAGCCTGAAATAAGGAAAAAATAGTCAAACAAACTAATAATCCACAAGTGGAAGCATATTAAAGACAGAAATAGTGCTTTATGCTGCATAGAAAACAATGTAGCTTTAAAACGTCTCCCACTAAGCCTGGCTGATAGAAACGTCATCATTTGACAATGTCTTGACAATAAATGATTTTGTTGCCCTACATACTTGTGTTTCTGTGGAGGGACTGTGGGTTGTAAGGAAAGGGAATCAGAGAATAAGGAATAGTCAGTATTGAAGTGGTCTCCAGGGAAATTGGAAGGCCTCCCACCCACTCTGTTGGCTAAGACAGACATTAAGGTATGTGGAACATATGGCTACCCCTAGGTCACTGCAAAGCCCCACACTCCAGTATGACCCATTGGCAAGAGCAATCCCTGCCTCAAGTAATCTGATCTCAGTTCATAGAGTCAGAGTCAACCTGAAACCAAGTACCTTTAAAATGCATTGTGTTTAACTACCACCATACATATTGGAAGCTGCTCCAGCTGAACAAAAAGCAGCCAGTGTCTACATGGACAGTATTTAACCTCCAACAGTAAATATCCCTGGAAGGGGCCAACTCACCATTCCAGAAGCAATGCCTTTGGCGAAACTAACCCTCTGCTCCCATGGAAACTGGTCCTGTAGCAACCCATGGAAAAATAAACAACAAGAAATGAATAGGTGGGCCCCTGAGTAGCCTTTATGGCTACACAGAATATTGTGGGACTTCAAAGGAAAGTTACACAAAATCATAGTGTAACCCACCACTGAAAATCTCAAATCAAATCATTAAAACTCCAGTTCCCTCTGATTGCTGTTGACCATAAGTTTTGTTGGACTGCGGTGTAAATGATCCAATCTGGGAAGTAAAGGTGGTAATAAACTCCTTTGAATTTTCACCTGGGAACAATTGCTCTATTTACCCCCATTCCACATCTCTGCTGGTTGACATGCCAGCCAGCCCACCACTGAGCCAACAGCCTTTATCTGAGCAGAGTTTACCTCAGGTCAAGTCAGTCCCAGTCCCACACAGCACAGGCCCTTAAAGGGATACTTTTGGATTGGCAATGAAGCCCTGTATCTACTTTCCCAGAGTCCGATGAACTCGTGGATACCATTTTTCGTCTCTGTGTCCAGTATATAGGTAGTTTTGTGAGCCAATGCTAACTAGCATTAGCACAATGTCTGGAAGTCTGACTTCCTTCATACTTGCCAGACATAAAAATGGTATCCACAAGTTCATAGGACTCCGGGTAAGTAGATTACCAAAATCCCAAAGTATACCTTTTTTTGTGTTGAATTTTACCCCTTTTTCTCCCCAATTTCGTGGTATCCAATTGTTAGTAGCAACTACCTTGTCTCATCGCTACAACTCCCGTACGGGCTCGGGAGAGACGAAGGTTGAAAGTCATGCGTCCTCCGATACACAACCCAACCAAGCCGCACTGCTTCTTAACACAGCGCGCATCCAACCCGGAAGCCAGCCGCACCAATGTGTCAGAGGAAACACCGTGCACCTGGCAAACTGGTTAGCGTGCACTGCGCCTGGCCCGCCACAGGAGTCGCTGGTGCGCGATGAGACAAGGACACCCCTACCGACCAAGCCCTCCCTAACGGCGCTAGGCCAATTGTGCGTCGCCCCACGGACCTCCCGATCGCGGCCAGTTATGACAGAGCCTGGGCGCAAACCCAGGGACTCTGATGGCACAGCTGGCGCTGCAGTAGAGCGCCCTTAGCCACTGCGCCACCCGGGAGGCCATCAAAGTATACCTTTAAGGAAAACAGTAACAGCTATTTATTTATAAACTGTATTTTGGTGCAGTGGGAGAGAAGAGAGAGGGTTAAGTGAATTAATTAGCTGAAACGCACCATGTCTCCAATGAAATCCTTCAGTGTGCCTCCCTCAATAAACTCTGTTATTAAATTCAGCCTCTTGTCCTTGTATAGCACACCGATGAACTTCAACACGTGGGGATGTTCCAGACTCCTCATCACTTTGACCTGGAGAGAGAGATACACTTAAAGCTGCAATCCTTAATGGTGAACCAGCCACGTCCTGTAAACAACCAACACAGTATTTTCTACCTCGGACATCATTGCACGCGCAATAGAAGACCACAATATGTACTGAACTTTGTTTTACCATGACTCTCCTCAACTCGACAATAAAAACAATAACAACGGTGGTGGGCGGCCAGTGGCGCCATTTCCCCTTAATGCAGATTCCATCTTTAAAAACTCACCTTTATGCTTTCGATCTGAACTTTAACACCACAGCAATCAATTTCCAAATTTTATCTTTGAAAAAATTCTGAAGCTTATTTTTCCCTCTGAAGACTGAAGCAAATCCGTAAGGATGAGTGGACTAGACTACTGACCTCCTTTAGAAAGGTCTTCTGCGTCTCCTCATCACAGCGAATCAACTCCTTCATCACCATCACCTCACCAGTGGCTTTGTGGGTTACCTGTCAATGAGGAGAAAAATAAAACACTGACGCCTGTGTGAAGGCATGGAGTAGATGTGAGAGATTGAGATGTGTGTGGAAAAAGAGGTTGATTGTTGGGTGAGAAGCTGACCTTGATAGCCTGGCCGAAGAAGCCCTTGCCCAGCACTTCTCCGTGGATGAGGTCACAGGGGCGGAAGATGCGATGGGAGCAGCTGCTGGAGGAGCGCAGGGATTCGGAGCGCCCAATGTCCCGGGTCAGGATAGGGTGTTCCTTAGGGGAGGTTGGCCCAGGGGACTTACAGATGCTGTTGCTACGCCTTCCATTTACAGAGAGGGACAAATGTCAATTAGACATACGTAGATCAAGATATACTGGAACAAACTATAAATAACTTTGTATCTCTCCATTCCTGCCCCCAATGATTAGACTCTCTCTCCTAAGGTCAGCTGGTTCAGCTGTACCTTAGAGACCTCCTCTTTAGGGTGCCGTCATCCACCACGTCTGTCCTCTCCAGAACACTGTTAGAGGGCGAAGACAGGCGCATGCGGGAGGTGGCGGGGACCCCCAAGCGGTTTTGCGAGGACCCCAGTCTGAGCCTGTCCAACCGCTGCCTGACTGGATCATACTCTATGAGCAGCTGCAGTGTCTGACTGGTCCGATGGATGAGGTCCTCCACCTGAAAACACCAATGAAAATACAGAATCTGCTTGGACAAAGTCCTCTCTGACATAGTAAGATGAGCAAGCAACACTAATGACAGAGGTATTGGTATAAGGCCCATAGAACACAGGATGCAATTAGAAGAACTAGGCAGGGTTCCAATGAGAACAGGTTCGTGATTTCTGACCCCCCGAAGAGCTATCAAATTGACTTATACAACATGACTTGAATGGAGCCAAAGAATTTGAATTCGAACGCACCTTGTGGGAAACAGGAAAGGTGGGAACTAAAATGATATCAGTGAATGCACCATTGGAATGCACATGGTTTGGTATGGTGGTGTGGTGAGATTGTGTTGAGTCCTTCCAGATGCCATCCTCCCCAACTAAACAATGATTCAATTAAGGCAGAATGGACAGAATGCAAAGATCATGTTCTGTCTTCAATCCACCTCATATTAGAACGTGGCTATGGGCACAGCCAAACAATGGAAGTGATGGATTTGACTTCCGCTTTACTTACCTACTACAGCGGGCCGGTGGCAAACTTGCTAGAGTAAATTATTTGAAGGAGTCAATTTATAGAGTCTAAAAGTCAAGTAAACAAGTGTAAGTGTATATGTGGCCTATTTCATTCACGTTCGCTAATGTTAGCTAGACCTACTAGTAGTTCTGTTGTGATAATTACGTTAGTGGTGTTGTTTAAGAGTTGAGGGCCATCCACCAAGCCAATAACGATAACTATAATGAGAAACTATAGGCTACATAACTATAAAACGTTGGTGAGCCTGTACAGGAAAGTTTATCATTCTATAGTCCTGCACCTGTTAATCAACTGATCAACGCATCCTACTGCACACTGCCTATTAATAAGAGGATAACACAAAACCATTCATGAGGTCTCTTAACGCACAGATACTGGTTCACACCATTCAGTGCTGTCAAGGTGTGTTTTGTCAGTGACAACTGCAAATAATACTTCACTGTACATGTAGGCCTAACAAAAAATAATATAACCTGTATTTAAATGTAGCAATCGACAACAAACGCCATTTATCCTGAGCATCTTTTACAGCATGCCATTAACTCATTGTCAAGTGGTTTGCAAGTGATTTTGTTTTTTTCTAACGGCTGTCAATTCCTTTGGGTCTTCTGTTTCACTGTGCTCAACTAGGCTATGCCTGTGCAACTACACTATATATACACGAAGGTATGTAGACACCCCTTCAAATGAGTGGATTTGGCTATTTCAGCCACACTCATACTAAAGAGCTCAGTGACTTTCAACATAACACCGTCATTAAATGCCACCTTTCCAACAAGTCAGTTCGTCAAATGTCTGCCTTGTCCCCGTCAACTGTATGTCCTGTTATTGTGAAGTGGAAACGTCTAGGAGCAACAATGTCTTAGCTGCAAAGTGGTAGGCCACAAAAGCTCACAGAACGGGACCGCCTGCTTCTTTCCCTGAATCGGTTATTGGGCTTAGTATTAAAAAGTATTTTAAAAAATGTCCTATAGCTTTCCTGGGATTTCACGAGAAGAGGAATGGCCTATTGTACCACTATTGATTAGGCATAGGCCTACATTTTTAAGACAAGACAATTATTGTACCCGGGCTACAAGAACACAGTGCAACAAGAAATGTATTGTCATTCTCAAGTGAATATACAATTATTTAGGTTGTAAACTGCAGTGATGTTGGCAAATTTGAATAACCGCTTAAACATCCTGTTTTGTTTCGTGCCCAAATAACTGCATAGTCCTACAGCCTAGGCCTGATTATGAAACAATATGGATCAGTTTGGGTCTATTCTCCACAGTTTAGAAGGACAAGAAAGGTACATTAGCAGGCCGCTCATATGGTATATTTTGTCAGGATGTAGCCTATCGATGTTAAGATAGGCATACTATAAGAAAATATGTGATTCTCCTTTCAAACTCCCCGACCGCTAATGCTGTAGCCTATTTTACATTCAGCAAGCAAGAGCAAGCGCGCATCTCTCCTCCTATAGGCTATAAGTAGGCAAAAAAAGACAACATAAGTGTCCAACCACATTCTGTAGTCTGCTTTTTCCTGGGACTTCACAAGATGTAAGAGGAATCGCCGTGGCAGCGGAGGCCAGGTGCATAATTGTGCAACAGAACAAAGACAGAGGCTAGAAATGTAGCCTATAGCATAAGTAGAAGCGTATGCATATTATACCATATTTCATGAGCTCAATGTTAGGCTTAGTACCGCAGTGTATGTCCTGCCAATTTACACAGCGAAAGAAAAATAAGTTGATCCTGAAGCTGATCCCGAAGCTGTGCTGAGTGTGCTCCCTCCCAGTCCCTGGGAATGTAGCTGGAAAAGCTACATTATGTTTCAGTTTTTTAGGGACCTAGGCTACAACATCAGAATGTAATGAAGAATATTATTATTGTTTTCAAATGAGTACAAAACTCTAGTCTAGGCTGTAAACTGCAGTGAAAAGTCTATGTAATTTGAATAACCAGTCAAATGCCCAGTGTTTTCAACGCATAGCAGTATTCATTTAAAAATAACTGCATTTATCCTGCCTGATTGGGTAACCAATTATGGGGGGATTTCTCTGCAGTTTAGTCAACAATGTCCAGACACATAAGGCCAGTGATCTATTGTATTTTGTAAGGATGTTTCGGCTAACAGAAACACGCTAATGCAGGGATTTGTAGTGGCGCACAAATTAATTATGAATAATATGCGAGCGAGTGGGAAGTTGTATCCATAGTTTCTGCGTTTGGCTTCCGTGTTTTAAAAGTGTTTGAAAATGAGGTGCACAGTAGAGCAACGGTTGCAAACACTTATGTAACAGTCGCGCTTTATAAAACACCACTGGGTTAGTACTGAAGAGAGACTACATTTCATTGCTTTATTCAAACTACTGAATGTTATGCAGTTAACCACGTAAAACGTCAGTGAATGGTGAAAAACGGGATCATGCAGCTCACCTCTTCCTCCACCAGTGTCCCCACTGTAAGACCGTTGATCTCCAGGATCCTGTCACCAACGTGGATGGCATCCCGAACTTCCGGGCTGATATGCATCCCTCGGACTCTGAGAGAAATACAGCACAAATACATATCTGTCAGAAGCACCAGTATCAGCATGAACTAGAAGAGAGCTGGTTCTATGGACTAATCAGCAGTGAGCACCTAGACAATACAGAGGTGGGTGTATCTGACTGTCCACAACATCAAGTACATCAATCAACTAATGAGCGACTCCTTTGGCCGAGTCCGTATCAAGACTATAATAACACCACCAAAGTAAAGAGACACGGGATTTAACATCCAGGTTACATCTGGGTACCAAGGAATAATGCCTTGTTATTCAGCAAACCTATAATCAGTTAAACAACACATGACTCATCCTGTCCCACTCAAGTTCTAGACAGTCAGGGGTGTATAGATTCACTGGCTGTGAGTGACAGTTAAATCCACTCACTCTTTGACTTGCACGCTAGCCAAGCCGCTGGCCGCGTCCCCTATGACAGAGACAGAAAAGCCCCTCTTGCTGTTGGTGGCAGAGGGCATGGAGATGAGGGTGACCGTGTGAGGCAGAGAGTCCAGGGATGAGTCGGCGGAACGCTTCTCCAACACGGGTGCCAGGACGACCTGCTTATAGCACTTCCCACTGCACCCGAGAGGAAGAGGAAGAGAACGGAGGAGAGAAGAAAGAAGGAATAAGGGGCAGTGTTGTGGATAATGATGTTATTAAAGTGTTTACCAGTTGAAAGTGGGTCAAAGTGTTCATCAACGTGTTCTACTTCACCTATGTCATTTGTCTGTACATGGTTTCAAAACAATTGCCCTTTGGGAACAGTAAAGTTTGTTGTAGAAAAATATGTAGAGAAGGAGAGAGCAGGAAGGAGGGGTATGGCGAGAGTCAGACCGTAGAGGGAGCTCAGGTGTGACAGACAACAGATTCATCAGAGAGTCAGATCGTAGAGGGAGCTCAGGTGTGACAGACAACAGATTCAGAGAGTCAAACCGTAGAGGGAGCTCAGGTATGACAGACAACAGATTCATCAGAGTCAGACCGTAGAGGGAGCTCAGGTGTGACAGACAACAGATTCATCAGAGAGTCAGACCGTAGAGGGAGCTCAGGTGTGACAGACAACAGATTCAGAGAGTCAGACCGTAGAGGAGCTCAGGTGTGACAGACAACAGATTCAGAGAGTCAGACCGTAGAGGAGCTCAGGTGTGACAGACAACAGATTCATCAGAGAGTCAGAACGTAGAGGAGAGCTCAGGTGTGACAGACAACAGATTCATCAGAGAGTCAGACCGTAGAGGGAGCTCAGGTGTGACAGACAACAGATTCATCAGAGAGTCAGACCGTAGAGGGAGCTCAGGTGTGACAGACAACAGATTCAGAGAGTCAGACCGTAGAGGGAGCTCAGGTGTGACAGACAACAGATTCATCAGAGAGTCAGACCGTAGAGGGAGCTCAGGTGTGACAGACAACAGATTCATCAGAGAGTCAGACCGTAGAGGGAGCTCAGGTGTGACAGACAACAGATTCAGAGAGTCAGACCGTAGAGGGAGCTCAGGTGTGACAGACAACAGATTCATCAGAGAGTCAGACCGTAGAGGGAGCTCAGGTGTGACAGACAACAGATTCATCAGAGAGTCAGACCGTAGAGGGAGCTCAGGTATGACAGACAACAGATTCATCAGAGTCAGACTGTAGAGGGAGCTCAGGTGTGACAGACAACAGATTCATCAGAGAGTCAGACCGTAGAGGGAGCTCAGGTGTGACAGACAACAGATTCATCAGAGAGTCAGACCGTAGAGGGAGCTCAGGTGTGACAGACAACAGATTCATCAGAGAGTCAGACCGTAGAGGGAGCTCAGGTATGACAGACAACAGATTCATCAGAGAGTCAGACCGTAGAGGGAGCTCAGGTATGACAGACAACAGATTCATCAGAGAGTGAAACCGTAGAGGGAGCTCAGGTGTGACAGACAACAGATTCATCAGAGAGTCAGACCGTAGAGGGAGCTCAGGTGTGACAGACAACAGATTCATCAGTCAGACCGTAGAGGGAGCTCAGGTATGACAGACAACAGATTCATCAGAGTCAGACCGTAGAGGGAGCTCAGGTGTGACAGACAACAGATTCATCAGAGAGTCAGACCGTAGAGGGAGCTCAGGTGTGACAGACAACAGATTCATCAGAGAGTCAGATCGTAGAGGGAGCTCAGGTATGACAGACAACAGATTCATCAGAGAGTCAGACCGTAGAGGGAGCTCAGGTATGACAGACAACAGATTCATCAGAGAGTCAGACCGTAGAGGAGCTCAGGTGTGACAGACAACAGATTCAGAGAGTCGGAGAGTCAGATCAGAGAGTCCGACTGTAGAGGGAGCTCAGGTGTGACAGACAACAGATTCATCAGAGAGTCAGACCGTCAGAGGGAGCTCAGGTGTGACAGACAACAGATTCATCAGAGAGTCAGACCGTAGAGGGAGCTCAGGTGTGACAGACAACAGATTCATCAGAGAGTCAGACCGTAGAGGGAGCTCAGGTGTGACAGACAACAGATTCATCAGAGAGTCAAACCGTAGAGGGAGCTCAGGTGTGACAGACAACAGATTCATCAGAGAGTCAGACCGTAGAGGGAGCTCAGGTGTGACAGACAACAGATTCATCAGAGTCAGACCGTAGAGGGAGCTCAGGTATGACAGACAACAGATTCATCAGAGTCAGACCGTAGAGGGAGCTCAGGTGTGACAGACAACAGATTCATCAGAGAGTCAGACCGTAGAGGGAGCTCAGGTGTGACAGAGAGTCAACAGAGGAGCTCAGGTCATCATCAGAGAGTCAGACCGTAGAGGGAGCTCAGGTATGACAGACAACAGATTCATCAGAGAGTCAAACCGTAGAGGGAGCTCAGGTATGACAGACAACAGATTCATCAGAGAGTCAGACCGTAGAGGGAGCTCAGGTATGACAGACAACAGATTCATCAGAGAGTCAGACCGTAGAGGGAGCTCAGGTGTGACAGACAACAGATTCAGAGAGTCAGACCGTAGAGGGAGCTCAGGTGTGACAGACAACAGATTCATCAGAGAGTCAGACCGTAGAGGGAGCTCAGGTGTGACAGACAACAGATTCATCAGAGAGTCAGACCGTAGAGGGAGCTCAGGTGTGACAGACAACAGATTCATCAGAGTCAGACCGTAGAGGGAGCTCAGGTATGACAGACAACAGATTCATCAGAGAGTCAGACCGTAGAGGGAGCTCAGGTGTGACAGACAACAGATTCAGAGAGTCAGACCGTAGAGGGAGCTCAGGTGTGACAGACAACAGATTCATCAGAGGGAGGAGCTCAGGTGTGACAGACAACAGATTCATCAGAGAGTCAGACCGTAGAGGGAGCTCAGGTGTGACAGACAACAGATTCATCAGAGAGTCAGACCGTAGAGGGAGCTCAGGTGTGACAGACAACAGATTCATCAGAGAGTCAGACCGTAGAGGGAGCTCAGGTATGACAGACAACAGATTCATCAGAGAGTCAGACCGTAGAGGGAGCTCAGGTGTGACAGACAACAGATTCATCAGAGAGTCAGACCGTAGAGGGCTCAGCTTCAGAGTCAGACAACAGATTCATCAGAGTCAGACCGTAGAGGGAGCTCAGGTGTGACAGACAACAGATTCATCAGAGAGTCAGACCGTAGAGGGAGCTCAGGTGTGACAGACAACAGATTCATCAGAGAGTCAGACCGTAGAGGAGCTCAGGTACAGACAACAGATGACAGACAGACAGATTCATCAGACAACAGATCAGAGAGTCAGACCGTAGAGGGAGCTCAGGTGTGACAGACAACAGATTCATCAGAGAGTCAGACCGTAGAGGGAGCTCAGGTATGACAGACAACAGATTCATCAGAGAGTCAGACCGTAGAGGGAGCTCAGGTATGACAGACAACAGATTCATCAGAGAGTCAGACCGTAGAGGGAGCTCAGGTGTGACAGACAACAGATTCATCAGAGAGTCAGACCGTAGAGGGAGCTCAGGTGTGACAGACAACAGATTCATCAGAGAGTCAGACCGTAGAGGGAGCTCAGGTGTGACAGACAACAGATTCATCAGAGAGTCAGACCGTAGAGGGAGCTCAGGTATGACAGACAACAGATTCATCAGAGAGTCAGACCGTAGAGGGAGCTCAGGTATGACAGACAACAGATTCATCAGAGAGTCAGACCGTAGAGGGAGCTCAGGTATGACAGACAACAGATTCATCAGAGAGTCAAACCGTAGAGGGAGCTCAGGTGTGACAGACAACAGATTCATCAGAGAGTCAGACCGTAGAGGGAGCAGACAACAGATTCAGGTCAGTGACAGACAACAGATTCATCAGAGAGTCAGACCGTAGAGGGAGCTCAGGTGTGACAGACAACAGATTCATCAGAGAGTCAGACCGTAGAGGGAGCTCAGGTATGACAGACAACAGATTCATCAGAGAGTCAAACCGTAGAGGGAGCTCAGGTATGACAGACAACAGATTCATCAGAGAGTCAGACCGTAGAGGGAGCTCAGGTGTGACAGACAACAGATTCATCAGAGAGTCAGACCGTAGCTCAGGGAGCTCAGGTGTGACAGACAACAGATTCATCAGAGAGTCAGACCGTAGAGGGAGCTCAGGTGTGACAGACAACAGATTCATCAGAGAGTCAAACCGTAGAGGAGCTCAGGTGTGACAGACAACAGATTCATCAGAGAGTCAGACCGTAGCTCAGGGAGCAACAGATTCAGGTGTCAGACCGACTCAGACAACAGATTCATCAGAGAGTCAGACCGTAGAGGGAGCTCAGGTGTGACAGACAACAGATTCATCAGAGTCAGACCGTAGAGGGAGCTCAGGTGTGACAGACAACAGATTCATCAGAGAGTCAGACCGTAGAGGGAGCTCAGGTGTGACAGACAACAGATTCATCAGAGAGTCAGACCGTAGAGGGAGCTCAGGTGTGACATCAGAGAGTCAGACCGTAGACTCAGGTGTGACAGACAACAGATTCATCAGAGAGTCAGACCGTAGAGGGAGCTCAGGTGTGACAGACAACAGATTCATCAGAGAGTCAGACCGTAGAGGGAGCTCAGGTGTGACAGACAACAGATTCATCAGAGAGTCAGACCGTAGAGGGAGCTCAGGTGTGACAGACAACAGATTCATCAGAGAGTCAGACCGTAGAGGGAGCTCAGGTGTGACAGACAACAGATTCATCAGAAATAGAGCGATGCTGCCTGTTTCCAATAATATAAATCACATTCCCTAAACGGCCTCTATCAACATCAGACTAAACAAAAACATTGAACAGAATTCAAACAACTCTCACCAGTACAGTTTGGAGCGCTCCACCAGGGCATAGGTGTCCCTGTCCTCGATGACAACTTTGCAGCTCAGACACACAAAGCACTCTGGGTGATACTTGTATTCTCCGGCCACCTGGAAGAACAGATACAGGTGGGTTTGTCTTTCCCATGGCTTTCCAGCTTCATGGAGAGAACACTGTGCAGTTCTGTACTGTCCGGTGTTGTGTGCTTGATGGTGTTGTGTTCCGTGTGCTGTCCTCTCTGTGTGGCAGTGACACAGTCAGTAACACCTGCTCCACTCTTAACCTATCTGGAATATGCTATGATGTCATCCACCTCCCCGGGACCCAAGCCCTGCCTTCTCTAAGCACAGCATGCCTCTCACTGACACTCTCTCTTTTCACACATTAACAAACTCTGAAAGAAAGTCTGGTTCTCTCACACATGTACAACAGCTTACTCATTCACATGTGACTTCTCTATATATCTTACACACTCCCAATCTATTGGTCTTGCTCTCATGCTAAATTAGACAAAGTATCCACCTCCTGAAGCAAGTGACACACACACACACTCCTACACACATGGTATGTGCCATAGAGGAGGTTCAGAGGCCACTTCATGTGGGTTTGAACTTCATTCCTGGATCTGAAGTGATCATGTGATGTTAAGGCTGGGCGAGCTGGAAAACCTAAAATGTGCTCCTGTACATGAGGCCCGGAGAGATAATCTATTTTAACCAGTCAGTGTTTAACCGACTTCAATTTCATTGGAGTCTTCAGTCTACAACAACAACAAAGAGCTGCAATGCTTCTAAAGCTTGAATTCAACTTTGGTTAGAGATTTTGTCTCAAGACCTAAGCTCCTCATCAGATCATTTGAAAACAGGATCATTTCTAAAGAATGTGAATATATTAATGAAAACCTGTAGTCTTTGAAGTGAGATAATATGTTCCATTCTCCCCAGCTTTTCCTTGTAGGCTGCTATGAGTAAAAGTGTTGGGAAAGGATCTTGTTGCCGGTCCAGGGGGCACTAGGATTAGGCTGAGTGATGTAAGCCATGTGTGCGTCTGTGGCTGTGACTCCCTCCCTCCAGGCTGAAGCATTACCACACCGACCCCAGTCAGAAACAGCCTGAAGGAACCCCAGCTAGACACACACAGCTGTGTCATAGTCCATAGCTGGCTGTGTGTGTGCAGACTCTCTCGGCAAGGGGAGGCTAGTGTGTGTGTGTGTAGAGCTGTTCTATATTTATTTCTCTATTAATTTCTCCATTTTACCAATTGAAAAAGAACAAAAGAAGGATATTCCAAAGCAGTCTAATTTGAGAGGATTTACAACTGTCAAGAACTGTAAAACGTCTCCACAGCCACAGAGAAAGGCAAACTGAAATGAAAAATGCCATGCGACGATCTCCTCATCAGAGAACAAAATGGCATTTGGTGCCATAGCCTGCCCCACAAACACACAACAGCTTTAAGTAGCTGCATGCTCCACACTACTCTCCTCTCCTGAGAGACCCAACAGCTTTAAGTAGCTGCATGCTCCACACTACTCTCCTCTCCTGAGACCCAACAGCTTTAAGTAGCTGCATGCTCCACACTACTCTCCTCTCCTGAGACCCAACAGCTTTAAGTAGCTGCATGCTCCACACTACTCTCCTCTCCTGAGACCCAACAGCTTTAAGTAGCTGCATGCTCCACACTACTCTCCTCTCCTGAGAGACCCAACAGCTTTAAGTAGCTGCATGCTCCACACTACTCTCCTCTCCTGAGACCCAACAGCTTTAAGTAGCTGCATGCTCCACACTACTCTCCTCTCCTGAGACCCAACAGCTGTAAGTAGCTGCATGCTCCACACTACTCTCCTCTCCTGAGAGACCCAACAGCTTTAAGTAGCTGCATGCTCCACACTACTCTCCTCTCCTGAGACCCAACAGCTTTAAGTAGCTGCATGCTCCACACTACTCTCCTCTCCTGAGACCCAACAGCTTTAAGTAGCTGCATGCTCCACACTACTCTCCTCTCCTGAGACCCAACAGCTTTAAGTAGCTGCATGCTCCACACTACTCTCCTCTCCTGAGAGACCCAACAGCTTTAAGTAGCTGCATGCTCCACACTACTCATCCTCTCCTGAGAGACCCAACAGCTTTAAGTAGCTGCATGCTCCACACTACTATCCTCTCCTGAGAGACCCAACAGCTTTTGTAGCTGCATGCTCCACACTACTCTCCTCTCCTGAGAGACCCAACAGCTTTAAGTAGCTGCATGCTCCACACTACTCTCCTCTCCTGAGACCCAACAGCTTTAAGTAGCTGCATGCTCCACACTACTCTCCTCTCCTGAGAGACCCAACAGCTTTAAGTAGCTGCATGCTCCACACTACTATCCTCTCCTGAGAGACCCAACAGCTTTTGTAGCTGCATGCTCCACACTACTCTCCTCTCCTGAGAGACCCAACAGCTTTAAGTAGCTGCATGCTCCACACTACTCTCCTCTCCTGAGACCCAACAGCTTTAAGTAGCTGCATGCTCCACACTACTCTACTCTCCTAAGAGACCCAACAGCTTTAAGTAGCTGCATGCTCCACACTACTCTCCTCTCCTGAGACCCAACAGCTTTAAGTAGCTGCATGCTCCACACTACTCTCCTCTCCTGAGACCCAACAGCTTTAAGTAGCTGCATGCTCCACACTACTCTCCTCTCCTGAGACCCAACAGCTTTAAGTAGCTGCATGCTCCACACTACTCTCCTCTCCTGAGATACCCAACAACTTTAAGTAGCTGCATGCTCCACACTACTCTCCTCTCCTGAGACCCAACAGCTTTAAGCAGCTGCATTCTTCACACTACTCTCCTCTCCTGAGACCCAACAGCTTTAAGTAGCTGCATGCTCCTCACTACTCTCCTCTCCTGAGACCCAACAGCTTTAAGTAGCTGCATGCTCCACACTACTCTCCTCTCCTGAGAGACCCAACAGCTTTAAGCAGCTGCATGCTTCACACTACTCTCCTCTCCTGAGACCCAACAGCTTTAAGTAGCTGCATGCTCCACACTACTCTCCTTTCCTGAGACCCAACAGCTTTAAGCAGCTGCATGCTCCACACTACTCTCCTTTCCTGAGACCCAACAGCTTTAAGCAGCTGCATGCTCCACACTACTCTCCTCTCCTGAGACCCAACAGCTTTAAGTAGCTGCATGCTTCACACTACTCTCCTTTCCTGAGACCCAACAGCTTTAAGTAGCTGCATGCTCCACACTACTCTCCTCTCCTGAGACCCAACAGCTTTAAGTAGCTGCATGCTCCACACTACTCTCCTCTCCTGAGACCCAACAGCTTTAAATAGCTGCATGCTCCACACCACTCTCCTCTCCTGAGACCCAACAGCTTTAAGTAGCTGCATGCTCCACACTACTCTCCTCTCCTGAGACCCAACAGCTTTAAGTAGCTGCAAGCTTCAAACTACTCTCCTCTCCTGAGACCCAACAGCTTTAAGTAGCTGCAAGCTTCAAACTACTCTCCTCTCCTGAGACCCAACAGCTTTAAGTAGCTGCATGCTCCTCACTACTCTCCTCTCCTGAGACCCAACAGCTTTAAGTAGCTGCATGCTCCACACTACTCTCCTCTCCTGAGAGACCCAACAGCTTTAAGTAGCTGCATGCTCCACACTACTCTCCTCTCCTGAGACCCAACAGCTTTAAGTAGCTGCATGCTCCACACTACTCTCCTCTCCTGAGACCCAACAGCTTTAAGTAGCTGCATGCTCCACACTACTCTCCTCTCCTGAGACCCAACAGCTTTAAGTAGCTGCATGCTCCACACTACTCTCCTCTCCTGAGAGACCCAACAGCTTTATGTAGCTGCATGCTCCACACTACTCTCCTCTCCTGAGACCCAACAGCTTTAAGTAGCTGCATGCTCCACACTACTCTCCTCTCCTGAGACCCAACAGCTTTAAGTAGCTGCATGCTCCACACTACTCTCCTCCCCTGAGACCCAACAGCTTTAAGTAGCTGCATTTTCCACACTACTCTCCTCTCCTGAGAGACCCAACAGCTTTAAGTAGCTGCATGCTCCACACTACTCTCCTCTCCTGAGACCCAACAGCTTTAAGTAGCTGCATGCTCCACACTACTCTCCTCTCCTGAGAGACCCAACAGCTTTAAGTAGCTGCATGCTCCACACTACTCTCCTCTCCTGAGAGACCCAACAGCTTTAAGTAGCTGCATGCTCCACACTACTCTCCTCTCCTGAGAGACCCAACAGCTTTAAGTAGCTGCATGCTCCACACTACTCTCCTCTCCTGAGAGACCCAACAGCTTTAAGTAGCTGCATGCTCCACACTACTCTCCTCTCCTGAGAGACCCAACAGCTTTAAGTAGCTGCATGCTCCACACTACTCTCCTCTCCTGAGACCCAACAGCTTTAAGTAGCTGCATGCTCCACACTACTCTCCTCTCCTGAGACCCAACAGCTTTAAGTAGCTGCATGCTCCACACTACTCTCCTCTCCTGAGAGACCCAACAGCTTTAAGTAGCTGCATGCTCCACACTACTCTCCTCTCCTGAGACCCAACAGCTTTAAGTAGCTGCATGCTCCACACTACTCTCCTCTCCTGAGACCCAACAGCTTTAAGTAGCTGCATGCTCCACACTACTCTCCTCTCCTGAGACCCAACAGCTTTAAGTAGCTGCATGCTCCACACTACTCTCCTCTCCTGAGACCCAACAGCTTTAAGTAGCTGCATGCTCCACACTACTCTCCTCTCCTGAGACCCAACAGCTTTAAGCAGCTGCATTCTTCACACTACTCTCCTCTCCTGAGACCCAACAGCTTTAAGTAGCTGCATGCTCCTCACTACTCTCCTCTCCTGAGACCCAACAGCTTTAAGTAGCTGCATGCTCCACACTACTCTCCTCTCCTGAGAGACCCAACAGCTTTAAGCAGCTGCATGCTTCACACTACTCTCCTCTCCTGAGACCCAACAGCTTTAAGTAGCTGCATGCTCCACACTACTCTCCTTTCCTGAGACCCAACAGCTTTAAGCAGCTGCATGCTCCACACTACTCTCCTTTCCTGAGACCCAACAGCTTTAAGCAGCTGCATGCTCCACACTACTCTCCTCTCCTGAGACCCAACAGCTTTAAGTAGCTGCATGCTTCACACTACTCTCCTCTCCTGAGACCCAACAGCTTTAAGTAGCTGCATGCTCCTCACTACTCTCCTCTCCTGAGAGACCCAACAGCTTTAAGTAGCTGCATGCTCCTCACTACTCTCCTCTCCTGAGACCCAACAGCTTTAAGTAGCTGCATGCTCCACACTACTCTCCGCTCCTGAGAGACCCAACAGCTTTAAGTAGCTGCATTCTCCTCACTACTCTCCTCTCCTGAGACCCAACAGCTTTAAGTAGCTGCATGCTCCTCACTACTCTCCTCTCCTGAGAGACCCAACAGCTAGACCATTTAACGCAGTGTTGGTTCGGCTGCAGGGTAAGAGAAGGCTGCCAATTCAACCCTGCCAGAAATACTTGGCACTTCGCGTACAAAGCCAATGTGTCCAAAACCAAATAGAAAGGCCCATTATGTGTTTTGCTTACTGGCAAACTTCAGGTTAAAAAAAGACTTCATTTTGGGGCCCACTTTAATCCAGTTAAAGAGAAATGACCCTTTTGTGACCAGCAATTGTTTGTGTTTTCAGCAGTTCTAGTTGTATTTAGACCTGGTTTAATAGGGACCATAACACTGTTAAAATGAAGTTCCATTAAAAGGCACAGCACTCCAACCCCATGCATGGGAATTCCATAGCACTGATGAAACAAGAAGAAAGCTAACCAATATTCAGCCTTCAGCTACACTTTAATAGCATAACCATGAGCTCATGATCTAATCCTGAAAGATGAACATTGATTTGACAAACTCAGTCGAGCCAAACATTCTAACCTTCCCTTAATAACAGATACTTGATCTTTCAAAAACTGTCTCCAATAAACACTGTGGTGGTCTGGTGGCAGACTGGCCGTACAGTGTGGGTAGTATCTGTTGCCTTTCCACCGCAGTGTACTGAATCAGGTGATGGACTGGTTCCAAAACCACTCCATGTTCTCCATTTCCCCCCCAAAGTTCACTATGTGCTGGGGGAAGTGAACTGTGGAGACTGTACAGAGGATAACAGAGCGGGGCCATGACGGGGAAACCTAACTAACAGAGAGAGAAGCATCCATGACGGGGGAACCTAACTAACAGAGAGAGAAGCATCCATGACGGGGGAACCTAACTAACAGAGAGAGAAGCATCCATGACGGGGGAACCTAACTAACAGAGAGAGAAGCATCCAGAGAGAAGCATGACGGGGAACCTAACTAACAGAGAGAGAAGCATCCACGACGGGGGAACCTAACTAACAGAGAGAGAAGCATCCATGACGGGGGAACCTAACTAACAGAGAGAGAAGCATCCATGACGGGGGAACCTAACTAACAGAGAGAGAAGCATCCACGACGGGGGAACCTAACTAACAGAGAGAGAAGCATCCATGACGGGGGAACCTAACTAACAGAGAGGGAAGCATCCACGACGGGGGAACCTAACTAACAGAGAGAGAAGCATCCATGACGGGGGAACCTAACTAACAGAGAGAGAAGCATCCACGACGGGGGAACCTAACTAACAGAGAGAGAAGCATCCATGACGGGGGAACCTAACTAACAGAGAGAGAAGCATCCATGACGGGGGAACCTAACTAACAGAGAGAGAAGCATCCATGACGGGGAACCTAACTAACAGAGAGAGAAGCATCCAGAGAGAGAAGCATCCACGACGGGGAACCTAACTAACAGAGAGAGAAGCATCCATGAGAGAGAAGCATCCATGACGGGGGAACCTAACTAACAGAGAGAGAAGCATCCATGACGGGGGAACCTAACTAACAGAGAGAGAAGCATCCACGACGGGGGAACCTAACTAACAGAGAGAGAAGCATCCACGACGGGGGAACCTAACTAACAGAGAGAGAAGCATCCATGACGGGGGAACCTAACTAACAGAGAGAGAAGCATCCACGACGGGGGAACCTAACTAACAGAGAGAGAAGCATCCACGACGGGGGAACCTAACTAACAGAGAGAACCTAACTAACAGAGAGAAGCATCCACGACGGGGAACCTAACTAACAGAGAGAGAGAAGCATCCACGACGGGGGAACCTAACTAACAGAGAGAGAAGCATCCACGACGGGGAACCTAACTAACAGAGAGAAGCATCCATGACGGGGAACCTAACTAACAGAGAGAGAAGCATCCATGACGGGGAACCTAACTAACAGAGAGAAAGCATCCACGACGGGGAACCTAACTAACAGAGAGAGAAGCATCCACGGGGAACCTAACTAACAGAGAGAGAAGCATCCACCGGGGAACCTAACTAACAGAGAGAGAAGCATCCATGACGGGGAACCTAACTAACAGAGAGAGAAGCATCCACGACGGGGAACCTAACTAACAGAGAGAGAAGCATCCACGACGGGGAACCTAACTAACAGAGAGAGAAGCATCCATGACGGGGAACCTAACTAACAGAGAGAGAAGCATCCACGACGGGGGAACCTAACTAACAGAGAGAGAAGCATCCATGACGGGGAACCTAACTAACAGAGAGAGAAGCATCCACGACGAACCTAACTAACAGGGGAAGCAACCCTAACTAACAGAGAGAGAAGCATCCATGACGGGGAACCTAACTAACAGAGAGAGAAGCATCCATGACGGGGAACCTAACTAACAGAGAGAGAAGCATCCACGAACTAACAGAGGGCATCCACGAAACCTAACTAACAGAGAGAGAAGCATCCACGACGGGGAACCTAACTAACAGAGAGAGAAGCATCCACGACGGGGAACCTAACTAACAGAGAGAGAAGCATCCATGACGGGGAACCTAACTAACAGAGAGAGAAGCATCCATGACGGGGAACCTAACTAACAGAGAGAGAAGCATCCACGACGGGGAACCTAACTAACAGAGAGAGAAGCATCCATGACGGGGAACCTAACTAACAGAGAGAGAAGCATCCACGACGGGGAACCTAACTAACAGAGAGAGAAGCATCCACGACGGGGAACCTAACTAACAGAGAGAAGCATCCACGACGGGGAACCTAACTAACAGAGACTAACAGAGAGAAGCATCCACGACGGGGGAACCTAACTAACAGAGAGAGAAGCATCCACGACGGGGGAACCTAACTAACAGAGAGAGAAGCATCCATGACGGGGGAACCTAACTAACAGAGAGAGAAGCATCCATGACGGGGGAACCTAACTAACAGAGAGAAGCATCCACGACGGGGAACCTAACTAACAGAGAGAAGCATCCATGACGGGGAACCTAACTAACAGAGAGAGAAGCATCCACGACGGGGAACCTAACTAACAGAGAGAGAAGCATCCATGACGGGGAACCTAACTAACAGAGAGAGAAGCATCCATGACGGGGAACCTAACTAACAGAGAGAGAAGCATCCATGACGGGGAACCTAACTAACAGAGAGAGAAGCATCCATGACGGGGAACCTAACTAACAGAGAGAAAGCATCCACGACGGGGAACCTAACTAACAGAGAGAGAAGCATCCATGACGGGGAACCTAACTAACAGAGAGAGAAGCATCCACGACGGGGAACCTAACTAACAGAGAGAGAAGCATCCACGACGGGGAACCTAACTAACAGAGAGCATCCACGAGGGGAACATCTAACAGAGAGAGAAGCATCCATGACGGGGAACTAACAGAGAGAGAGCATCCACGACGGGGAACCTAACTAACAGAGAGAGAAGCATCCACGACGGGGGAACCTAACTAACAGAGGAAGCATCCATGACGGGGAACCTAACTAACAGAGAGAGAAGCATCCACGACGGGGAACCTAACTAACAGAGAGAGAGAAGCATCCACGACGGGGAACCTAACTAACAGAGAGAGAAGCATCCATGACGGGGAAACCTAACTAACAGAGAGAGAAGCATCCACGACGGGGAACCTAACTAACAGAGAGAAGCATCCACGACGGGGAACCTAACTAACAGAGAGAGAAGCATCCATGACGGGGGAACCTAACTAACAGAGAGAAGCATCCATGAGCATCCATCCATGGGGGGAACCTAACTAACAGAGAGAGAAGCATCCACGACGGGGAACCTAACTAACAGAGAGAGAAGCATCCACGACGGGGGAACCTAACTAACAGAGAGAGAAGCATCCATGACGGGTGAATCTAACTAACAGAGAGAGAAGCATCCATGACGGGGGAACCTAACTAACAGAGAGAGAAGCATCCACGACGGGGGAACCTAACTAACAGAGAGAGAAGCATCCATGACGGGGGAACCTAACTAACAGAGAGAGAAGCATCCACCTAACTAACAGAGAGAGAAGCATCCACGACGGGGGAACCTAACTAACAGAGAGAGAAGCATCCACGACGGGGGAACCTAACTAACAGAGAGAGAAGCATCCATGACGGGGGAACCTAACTAACAGAGAGAGAAGCATCCACGACGGGGGAACCTAACTAACAGAGAGAGAAGCATCCACGACGGGGGAACCTAACTAACAGAGAGAGAAGCATCCATGACGGGGGAACCTAACTAACAGAGAGAGAAGCATCCATGACGGGGGAACCTAACTAACAGAGAGAGAAGCATCCACGACGGGGGAACCTAACTAACAGAGAGAGAAGCATCCACGACGGGGGAACCTAACTAACAGAGAGAGAAGCATCCACGACGGGGGAACCTAACTAACAGAGAGAGAAGCATCCATGACGGGGAAACCTAACTAACAGAGAGAGAAGCATCCATGACGGGGGAACCTAACTAACAGAGAGGGAAGCATCCACGACGGGGGAACCTAACTAACAGAGAGAGAAGCATCCATGACGGGGGAACCTAACTAACAGAGAGAGAAGCATCCATGACGGGGGAACCTAACTAACAGAGAGAGAAGCATCCACGACGGGGGAACCTAACTAACAGAGAGAAGCATCCACGACGGGGGAACCTAACTAACAGAGAGAAGCATCCACGACGGGGGAACCTAACTAACAGAGAGAGAAGCATCCACGACGGGGGAACCTAACTAACAGAGAGAGAAGCATCCACGACGGGGGAACCTAACTAACAGAGAGAGAAGCATCCATGACGGGGGAACCTAACTAACAGAGAGAGAAGCATCCATGACGGGGGAACCTAACTAACAGAGAGAGAAGCATCCATGACGGGGAACCTAACTAACAGAGAGAGAAGCATCCATGACGGGGGAACCTAACTAACAGAGAGAGAAGCATCCATGACGGGGGAACCTAACTAACAGAGAGAGAAGCATCCATGACGGGGGAACCTAACTAACAGAGAGAGAAGCATCCATGACGGGGGAACCTAACTAACAGAGAGGGAAGCATCCACGACGGGGGAACCTAACTAACAGAGAGAGAAGCATCCATGACGGGGGAACCTAACTAACAGAGAGAGAAGCATCCATGACGGGGAACCTAACTAACAGAGAGAGAAGCATCCATGACGGGGAAACCTAACTAACAGAGAGAAAGCATCCACGACGGGGAACCTAACTAACAGAGAGAGAAGCATCCATGACGGGGAACCTAACTAACAGAGAGAAGCATCCACGACGGGGAACCTAACTAACAGAGAGAGAAGCATCCATGACGGGGACACCTAACTAACAGAGAGAAGCATCCACGACGGGGAACCTAACTAACAGAGAGAGAAGCATCCATGACGGGGAAACCTAACTAACAGAGAGAAGCATCCACGACGGGGAACCTAACTAACAGAGAGAGAAGCATCCATGACGGGGAACCTAACTAACAGAGAGAAGCATCCACGACGGGGGAACCTAACTAACAGAGAGAGAAGCATCCATGACGGGGAAACCTAACTAACAGAGAGAAGCATCCACGACGGGGAACCTAACTAACAGAGAGAGAAGCATCCACGACGGGGAACCTAACTAACAGAGAGAGAAGCATCCATGACGGGGAACCTAACTAACAGAGAGAAGCATCCACGACGGGGAACCTAACTAACAGAGAGAAGCATCCACGACGGGGGAACCTAACTAACAGAGAGAAGCATCCACGACGGGGAACCTAACTAACAGAGAGAGAAGCATCCACGACGGGGAAACCTAACTAACAAGAGAGAAGCATCCACGACGGGGAACCTAACTAACAGAGAGAGAAGCATCCGCGACGGGGAACCTAACTAACAGAGAGAGAAGCATCCATGACGGGGGAACCTAACTAACAGAGAGAGAAGCATCCACGACGGGGAACCTAACTAACAGAGAAAGCATCCACGACGGGGAACCTAACTAACAGAGAGAAGCATCCACGACGGGGAACCTAACTAACAGAGAGAGAAGCATCCATGACGGGGGAACCTAACTAACAGAGAGAGAAGCATCCATGACGGGGGAACCTAACTAACAGAGAGAGAAGCATCCATGACGGGGGAACCTAACTAACAGAGAGAGAAGCATCCATGACGGGGGAACCTAGCTAACACAGACATACACATTGTGCTGGGGGACCTAACTAACACAGACATACACATTGTGCTGGGGGACCTAACTAACACAGAGAGAGAAGCATCCACGACGGGGGAACCTAGCTAACACAGACATACACATTGTGCTGGGGGACCTAACTAACACAGACATACACATTGTGCTGGGGAACCTAACTAACACAGAGAGAGAAGCATCCACGACGGGGGAACCTAGCTAACACAGACATACACATTGTGCTGGGGGACCTAACTAACACAGACATACACATTGTGCTGGGGGACCTAACTAACACAGACATACACATTGTGCTGGGGGACCTAACTAACACAGACATACACATTGTGCTGGGGGACCTAACTAACACAGACATACACATTGTGCTGGGGGACCTAACTAACACAGACATACACATTGTGCTGGGGGACCTAACTAACACAGACATACACATTGTGCTGGGGGACCTAACTAACACAGACATACACATTGTGCTGGGGGACCTAACTAACACAGACATACACATTGTGCTGGGGGACCTAACTAACACAGACATACACATTGTGCTGGGGGACCTAACTAACACAGACATACACATTGTGCTGGGGGACCTAACTAACACAGACATACACATTGTGCTGGGGGACCTAACTAACACAGACATACACATTGTGCTGGGGAACCTAACTAACACAGAGAGAAGGTTCAGGTACAAATTGCCATCTTTTAAAGCAACCAGAATGCAGAGCATGGTCGCTTTGTGTGGATTATTACTGCTGTGCCAGTGCCCAGCCCCCATGACCTCTCCTGTACATAAGTATTGACCTCAATCACCAAGGATATGTTTGTTACAACATAGGGCTTCAACCTTCCCTCTAGGGATTCTGCTGAAAGTTGAGGAGAGGGGGAAAAGTGGGTAAAGCTGACAGTTCCCTCATTTGTACACATGGAGAAAAACAGATCCTATTGCTGCACAACCCACTGAGCTCATATCAAAGAACAGTGATTCACTGTGAGTTGGTGTTATCCGAGTGTGGCCCTACACATCTAACATATGAATACAATAGTAATCCTGACAGTGAATTATTAATATATTATCTAATGTACAGCTTTGTCTGACTGTTCTCCATACCAACACTGTCGTCTTTATGTTCAATGAGATCTAAAAGTGAACCAAGCCTGAAGCCTACTGCATTATAATACCTGATACTTTGGATCTTGGGCCAACCTAAACAGCAACCAGGGTTGAAAGCACGGACCAGGTGTGCAGAAGCTCCAGGATCACAATCAGACTGGGATATACCGATACGTGGAAATGACAAACCATAGTCTCAGTGTCTACTGACAGTGAGGTGAGGAGGATGGAGTGGGGTGACTCACCATGGCAGGTCCAGTCATGAGCAGAGAACAGCCGTGACACAGCTCTCCAAACTTCTCCCAGTAGTGTTTACGGCAGTACAGCTTTCCATCCTTCTCATAGTACCAGTTGGTCAGGTGGTCACAGCACTCTGAGCACCTGTGGATGGGAAAAACACGTTTACCTCTGCAAGAAATGAAGAGAGAAGAGTGGACATACGGATCCCTTCAGCAGAGACCATATCAAGTGTAGAGCAAGCTGTTTCAAGGTGATTTAGAGGAGAGTCACTACAAAGCCTGAGTGTATCATTTCAAAGACCTGTTGACAATCTCAAAGGCTTGTGTTAGATTTCTGAAAGATTCCTATTGAGCAGAGATTCCCACCACTCAAACAATGGAGTCTGAGAGATGACATGCAGATAGAACCAATAGGCAATAGACGAAGCTGGAGCAGAATAATTACAAAAAGATTCTCAAAGAAAACAGCATCTGAAAAAGACAAATACACTGGGGACTTAGTGCGAGATCTGAGTCAATTAATATTGGAAATAGTTTAACCAACACGCAAACAGATGACCGGTCTGTACACTCTCCCTCAACCAATCCTCTTTACAAAGAAAGTGAGGGTGAAAGTATCCCTTAACGAGAGGCACTGGCACTGTAGACACAGCGCAGCAAAAGCCATTCATCATGTGAGAAATGACACTGGTGAACATGATACCTTCCACTCCCAGGTTGCACTGGATGACGGTATCTACTTGTCTCTGATCGCCAGGGTACGATGTAAAGGAAGTAGGTTACCTTGTTACTGAGACATGTCACGTCTCGTTGGTGTGATCCATCACAAGGTAGGTAACACTGTGAAGAGAGTGACTACACACACACACACACAATGTCTACATGAGGGCTGTGGTTTCCCAGAAGAATAAAGCGATAAGCAGCAGACCTTGGGAAACACTGATCATTAACCTTACCTAAATACCAGCAACTAACACCAAAGGCTGCCCTCAGCTCTCCCCATCCACAGCCACATTCCAGCATCTGAATGTGTTCCAGTTGTTTCTGAGCATGATGAAGCAGCTCTCAGACAGAAAGCCTCTACACAGCCTGGTGGAGGGGGATCAACAAAGAATGTGGTGAATGCACCGATTTGTCTGAATTTCTAGTTGAGTAATGTGCATAGAGTTAGGAATGCTGAAGTTGCTGAGAGATCAGGGAGCACCTGCAGGCTGTGAGGATACCTTCAGGTAGTTTCACAGGTTATGTAAAATGGCAGCACCTGCAGGCTGTGAGGATACCTTCAGGTAGTTTCACAGGTTATGTAAAATGGCAGCACCTGCAGGCTGTGAGGATACCTTCAGGTAGTTTCACAGGTTATGTAAAATGGCAGCACCTGCAGGCTGTGAGGATACCTTCAGGTAGTTTCACAGGTTATGTAAAATGGCAGCACCTGCAGGCTGTGAGGATACCTTCAGGTAGTTTCACAGGTTATGTAAAATGGCAGCACCTGCAGGCTGTGAGGATACCTTCAGGTAGTTTCACAGGTTATGTAAAATGGCAGCACCTGCAGGCTGTGAGGATACCTTCAGGTAGTTTCACAGGTTATGTAAAATGGCAGCACCTGCAGGCTGTGAGGATACCTTCAGGTAGTTTCACAGGTTATGTAAAATGGCAGCACCTGCAGGCTGTGAGGATACCTTCAGGTAGTTTCACAGGTTATGTAAAATGGCAGCACCTGCAGGCTGTGAGGATACCTTCAGGTAGTTTCAGGTTAGTTTCACAGGTTATGTTAAAATGGCAGCACCTGCAAAATGGCAGCACCTGCAGGCTGTGAGGATACCTTCAGGTAGTTTCACAGGTTATGTAAAATGGCAGCACCTGCAGGCTGTGAGGATACCTTCAGGTAGTTTCACAGGTTATGTAAAATGGCAGCACCTGCAGGCTGTGAGGATACCTTCAGGTAGTTTCACAGGTTATGTAAAATGGCAGCACCTGCAGGCTGTGAGGATACCTTCAGGTAGTTTCACAGGTTATGTAAAATGGCAGCACCTGCAGGCTGTGAGGATACCTTCAGGTAGTTTCACACCTGGTTATAGTTTCAAAAAATGGCAGCACCTGCAGGCTGTGAGGATACCTTCAGGTAGTTTCACAGGTTATGTAAAATGGCAGCACCTGCAGGCTGTGAGGATACCTTCAGGTAGTTTCACAGGTTATGTAAAATGGCAGCACCTGCAGGCTGTGAGGATACCTTCAGGTAGTTTCACAGGTTATGTAAAATGGCAGCACCTGCAGGCTGTGAGGATACCTTCAGGTAGTGTTCACAGGTAGTATGTAAAATCACAGGTTATGTAAAATGGCAGCACCTGCAGGCTGTGAGGATACCTTCAGGTAGTTTCACAGGTTATGTAAAATGGCAGCACCTGCAGGCTGTGAGGATACCTTCAGGTAGTTTCACAGGTTATGTAAAATGGCAGCACCTGCAGGCTGTGAGGATACCTTCAGGTAGTTTCACAGGTTATGTAAAATGGCAGCACCTGCAGGCTGTGAGGATACCTTCAGGTAGTTTCACAGGTTATGTAAAAAATGGCAGCACCTGCAGGCTGTGAGGATACCTTCAGGTAGTTTCACAGGTTATGTAAAATGGCAGCACCTGCAGGCTGTGAGGATACCTTCAGGTAGTTTCACAGGTTATGTAAAATGGCAGCACCTGCAGGCTGTGAGGATACCTTCAGGTAGTTTCACAGGTTATGTAAAATGGCAGCACCTGCAGGCTGTGAGGATACCTTCAGGTAGTTTCACAGGTTATGTAAAATGGCAGCACCTGCAGGCTGTGAGGAGGATACCTTCAGGTAGTTTCACAGGTTATGTAAAATGGCAGCACCTGCAGGCTGTGAGGATACCTTCAGGTAGTTTCACAGGTTATGTAAAATGGCAGCACCTGCAGGCTGTGAGGATACCTTCAGGTAGTTTCACAGGTTATGTAAAATGGCAGCACCTGCAGGCTGTGAGGATACCTTCAGGTAGTTTCACAGGTTATGTAAAATGGCAGCACCTGCAGGCTGTGAGGATACCTTCAGGTAGTTTCACAGGTTATGTAAAATGGCAGCACCTGCAGGCTGTGAGGATACCTTCAGGTAGTTTCACAGGTTATGTAAAATGGCAGCACCTGCAGGCTGTGAGGATACCTTCAGGTAGTTTCACAGGTTATGTAAAATGGCAGCACCTGCAGGCTGTGAGGATACCTTCAGGTAGTTTCACAGGTTATGTAAAATGGCAGCACCTGCAGGCTGTGAGGATACCTTCAGGTAGTTTCACAGGTTATGTAAAATGGCAGCACCTGCAGGCTGTGAGGATTATCTCCAGGAGGATACCTTCAGGTAGTTTCACAGGTTATGTAAAATGGCAGGTTGAGGATACCTTCAGGTAGTTTCACAGGTTATGTAAAATGGCTTCAGGTAGTTTCACAGGTTATGTAAAATGGCAGCACCTGCAGGCTGTGAGGATACCTTCAGGTAGTTTCACAGGTTATGTAAAATGGCAGCACCTGCAGGCTGTGAGGATACCTTCAGGTAGTTTCACAGGTTATGTAAAATGGCAGCACCTGCAGGCTGTGAGGATACCTTCAGGTAGTTTCACAGGTTATGTAAAATGGCAGCACCTGCAGGCTGTGAGGATACCTTCAGGTAGTTTCACAGGTTATGTAAAATGGCAGCACCTGCAGGCTGTGAGGATACCTTCAGGTAGTTTCACAGGTTATGTAAAATGGCAGCACCTGCAGGCTGTGAGGATACCTTCAGGTAGTTTCACAGGTTATGTAAAATGGCAGCACCTGCAGGCTGTGAGGATACCTTCAGGTAGTTTCACAGGTTATGTAAAATGGCAGCACCAGGTTAAGCTGTGTGAGGCGCACAATCAATTCTAAACCTCTCAAGGAGATTAGTCTAGGTCACTAAACTGGCAACCCACTTACACAGACTCCCTGTGAAGAAGGGGTTGCCAGTTCTGCATACTGACTCATTCATCTGGAGGATCATTTAAAAACCGTGCAAACACACAAAATATGCCCCAAAATGTGTGTGCACCAGTTTTCACGCAAAAGTTGCCATTTCAAATGTTTTACGTGAAGTGAGAATGTGCACACCTCCCTGCAAACTTCAGACCATGCGTACGCACATCTGCTAGTGGTTGAAATATTGTATTGCAAGCTGGCAAGTATTTTGTGCAAATGGGGTATATGATGAAAAGCTTATACATAAAAAACTAACAGAAAAACATTTGAATAAGAATGCAACCATCAGTGAGAACGGCAAACCTATGTGTATTATATTCAGAATCTAAAATAATTCAACATAGGAATCATTTTCCTAATTTATTTTCATAGCCATTGCAGAATATATTCCTCACATTTTCTGGCCGTGATGGTTTCATATTCCCAAAGTAGCCATACAACAAATTTGAAATGACCATGCGCATCTCTCATTTAATTGGACCTTGTAGCCCAGTAAATAGACAGGCTATACAGTATGTATTTCAAACTTTGCAATATCATAAGCAGCGGGCTTTATAATACTGGTATAGCGTTTAACAGCTAATCTTTTACATTGAAGTAGGTCTATGTATCAAGTTAAGTTTTTAATTGTCATGTGCAAAAGTAGCCTACAGTGAAATGCCTTTCTTGCTCTTTACCAACAACGCAGTAATGATTATCAGTAGTACTATATAAAATGTATTTTAAAAAGTCAAGCAGAACAAAAACATACAAGAAATATTACTAACACTGGAAGTAGTGTAATTGCATTTCTTTTTTGCAGCCTGCCCTACAATGTTTCAGGATTTGTGGGCGGTCCGTCATATTTAGGTTGGGGAAAAAGTCGATATAAAACATTGTTGAATTCAAACGTTCTGCTGACAGGTCTACGACAATTTGACTTTGTTTTCTCATTCACAAATCGACACAGTCGATTACAACATTCTGCCAACACAGTAAATAGACCAGTAGCTTATGTTAACATTTTGACAGTATGGGTAGGATACAATAGACTACTCATACTGTCAGAATACAATATAGCTGTGTGATAGGAGCACAACATCATTGCCTATTAAATCAAAGAGCCTATACCAAGGCAAGACATACTGTATGAACCCAATAATCTATTGATAAACTAAATATTGAACAACCATTTGTATTTTGCATGCTGAAGCCTAATGCCAATAGTTCCAAATTATACAGCAAATAAAGAGCATTATTGTCACCATAAAAAGTGAATGGAGGCATTTTCCCAGGTGGAGTTTTAATGCTCGTTCACGTGTGCACAGTTGTACAACAACATCTGATTTAAGCAGGAAAAGAGTGAAAAAGTTATTTCCAGGCCTTCCTGTGCACACAGCCTGGTCTCATAGACTAGACATAACATAGCAAATCTAAATCCAGGACACTCTAATTAGTAATGATATGTTAAGTTTGGTATGGTTACATAAGACAGATGGTTACTTAAAGGAGGGATGGTTGGTCGGGATGGATGGATGGGCGTATAATGCGAAATTATAGCAACTCAAAGGTTGCGAGTTCAAATCCAATCATCACAGAAAACTTTTGCAACTTTTCAACTACTTACTACTTTTTAGCTAATTTGCAACTACATAGAATGTTAGCTAACCCTTCCCCTAACCTCAACTCTTATATCAACGCTTGATGATTCTTTGATTATCAGCTGTGTAGTACTAGGGCAAAAACCAAAACATGCACCCCTTGGGGTCCCCAGGACAGAGTTTGGGAAACACTGCCTTCACCTTTAAACAAACTCATAAACTTAACCCTAGCCTAGCTAACATTAGCCAGCTAGCTAGAATTCATAACATATCATACGCTGGGCAAATTCATAGCATATAATACAAATTGTAATTCAAAATGGGTGATGGACATCCACAAATTAATACATACCATACAAAACGTAACATATCATACTAAAGGGAGTGTGACGGATTTACGTACAGAATAATACGGAATGCTCCGAGACTAGGTTGGTGCACAGAGGGATGGTGTAGAAAAGCAGAGGGGTGCAGAAAGGCTGCCCAGATAAAGATCACATTAGTGAGGGGAGTGCTGTATGTAATAGGGAACGCTGCCCTCGGACTGGCCTAATGCCCAAATGAGATCCTTTTGTCTGACGGAATGTTGACCATACATCTTGGTTACAGAAAGAAACTAAAAAAGTGACCAAAAAGGAACTGTATTAAAACATTGTTTTTGTCTTTTTTTCCTCATCTGTACTCTCCTCTGTACTACTGAGACTGTTTAGTGTGTTAGCCAATCTGTGGTCAGTAGTAGTGCCCTACTCTATGTGATAGTAAACCTGAATATTGCATGTACACTCACGCACGCACTGTATGTGAGTATTTGTGAGGAACCTGTATATCATCATTGTGTGTGTAGAGCCAGAGTGTTTTTATAACACAGTCATGGAAACGGACAGAAACAGGATGCAATGCTGAAATACACACACACACACACCTGTGTGCGTATACGACAGGTGTGAAGAATATCCTGTCTACAGGTGTGCGTTTCAGGGAAACCAACTTTCACTGTAAAACTGAACAACGTAACGTTTGGATGTTCTCTGTTGAGTCATAGTGTGTCCTCCCTCCCTGTCATACCAAAACAACCCAATACCTGAGGAGAAACATTGGATTGGTCAGTCCTAGTGTGGGGGATAAAGGATAACTGTAGGGTGCACAGTCATGTCCCTGAATAAATAGACCAAAACAAAGATGATCTGATCTAAAAAGAACAAAAAACACAATCAGTAGAGTAAACAACACTGGTGCTTCTTGAAAGAATGAAAGAAAAACAAAAAGAGTCAGGTAAGAGGAAGGACTGGTCCTCCCAACAATGTCAGGGACTTACCCTGCTTAGACAAACGCCAACAGGCAAGCATTACTCGTTTGATTTCCTCAATTCCACATAACTAGTGGAAGGCCTTTACAAATGCCTTTTGTTTTAGTGTACTAGAATCTCCCAGGCAGGTCGCGCAACTAAAGCTGGTCTTAAGCTAGGTTTCCATCCAATTGGAGACAGATTTTCATGCAAATATTGTCAAATCGACATGAAGAAAATATGCACATTTTCCCTCTAGTGGTGTTCCCACCAAACAGACTTATTGCAGATTTAAAATATATAAAAAAAATCAGTGCATGATGACATAGTGCACACAAAATGTACTTTTTGGCTTACATTTGTATGTACCCAATAAAAATCTAAAGTTCAATGTGTTTTCATTGCATTTTCAACTCTACCAACATTTTTCTAATGAAAACGGTTGCCTTAAATAGCTAAAAATGTGCCCACTCTGGCCTTGGGACATGCGCTCTAGCCAACAGCTTGCACATAGTGCAGGTAGGTTGTGTGGGTAGGCTAGTCTACATGATGACATGATTTTGGATAAGAGTGAGAATATTTGAATTTGTCAAATAGCAGTCAAGCATGGATGATCATAACATCAGAATAAGACTCTTGATATTTATTGTAAAGGATCATCAAGCTCATCACCATGCACTTTATGAACGCTTAAGTTCAGCACTACTATTTTCATAGCATTTTACATTTCAACTTCAATGGGGTAGGGAGGAAGTCCCAAGGATTCCGGATAACGCGGACCCTTATCTCAGGGTGACTCTGTTGTGCTCCCATGTTACACTACAAGTTTCTGAGAGGGAGAGAAACCCACTCCTCTAATTCTATTGCAAGGAGGTTCCATAGAGAATTCATACTGAAATGTATTCTAAAATGCTGGAAACTGACACTAAGCATTAAGCCTATAGGGAAGCAGTGTTTTAGGAATGGAAACAACACAAACACTAGTTCAAGATGCCGTAGGACTCCCTTTCAGACTACCCAGAAGGCAACCAATGTGAACAGATAGTTACAGTTCTAATCAAACACATCAAGGTTACATTATTGCACCCCACAGACAATTAATAAGGGGAAAGGATTGTCAGTATGACTTGAGCCAGAAGGCTTCACCTCTTTTAGAGGAATAACATTGACTCATAAAGCACAATCCTTCGGAACAAGCCAGGATCCAGTTTTCCATGGCAAAAACAAAGGACTTTGTGCAGTGTCTGGCACTGCGGGCCCACGACTCTGAATCGCTGTCTAGGAATGCGGGCACACAACACACTGTCCAGTCTTTACCTATACTTTCGCCTCACAATGTCAGCCTTACTGGAACAGGGATAACGTCAGCCTTTAACAATGCTGTATCACCTGGAGGAGGTGCAAAGCTCTGTGTGCACAATAGAACAGAGCGGGGGGTAACATGGAAAAGGAAACTACTGTCGTTGCTTTAGAGTTTGACAATGTCCCACATGGAGTGAGAATAATTCTGTATTACAATGACAAAATGAATGAAGAAGTTATGAGAAAAGAGGCTCACATTTGAGGAAAACTCCAGCCCACTTGGTTTTGCATCAGTATGGTAGTCTGGATTGGAGGTTTTTTCCAAAGCAGATGCTCCATCTGAAGAGTTCATTTCACAGAAAAATTGTGAGGTGATTTGGGTGGGGGGGGGGGCAAGAGAGAAAGAATGAGCTAAAAGGAGAGAGAAAGAAGGAGCAGAGAGAGAGAAGGAGATGGAGAGAGAAAGTTTCACAACTGCATCAAGGACTTGGCTTATGAACTGACACTAGGTGCAGTGGAGCTATAAAAGAGTCAATTATAGAAATACAGAAAGAGACCCAAATACTGGGTTATGTAAGAACATTGTGCTGCTAAAAGCTTTGCTAGACATTTGAATGCTTGGGCAAATTTCAGTTTAAAAAATAAGGAACACTCACAAATGGCAAGTCCCTTCTACTCGAGGGAGACATAATCGGAAATACCTCATACTAGGATGCACAATTCAGGTAATCTTAGACTTCATTCATTTATTATATTTCAGGGGCAATTCAGAGCTCAAGGAAAACAGCTATACTCTAATCAGTTCTATTCAACTAGTCATTAGTTCTACTCTTTCATTCGTGTTACGTAACCTTGTGTGCTGGACAGGCACAGTGAGTGCCAGAAACACACTCCCTCTCCTCATTAAAGCTGCCGTGACTCTGCCCTCAATCCCAGCTTCCCCTCTCACAAAAGCCCTGTGGAGCGTATTGTCATCTTCTAGACCATGACCTGTCCATTCTTGGATTGTCTATCTGAAGTCCCATAGTCAAATCCATAAATTATATTCAGGTAAAGTAAAACCTGAGTGATTGCGGCAGGGTAGCCTTAGTGGTCAGAGCGTTGGACTAGTAACCGAAAGGTTGCAAGTTCGAATCCCAGAGCTGACAAGGTACAAATCTGGCGTTCTGCCCCTGAACGGGCAGTTAACCCACTGTTCCTAGGCAGTCATTGAAAATAAGAATTTGATCTTACCTGACTTGCCTAGTAAAATAAAGGTAAATAAAAGTAGTCCTTGTGCATAGAGTTGTTTGTTTTGTTGACCTTTGCAATCATTGGTTTTCGTGTGACATACATATATGAAACATCTGAGTCTCAGTGTCACTCTTAACGTGGAATTGACCACATACAGGGCCGACAGAAAGTATTCAGACTCCTTGACTTTTTCCACATTGTTACATTACAGCCTTATTCTAAAATAGATTAAATAGTTGTCCCCCCTCCCCATCAATCTACACACAATAGCACACAATGACAAAGCAAAAACCGTTTAGAAATATTATCAAATGTATAGAAAATACAAAACTGAAATATTACTTTGTTTTAAACGAGGCAAGTCAGTTAAAAAACATTTTTTATTTACAATGACGGCCTAGGAACAGTGGGTTAACTGCCTTGTTCAGGGGCAGAACGACAGATTTTTAGCTTGGGGATTCGATCTAGCAACCTTTTGGTTACTGGCCCAAGGCTACCTGCCGCCCCATTTACATACAGTACCAGTCAAAGGTTTTAGTTCATTTTTACTATTTTCTACATTGTAGAATAATAGTGATGACAACACTTTTAAATAACACATATGGAATCATGTAGTACCAAAAAAGTGCTAAACATATACTTTATATTTGAGATTCTTCAAAGTAGCCACCCTTTGCCTTGATGACAACTTTGCACATTCTTGGTATTCTCTCAACCAGCTTCATGAGAAAGTCACCTGGAATGCCTTTCAATTAACAGGCCAGCCTTGTTAAAAGTTAATTTCTGGGATTTCTTTCCTTGAGCCAATCAAATCAAAGTTTATTTGTCACGTGCGCCGAATACAACAGGTATTATTTCAGGCTCTTACTTACAGGCTCTAACCAATAGTGCAAAAAAAAAATATTAAGTGAACAATAGGTAAGTAAAGAAATAAAACAGTAAAAAGACAGGCTATATATAGTAATGAGGCTACATACAAACACCGGTTAGTCAGGCTGAATGAGGTAGTATGTACATGTAGATATGGTTATGCCAGCAGCATACCACCCTGCATACCACTGCTGATTTGCTTCTGAAGCTAAGCAGGGTTGGTCCTGGTAAGTCCCTGGATGGGAGACCAGATGCTGTTGGAGGGCCAGTAGGAGACACTCTTTCCTCTGGTCTAAAAAATATCCCAATGCCCTAGGGCAGTGATTGGGGACACTGCCCTGTGTAGGGTGCTGTCTTCCGCATGGGACGTTAAACGGGTGTCCTGACTCTCTGAGGTCATTAAAGATCCCGTGGCGCTTATCGTAGGTTTGTTAACCCTGGTACCCTGGCTAAATTCCCAATCTGGCCCTCAACCCATCATGACCACAAGAATCCCCAGTTTACAATTGGCTCATTCATCCCCCTCCGCTCCCCTGTAACTATTCCCCAGGTTGTTGCTGTAAATGAGAATGTGTTCTCAGTCAACTTACCTGGTAAAATAAATAAATGAATAAATGGTTAAAGTGGCAATCCATATATGATGATCAGAGAGTAGCAGTAGTGTAAAAGAGGGGATGGTGGGTGGGACACAATGCAGATAGCCCAGTTAGCCAATGTGCGGGAGCACTGGTTGGTCGGCCCAATTGAGGTAGTATGTACATGAATGTATAGTTAAAGTGACTATGCATATAGGAGAAGAAGTTTACTACACTAAGTTGACTGTGCCTTTAAACAGCTATGAAAATTCCCGAAAATTATGTCATGCTTTAGAAGCTTCTGAGTCAATCGGAGGTGTACCTGTGATGGAATTTAGGCCTACCATCAGAATCAGTGCCTCTCTGGATATAAAAGGGGGAGGCTTGCAAGCCGAAGAAGACAATCCCAACCGTGAAGCACGGGGGTGGCAGCATTATGTTGTGGGGGTGCTTTGCTGCAGGAGGGACTTGTGCACTTCACTAAATAGATGGCATCATGAGGAATTTAACATTTTGTGGATATATTGAAGCAACATCTCAAGACATCAGTCAGGAAGTTAAAGCTTGGTTGCAAATGGGTCTTCCAAATGGACAATGACTCCAAGCATACTTCCAAAGTTGTGGCAAAATGGCTTAAGGACAACAAAGTCAAGGAATTGGAATGGCCATCACAAAGCCCTGACCTCAATCCTATAGAAAATTTGTGGGCAGAACTGAAAACCCATGTGCGAGCAAGGAGGCCAACAAACTTGACTCAGTTACACCAGCTCTGTCAGGAGGAATGGGCCAAAATTCACCCAACTTATTGTGGGAAGCTTGTGGAAGGCTAACCGAACATTTGACCCAAGTTAAAAAATTTAAAGGCAATGCTACCAAATACTAATTGAGTGTATGTAAACTTCTGGGAACCCACTGGGAATGTGATGAAATAAATAAAAGCTGAAATTTAAAATAAATAAAAATAAATAGCTCTCTCTACTATTATTCTGACATTTCACATTCTTAAAATTAAAAGTGGTGATCTTAACTGACCTAAGACAGGGGATTTTAATGTCAATAATAAGAAGAGACTTGCTTGGGCCAAGAAACACAAGCAATGGACATTAGACCAGTGGAAAGGTGTCCTTTTGGTCTGATGAGTATCAATTTGAGATTTTTGGTTCCAACCGCTGTGTCTATGTGAGATGCAGAGTAGGTGAACGGATGATCTCCTCATGTGTGGTTCCCACCATGAAGGAGGTGGTGTGATGGTGTTTTATTGGTGACACTGTCAGTGATTTATTTAGAATTCAAGGCACACTTAACCAGCATGGCTACTACAGCATTCTGTAGCGATAAGCCATCACATCTGGTTTGCACTTAGTGGGACTATAATTTGTTTCTCAACAGGACAATGACCCCAAACACACCTCCAGGCTGTGTAAGGGCTGTTTGACCAAGAAGGAGCGTGACGGAGTGTTGCATTAGATGACCTGGCCTCCACAATCACCCAACCTCAACCCAATTGAGATGGTTTGGGATGAGTTGGACTGCAGAATGAAGGAAAAGAGGCCAACAAGTACTCAGCATATGTGGGAACTCCTTCAAGACTTTTGGAAAAGCATTCCAAGTGAAGCTGGTTGAGAGAATCATAGAGTGTGCAAAGCTGTCATCAAGGCAAAAGCTGGCTACTTTGACGAATATAAAATCTAAAATATATTTAGATTTGTTTAACACTTTTTTGGTTACTACTGGATTCCACGTGTTATTTCATAGTTTTGATTTCTTCACCAATGTAGAAAATAGTAAAAAATAAAGAAAAAGCCTTGAATGAGTAGGTGTGTACAAACCTGCCTGGTACTGCAAGTATTTAGATCCTTTACTCAGTACTTTGTTGAAGCATTTTTGCAGCGATTACAGCCTTGAGTATGACACTACAAGCTTGGCACACCTGTATTTGGAAGTTTCTCCCATTCTTCTCTGCAGATCCTCTCAAGCTCTGTCATGTTGGATGGGCAGCTTTCAATGCTCAGAAATGTTCAGGTCTCTCCAGAGATGTTCAATCGGGTTCAAGTCTGTGCTTTGGCTGTCCAACTCTAGGACATTCAGAGACTTGTCCCGAAACCACTCCTGCATTGTCTTGACTGTGTACTTAGGGTCGTTGTCATGTTGTAAGCTGAACCTTCATCCAAGTCTGAGGTCCTGAGCGCTCTGGAACAGATTTTCATCAAGGATCTCTGTACTTTGCGCCGTTCATCTTTCCCTCTATCCTGACTATTCTCTCAGTCTCTGCCGCTGAAAAACATCCCCACAGCATGATGCTGCCACCACCACGCTTCACCGTAGCGATGGTGCCAGGTTTCCTACAGACATGACGCTTGGCATTCAGACCAACAAGTTAAATATTGGTTTCATCAGACCAGAGAATCTTCTTTCTCATGGTCAGAGTCATTTAAGTGCCTTTTGGTAAACTCCAAGCTGGTGGTCATGTGCCTTTTACTGAGGAGTGGCTTCCGTCTGGCCACTCTACCATAAAGGACTGATTGGTGGAGTGCTGCAGAGATGGTTGTCCTTCTGGAAGGATCTCCCATCTCCACACAGGAACTCTGGAGCTCTGTCAAAGTGACCATCAGGTTCTTGGTCCCTTCCCTTACCAAAGCCCTTCTCCCCCGATTGCTCAGTTTGGCCGATCGGCCAGCTGTAGGAATACTATTGGTGGTTCCAAACTTCTTCCATTAAGAATGATGGAGGGCACTGTGTTTTTGGGGACCTTCAATGCTACAGAAATGTTTTGGTACCCTTCCCCAGATCTGTGCCTTCACACAATCCTATCTCAGAGCTCTACAGACAATTCCTTCAAACTCATGGCTTGGTTTTTGCTCTGACAACTGTGGGACCTTATATAGACAGGTGTGTGCCTTTCCAAATCATGTCCAATCAATTGAATTTACCACAGGTGGACTCCAAGTTGTAGAAACATCTCAAGTTTGATCAATGGAAACATGATGCACCTTGAGCTCAATTTCAAGTCTCATAGCAAAAGGTCTGAATAGCTACGTAAATACGGTATTTCTGTTTTTAATTTGAATACATTTGCAAAAACCTCTAAAAACCTGTTTTCGCTTTGTCATTATGGGTATTGTGTGTAGAATGATGAGGGAAAAAATAATTTAAATACATTTTACAATAAGGCTGTAACGTGTAAAAAGTGAAGGGGTCTAAAATCCTCTCCGAATGCACTGTATGTCCTATTGTACTGCCCTCAGTGTTCAGCTTAAATCCAAAGGTTTCTCAATGGGGGTCAGTAACCTGGGAATGCCAGATAGTTAAAGTCAGTCTCCATCCAGACAATGATTAAGCCACCGGACAAGATAATCTTCCAGGGCCAAAGTCCTCCTCACATTCTGTCCCGGTGACCCACCCAAATTCATGTGAGTGTTGCCTCATACACGTTTACCATTTTCCCCTTTAAAAAGGCAAAAGGACGACAATCATCTACCACCTCTAAGTTGTTAACTTGTTGTACTAACAACAATGGTTCAAAATAATAGAATGGTGGTATCTGCCACTGGGATGTGTACAGGAATGCACTGTACAATAGTTCTTCCTCACTGACCTGCCCACAATGATGCTAAAACATTCCACATGTAGAACTCTCCAGGACTACCCACATGTAGAACTCTCCAGGTCTACCCACATGTAGAACTCTCCAGGTCTACCCACATGTAGAACTCTCCAGGTCTACCCACATGTAGAACTCTCCAGGTCTACCCACATGTAGAACTCTCCAGGTCTACCCACATGTAGAACTCTCCAGGTCTACCCACATGTAGAACTCTCCAGGTCTACCCACATGTAGAACTCTCCAGGTCTACCCACATGTAGAACTCTCCAGGTCTACCCACATGTAGAACTCTCCAGGTCTACCCACATGTAGAACTCTCCAGGACTACCCACATGTAGAACTCTCCAGGACTACCCACACGTCAATTTGTAAGCATGTGCATACAGCATTTGACCACAAAGAATACCTGAAATAGTCAAAAACTGCATTTTAACCAACAAAATATAGTCTCTATTAATTTCATTGCTGCTTATTCCATGTCATAAGGAAACCAAGCTCACATGTCTACTGCACAGACAGTAAGTCCTACAAAAAAAAAAGATAAAAAAAAACAAACAGTGAATGCAACTGAAATCTATATTTAAAAGTATGACTTACTGAAAACAGGCATTGTGCCAAGTTCCTTGAAGAACCTTCACATTGAATGTGTCTTGAATTGTTCCCCCGCAACCCGCACAGTGGCGTCCATCTGTACCTGCAGGGTACAATTATGTCACTACAGGAAAAGCATACTCTATCCATTCATAAAAATAAATCACAGAAGCAATGCATTTCTGCATAGATTTTACTGACTGAACAAAGGTGAGACTTGTAATCTGTTTGCATAGACACATTTTTATATATATACACACACACACACACACACACACACACACACACACACACACACACACACACCAAAAGTTTGGACACATACATGTTTTTACTATTTTCTACATTGTATAATAATAGTGAAAACACAAACTCTTTGAAATAACACATATGGAATCATGTAGTAACCAAAAAAAAAAGTGTTATACTAATCAAAATAGATTTTTTATTTGAGATTCTTCAAATAGCCGCCCTTTGCCTTGATGACAGCTTTGCATACTCTTGGCATTCTCTCAACCAGCTTCATGAGGTAGTCACCTGAAATGCATTTCAATTAACAGGTGTGCCTTGTTAAATGTTAATTTGTGGAATTTCTTTCCTTCTAAATGCGTTTGAGCCAAACAGTTGTGTTGTGACAAGGTAGGGATGGTATACAGAAGAGAGCCCTATTTGGTAAAATACCAAGTCCATATTATGGCAAGAACAGCTCAAATAAACAAAGAGAAATGACAGTCCATCATTACATTAAGACTTGAAGGTCAGTCAATAAGGACATTTCAAGAACTTTGACGTTTCTTCAAGTACAGTCGCAAAAACCATCAGGTTCTGGGCGTCTGGTAGCCGAGTGGTTAGAGCATTGAACCAAAAGGTTGCTGGATTGAATTCCCGAGCTGACAAGGTAAAAAGCTGTCATTCTGCCACTGAACAAGGCAGTTAACGCACTGTTCCTTGATAGGCCATCATTGTAAATAAGAATTTGTTCTTAACTGACTTGATTAGTTAAATAAAGGTCCAATTTAAAAAAGCGCTATGATGAAACTGGCTCTCATGAGGACCGCCACAGGAAAGGAAGACCCAGAGTTACCTCTGCTGCAGAGGATAAGTTCATTAGAGTTACCAGCCTCAGAAATTGCAGCCCAAATAAATGCTTCACAGAGTTCATGTAACAGACACATCTCAACATCAACTGTTCAGAGGAGACTGTGTGAATCAGTCCTTCGTGGTTGAATTGCTGCAAAGAAACCACTACTAAAAAGGACACCAATCAGAAGAGACTTGCTTGGGTCAAGAAACACAAGCAATGGACATTAGACCAAATTGGAGATTTTTGGTTCAAACCTTTGTGTCTTTGTGAGATGCCGTGTGGGTGAACGGATGATCTCTGCATGTGTATTTCCCACCATAAAGCATGGAGGAGGAGGTGTTATGGTGTGGGGGTGCTTGGCTGGTGACACTGTCTGTGATCTTTTTTTTTTTTAATTCAAGGCACACTCAACCAACATGGCTACCACAGCATTCTGCAGCAATACGCCATCCCAACTGGTTTGGGCTTAGTGGGAATATAATTTGTTTTTTAACAGGACAATGACCCAACACACCCCCAGGCTGTGTACGGGCTATTTGACCAAGAAGGAGAGTGATGAGTGCTACATCAGATGGCCTTGCCTCCACAACCCCATGACCTCAACAAAATTGAGATGGTTTGGGATGTCGGAAGGCAGTGTGAAGGAGAAGCAGCCAACAAGTGCTCAGCATATGTGGGAACTCCTTCAGGACTGTTGGAAAATCATTCCAGGTGAAGCTGGTTGAGAGAATGCCAAGAGTGTGCAAAGCTGTCATTAAGGCAAAAGGTGGCTCCTTTGAAGAATCGCAAATATATTTTGATTTGTTTAAAACTTTTTGGGTTACTAAATGATTCCATGTGTGTTATTTCATAGGTTTGAAGTCTTCACTATTATTCTTCAATGTGGAAAACAGTAAAAATAAATAATAACCCTTGAATGAGTAGGTGTGTCCAAACTTGAATGGCACTGTATAAGTCTAAAAATATATGTAGCAAATAAAGATTCCAGCTAGATCTCTTTAAATGTTCCAAAAAAAAGCCTGCATTCACAAGACTTCCATTCCAATGCAATACATATTGAGTTTTGAAATGAATGGATCCAAGCTGCTAAATTCAAGTAACATTATTTTACACATCTGCCCGAACTTAATGGCAGAATCATTGACGTTGTTACAAAGTAACTATGCATGTTATGATGATCAGATGCATTGTAGCGAGCTCTCATTTGACAAATATCAGCTAACAAATGTATCAAGTCTCGAAGACCGTGCATCCCCCTAATCGTTTTAGCTTGGGCTTCCCTTTCCCCAAACAACAGATTGTATGTATACATTTTAAAAAGTCAACATTGTTATCCACATGTAAGCGTAACTATCAACTGGGAGAGACGTTTAGACTGCTCACCTTCCAGCTCCTCCATCTAATTGTTGTGTCGTCGTTATTTGTTCTTTATTTCCCAGAAAGTTCTCACAGTGATCCAGTGTGTGTTACATTCGGGGTTATTTATACTACGAATACAAGAAACGTATATAGAAATTGTAGTTTAAATCCCGGGTACATTTTCTTAGGAAGGAAAATATCGCCGTTCAGTTTTGGAATAGCCTACTTTGTTGGCAGGATGACGTCATGCAGTTGGAATTCCTGTACGGAGACCGGAAGGGATCGGCAGCAGCAACACCTGGAACAGGAGCAAATTGGAGCCGAAAGGGCAAATATCCACTACCCTGAAACTATAGCACCATCTACTGTCAGAAATATTTCACGTTATTATTTTTGTTAAACCATTTTCATATATGAATAACTTAAATGATGACATTCCCCGAGCATCTGTAATGCCAGCTTGTTATGACTGAGTCCTACACGCAGGATAGCCTACTGTTCCCCAAGCATGTCTGTGCGGCGAGTGGATACTTATACCTGAAGATAAAACACGACTTTGACACTAGTCAACCAAAATTATTGCAACCATCACACTGAATAAGCTACCCTGTAACTCCAAATCGAGCAGCTGTGAAGAAGGAAACTTCTAAGGGAAGCCATGCGGTTGGTCCATTTGGCTCTACATCAACTTTTCAAATCGCTGTTAGTGCATTCAGATTTCTATCACCTGAAACATGCACAGAACCATATAAACATGTGCACGAACTCGGCAAGTCTGCATGCATATATTTCTTTTATATTGTGCGCATGCTTCAGGTGGTAGAAATCTGAACGCACTACCAGCTTTTTGAAAAGTTGATGTAATTATACTTTCCTGTGGATATTGTCTCACATTCCTACTGCCAAACGTCCAACCCCAACGACAATGTTATTCAACATTCTGGCCTGTAGAAGTCGTGAGAGGAACTCCTGATTCAAACGCTAATTTCTGCCTGACGTAAAATGCAATGGAAATCAACGTCGGGTTTCCAGGCAAACTGCATAGGTGCAGTGGCCTAATGACTTAATTTTCAATGATTTACCTAAGGTATTGTGCCTATCTAATGTATGTTGACGACTCTTGTGGTTACTTAACTTTACTTAAGTGTCTGAGGTCGTATCGCCCTGTCCTGCTTGATGGACATTCTTGTTACATTTTCACAAATGGAATGACCACCTTGCTACAGTATTATGTCAACTGCCCAAACAACCACCAGACTGCTTTACTATATTGGCTTAGTTTAGTGCTCAGCCTCGTCATGGGAGTGAACCAATTATGGGTATAAACCCTGGATGACAGACAGGGGGCGTTGTATTGAAGGCACCACGCAGCCATCTCCTCGATTGTAAAAATATTTTTGAAGGTATAGAAATGCATATATTATGCATATAAGGTCTACATTCATTTGACACATTTACTCAATTTCAATAACTTAATGCATACTTTTAAATTATGCGAGCTAAACATAATTATGATTATTTTTTAATAATTCAAGTTGTTTTTTTATTGAGTACTAGTGTTACTGTCCCCACTTCAACAAAAACATATATATTTTTTAATGTAATTTAGTCCTTGAAACATATAATTGAAATACTGTAGAATTGCATTCATTCCTATGGAGTGCCAATAGATGCGTGGCTTCAAAGTCTCTCAATGGCCAATACCTAGCATCAGCAATCCAGGGTTTATAAACTCAGCAAAAAAATAAATGTCCCTTTTTCAGGACCCTGTCTTTCAAAGATAATTTGTAAAAATCCAAATCATTTCACAGATCTTCATTGTAAAAGGGTTAAAACACTGTTTCCCATGCTTCTTCAATGAACCATAAACAATTAATGAACTTACACCTGTGGAACGGTCATTAAGACCGTACAGACGGTAGGTCATAGTTATTAAAGCTTAGGACACTAAAGAGGCCTTTCTACTGACTCTGAAAAACACCAAAAGAAAGATGCCCAGGGTCCCTGCTTATCTGCGTGAACGTGCCTTAGGCATGCTGCAAGGAGGCATGAGGACTGCAGCTGTGGCCGGGACAATACATTGCAATGTCCGTACTGTGAGATGCCTAAGACAGCACTACAGGGAGACAGGACAGACAGCTGATCGTCCTCGCAGTGGCAGACCACATGTAACAACACCTGCACAGAATCGGTACATCCCAACATCACACCTGCAGGACAGGTACAGGATGGCAACAACAACTGCCCAAGTTACACCAGAAATGCACAATCCCTCCATCAGTGCTCAGACTGTCCTCAATAGGCTCAATGAGACATTAAATAAGAACAATACAATCATAGCAATTTCAAATGAACATCGAAATGAAAACCCTTATTTTAGCCTATTAGGGCTTGTAGGACTGTTGTAATGCAGGTCCTCACCAGACATCACCGGCAACAACGTCACTTATGGGCACAAACCCACCGTCGCTGGACCAGACAGGAGTGGCAAAAAGTGCTCTTCACTGATGAGTCGTGATTTTGTCTCACCAGGGGTGATGGTCGAATTTGCATTTATCGTCGAAGGAATGCGCTTTACACCGAGGCCTGCACTCTGGCGGAATCGATTTGGAGGTGGAGGGTCTGAAATGGTCTGGTGGCGGCATCACAGCATCGGACTGAACTTTTTGTCATTGCAGGAAATCTCAACGCTGTGCGTTACAGGGAAGCCATCCTCCTCCCTCATGTGGTACCCTTCCTGCAGGCTCATTCTGGCATGACAATGCCACCAGCCATACTGTTCGCTCTGTACGTGATTTCAGACAAGACAGGAATGTAAGTGTTCTGCCATGGCCAGCGAAGAGCCCGGATCTCAATCCCATTGAGCACATCTGGAATCTGTTGGACCGGAGGGTGAGGGCTAGGGCCATTCCCCCCAGAAATGTCTGGGAACTTGCAGGTGCCTTGGTGGAAGAGTGGGGTAACATCTCACAGCAAGAACTGGCAAATCTGGAGCAGTCCATGAGGAGGAGATGCACTGCAGTACTTAATGCAGCTGTTGGCCACACCAGATACTGACTGTTACTTTTAATTTTGACCCCCCCCCCTTTGTTCAGGGACACATTATTCCATTTCTGTTAGTCACATGTCTGTGGAACATGTTCAGTTTATGTCTCAGTTGTTGAATCTTATGTTCATATGTAACAGGGTTATAATGGTGATTCCCCTTGCCACTTTATTGTTAAGCCAATGGGTTTTTAGTTTGAGTTTGTCTTGCCTTCACCTACTCAACATGGCATCTGATTGGCTGGTTTGCGTAGCTTGCTTACGAGGGGGGATGTTCCAGTTAGAATCGTCCCAGTGAACAAGTACCAAACCAGCGGTAAGTTGTTGGTTGCAAAGCACTGTACATCAAAAGTGATTTTTATACTCTCAAGGGATGATTTAAATGTACAATTTATATCAAATTGTTTGTAAATGTTCACACACAAGATGCAGCGGTTTTTGGAGAATATTTGTTTTGCTTTTACATCATTGTGACCATAATTAGAGGTTGCAGGATGGTAATGTGACATATGATAAAGTCTCTTATGGTGGTTTATTTTATTACTTGGATGTTTTAAAGTCACCGAGTGTACTTAACATGTGACAGGCATGTTTACCTATGAGGGCTAAGGGGTTTGATCAACCACTTTTCACTCTAATTCTCAAGGAGAATAGTCTAATGACTGGAATATTTAGTGACTGATTTAAAGCAGGGTCTGCATCCTTGATATACACAGCTTTACCTTTTAGTTTTCTCTATTAGGTAGTATATATATATTTTTTCTCTGGATTATTCTGTACATATGTTGAGTGTCTTTGTATCTGGTATGTTTGCACAGTGCCGTTTTGTATTTTGTTATTTTTCTTGGCAAGTGGAATTCAGTAGGGGGGAGTGTAACAGGGTTATAATGGTGATTCCCCTTGCCACTTTATTGTTAAGCCAATGGGTTTTTGGTTTGAGTTTGTCTTGCCTTCACCTACTCAACATGGCATCTTATTGGCTGGTTTGCGTAGCTTGCTTACGAGGGGGAATGTTCCAGTTAGAATCGTCCCAGTGAACAAGCACCAAACCAGCGGTAAGTTGTTGGTTGCAAAGCACTGTACATCAAAAGTGATTTTTATACTCTCAAGGGATGATTTAAATGTACAATTTATATCAAATTGTTTGTAAATGTTCACACACAAGATGCAGCGGTTTTTGGAGAATATTTGTTGTGCATTTTGTTGTAAAGAATTCCCGCCAGTACTAGCTAGCAACTTACCGTGTCTGGTGGGGGGGGTTTCATATATTTTGTACAGTGCGTGAGTGCAGAGTTGATGGTGAGACGTGCAATTTTGTGCTGTTCCTAACAGAATAAAGCTACATGACTGGTGCTACATATTGGAGTTCCGTGTCGATGACTGATTGTACACAACGCCAGAAGAGTACTGTTACACATACAAATATTTGCATATGTTAAGTTTGCTGAAAATAAGCGCAGTTGACAGTGAGAGGAAGTTTATTTTTTTGCTGAGGTTATATGTCATTATATTGAACCAATGATTTATCTATACACTAGATGACTGACCGAGGACGCTGTGTTGATGCCACCGTGCCTCAGTCTTGGCACTCCCCCACCAGTGTAAAAAATACATTAATAAAACCTAAGCAGTCAAACAGGGAAATGGTTCCAATATTTTTTCCACCATTCATTTTTCCCTTAGGGCATTTTAGAAACACTTTAAAATATGGGCTGTTTTTCGTGTAGGCTCATGCTGCCGTGACGTTTTGATTACAGTGTAAATCCCCACGAATGATGAAACGCTCCCCTTGGGCCAATTGAGATATTGCATGCGACGAACACATTTCTGTGAATTACTACAGCTTCCGCCTTGGGCCAATCAGTGATTTTTTTTAAATGCCGGATCTCTATGGCAAGACGCAGCATTCACCCAGGTTTCATCAAAATCGGGCCGGTGCTGTATGAGATATCATGTAACTAAAGTACTTATGGATGGAGAAAGATTCACAGTCCCCTCCCCGATTTCATCGTGGGGACAACAACAAACACTGTATAGCCTCAAAACATGGTTAAAACTATCATTTTGATATCGTGGAGGGTCAGTTCTTGCATCTATTGATTTGAGAGTTCTCAAGGCCCATCAAAACTGAGGCGGGTTGTGTCTTTGTTATTGTTTCAGTTAAGGACTCTAGCTTTAACAGTAGGCCTATTTGAACAGTGGTTGGAAGTACATCTGATGATATGTCTTCATACAGGGGAATTGATTTGAGTCATGGATTGTAATGAAGTGTGCATCTGTTTTCTCTTGCACTGAAAATGTTTTCTATTTTATTTCATTTATTTGTATTACAATAATAAATCGATACAAAATGTGAATACAAGTATACTTAAAGAATTTACAAAGGACAGTTGAGTAAGTCCTAGGGGTATTATAACACGTAACACTAAGACCGTCAGCGCCAATAAGACAGAGACTTTGGATGAGGGGTGGGGCTACATCGGACATCACATTCGCGCTCGTCAGAAGGTCATCGCTACCAGAGAGGAAGAGGCAAACGAAAGGCTCCACTTTCGTCAAAATTTGTCCAAACGATAATAAGCCGACCGTCTGCATCTAAGATTTTGAGACAACGACTCCAATTGTAGGGGCGGAAACAAAACCATATTATAATACAGTGTCGCTAACGGAAAATTACGGCACGTGGGGGCGGGTTACCGATGTTTTTTTGTGTAACCCTGATGGTACATAAGCAGGTAGTATGATAACTTGCAGGTCAATGTTGCGGTGGGTTACCGGGAGTTTAGGGCATATTAGTCTGCATGTTAATTAAGAGTAGATCGGGGCATTTCATCTTGTGATATGTCAGGCAGTTAGTTATTGAATGAGATGTCTGATGCCTACAGTCTAGATAGCGCACGTCATAGACATAAGCTACTTGCGATACAATTGTGTTTCATAACGAATTTAGTTGTCGGGATTGTCTTTAATTGACTTAGACATATCTTAGTCGTGTGTCTTATCAATTTCTTGGTCTATGCTTTGTCATAATATGCAGAATAACTTTTCTGAAATAAAGGTTTTCGTCACATTTGGCGTATATGTAAATTTTAGTGATATTATCTGTTTAGTAATACTAGCATAATAGCCCATAGTGTAATTGAAATTGTTTGGTGGGAGTTAAAGACTACTAGCCTACAAGTTAAAATGGGAGTGGGGTCCGAAAATGCAGCATCCACCACCAAACTATCCATTCGTCATGGGGTATACAAAGAGGAGACGAATATCGCTCTGAAAGCACCCTTAAACGTAGAGGGTATGTTACCAAAGACAGTGGGGCACGTGACGGCAGAAAGAGCCATCTGGGGTCGCCGCATTGAGTTTGTCCTTGCATCGGTGGGGTACGCGGTTGGACTTGGGAACGTGTGGCGGTTTCCATACCTCTGCTACAGGAGCGGTGGAGGTAAGCACATGTAGGCTATTGTTGAATCTTTGGGTCCATCAAATATAAAATACTGTCAGAACAACGGAAGGAGAGGGGTAATGTAATGTCAATAATCTAGATTTAAAGTGTGTGCGTTCCAGACTGCTATTATGCATACATCAGATCCTAAACATGTGGAAATGTAAATACAGAATGCGGGTGCAGGACAATTTTTTGGGGGGTTTGTTTAATTTATAAACCAGTCTAATTACTGAACCAGTTTAGGCACATGTCATATGTTTGCAACCCTGTAGGCTAACCTTCATGAGCCACATGTGAGTGCCTTTGGTTGAACAATGGCCTCAAACAGAGACGACTGTTTTCACAATTAAACAAGGACTTGCTTTCAGAATAAAGATAATGTATTCATTGTTTAACCCATTACAGTCAAAGCCCTGTCTAACTGGGGCTTAGACTTTTAGCACATTTTTTTATTTTATTTTTACATGCATTTAACTCCTTATTTTTGTCACTAAACAGTCTCCATATTAACTTCCATTATTGTTTCCAACTGGTACCGGTGAACATACAGACAAGTGTTGGGAGGTCTGTAGGTGTCCTAGAGCAAAACAACCAACAAGTTTGAGAGTCTCACTTTTCCAGAGAGGGTCATATTAGTGTGTAGAACAAACTGTTTGGACGCTACAGTGAGAAGTTGGTAGATCAGTTGTACCAACTTCAGATGTGTCTCAAGATGTTTGAGGGGGTCATATTGCAAAATGGAGAACACCATCGTGTTTGTGAGAGTCATCTTTCCATAGAGGGGCAATGGTTTTGTTGGCCAAACCGTTCGGATGCTACAGACGATTTTGTGAGAAGACTGTTTTTTGGGATGTCTCATGGTCTGACAAACACTGTTCTAGCTCTGTCAACTTTCACTGCAGATGTGTGAAGTGCAAACATCGTCGGATACAGTGGATTGAGACGCATCCAATGCAAAAAAAAACATATTTCTAGTTCAAATGAGTTAGTTAGTTAAAATGATGCTAATTATATTTCAGCAGGAGAGTAGATGTTGACTTTTATTGATGTTGGATGTTTGTTTCTAGGTGGATGTAGGCCATTTTACCCACTTTGTGCTGATCTAGTCTTACTTGCAGATCTAATCTTACTTGCATGTCTTTAGAATAGGATTTAGCTAAACTACGCCAAGGCTACGCCAGGTTGGAATTAACTTTGATGTTATGAAGTGGACTTCTTGAAAGAGCCAAGAGGCAACTCTCCCCCATGTTACTATGTAAAAAAAAAAAAAATTGGGAGAAGAAACCAGTGGTTGTAATCCAGTACGACTCACTGCACCACCCTCACTTTTTAGACTTCTGATCTATGAGTAGAAATTGTGCCACAGAGGAACAAAAGAGATTTTGAAAAGTTAGTTCTTGGCCAACCGGTTGGGGTTTTCCTGTATTTGCAACAACAACAAAAAACCTTGAACATAACTGACAGTAATTAACAAGGTGATAAAGGTCCTGAAACAAGACACACATAAGTACATCAGAAGAAGTATGTTCCATGCTGAAAATTAACCGCTAGGTAAATTATTATGATAGTTAACTATAAGTGTGAGGAGGACACAAGTACACAATGATGACCAAGCAATTTGTTTCAATGGCATCACTGGTTTTATATTTGTTTAATGTCATGACTTTGCATTGCTTTGGCTTGTCTGGCACAGTTGAGATCTAGCTGAGATGAAGTCCAATCAAGAATGACACAGCAAAACAACAAAAACCTCAACAACAGACACTGATGATTGTGTTCTGTTGTATTTCCCTGTTCATAGTTTATTCGATCCCCGTTATCTTGTGCCGAAGCAGCAGCATCCTGGGGTCCACACAAACATGACAAGTAACAAAACACAGCTACACTGATAGACAAGGAGAGTCACAGAAATGTCAAATGCAATGATATACAACAAGAAAAAATAGGACATACAATACCACAACAAATTCTGTGTAATATGTGTGTGTGTGCGCGTGTCCCCTCACTGTCCCCACCATTCCATTAAATGTTGTTTAATCGTTTTTAATGGTAATTTTGTTGTTTGCTTGAGTAATTGGAGAAGGAAGGGAGTTCCATGCTAACATGGCCGTGTATAGAACTGTACGTTGTCGTGAATTCATTTTGAACTTGGGGATTGTGAAGAGACCCCTGTTTGTGTGTCTGAGCTGAATGTTATTTGATTATGCAAACTACAAGATAATCAGTTAATCTCTCATAACCCCTCAAAAATGAAAGACTGGCATGCATGTTAATGTTAGTTCTGTATGTGCAGTTAAGGGCAAGGCGTGCTGCTCTGTTTTGAGCCAGCTACATTTTTGCTAGATCTTTCTTTGCTGCACTTGACCATATTACCGGACAGTAATCAAGATGGGACAAGACCAGAGCCTGAACAACTAGTACAGTTGATTTGTGTCAAACGCAGAATATCTTTTTATAACAGACATACTCCTCCTCATCTTCACAACAACGTTGTCAATATGGCTTAACCATGATAACTGGTCTCACCCTTTATACACAACTCCAGTTGAGGTTTCGGTCTTAGAAAATGTTTTGAACCAAATATATTGCTTATCATTTTAGATGTATTTAAGACCATGTTATTGTTAATCACCCACTCTGATACTGACTGGAACTGTGTTAACATCACACACACGATCAAGCATTTCACATACATGATCTAGATACTGACTTAGCACTTGGTGGCCAATAGCAACACCCTAAAACAATAGGCCTTAATAGGTGACGCTGCAACCATAACACTTGACATGGGACTCCCACCGGCTTTGGTCTTTGTCATGGTAGCAACGTAGGCTACAATTTATTTTCAAGAAAACCCTCTCAAAATCAAACGGAGCTCTTTCGTTCCACGTTCAGCATGCGTTGCCCTCTTCTGCCTTGCCATGGGGTTTCCAATAGCTTCCCTAACTCCAAAGTCAAAGTTCAGGGATGGTGTCTTTGTGTTTATAAACCTTGCCACGGACCTCACTGTATAACAGAAAGGTGCTACCTTGACAGACACGTCACACTGGTTTGCTCAGGCACTAAATTAGCATCCACTAAATTCCTCTGTCATTCATTCACATCCCAGATTATGTAGCAGACATGAGGGTCTCTTGATGAGGGAGCCCTCTTGGTCTAATGGTCAAGACGGGGATTTCTCCCACGTGAGACCAGTGTTCAGAGGAGGTCAAAGGGGGTTGAATGTAGCGGACATGAGTCAGGCTCGTGATGAGGTAGCCCTGTCTGCGACTTCAAAATCAGATCACACCCGTCAAAATTACAATGAGGAGCCTGTATCTCATTCCCTCACCAGAGGGCTTGAAACAAGTATACTGCTGTAATGACTATCCTAGTTGTAACATAGGGAAATTAGACACTGTCATTATAGTAAGACACCATGTGTTGTCTTTTCATCCTTCTTAGTGTTTAGCTAGTTGTCATATGGAAGAACCTCCCGAAAGGACAACAATCTCTGCAGCACTACACCAATCAGGCCTTTATGGTAGTGGCCAGACAGAAGCCACTCCTCAGTAAAAGGCACATGACAGCCCACTTGGAGTTTGCCAAAAGGCACCTAAAGGCTCTCAGACCATGAGAAACAAAATTCTCTGGTCTGATGAAACCAAAATTGAACTCTTTGGCATGTTGGTGGCAGCATCATGCTGTGGGGATATTTGTCAGCGGCAGGGACTGGGAGACTAGTCCGTATCGAGGCAAAGATGAGCAGTGCAAAGTACAGAGAGATTCTTGATGAAAACCTGCTCCAGAGCACTCAGGACCTTAGACTGGGTTGAATGTTCACCTTCTAACAGGACAATGACCCTAAGCACACAGCCAAGACAACGCAGGAGTGGTTTTGGGACAAGTCTGAATGTCCTTGAGTGGCCCAGCCAGAGCACAGACTTGAACCTGATCTAACATCTCTGGAGGAATAAACAGTTAAATCAATTTTAGAATAAGGCTATAAAATGTAACAAAATGTGGAAAAAATCAAGGGGTGTGAGCACTTTCTGAAAGCACTGTATAGTGTATTTACTGTCGTCTGATATGATTCCTAGCCTGGTCCTTTGTCTTCTCTAAACTAATGATCACTTTTGGTACATTTTTCTAACTAGCGCCTGCGGAACAGGTTTTGTGCTTCTACACCTGCATTGCTTGCTGTTTGGGGTTTTAGGCTGGGTTTCTGTACAGCACTTTGAGATATCAGCTGATGTACGAAGGGCTATATAAATAAATTTGATTTGATTTGTCTGCGAGACCGGGAGTGACTTTCGTAGCATCTTAGAACTTAAGCAGCAGGTTAGGAGAATTAGGTGAAGGTTAGGGAAAGGGTTAGGGTTAGCTAAAATGCTCTCCTAACCTGCTACAAAAAGTCACTTCCGGTCGTAGCTGTTCTTCATCTAGTCACAACCGTGGAACAGATTCCCGGTCGTCTGTAATGACTCACAAATCAATCAAGAATTGGATTTTACTGTTCTTATATTACTAATCTATTTGTGTCCTTCACTTCCTTCTTTTAGGTGCCTTCCTCATTCCTTACTTTCTCATGCTGTTTCTGTGTGGAATCCCTCTGCTCTTCATGGAGTTTGCCATTGGGCAGTATACCCGACTGGGACCAGTGCACGCTCTAGCCAAAATCTGCCCCTTGTTCAAAGGTGAGTGATATCCACAGTCCTATTGTTTACCAAGGCCTCACATTATGTGCAAGAACAGCCACAGGCTGGTTTTATTAAGCATTTAGCTACCATTTCCTGTTTGTTTTTAGTCAATGTGGAACAGTCCAGCAAAGAGGCAATGGTGTTTTAATAAGTGCATACAAACAATAGGCCTACTTGGCAGAGGTAAAGGGATTAACACATGGAGGCTCAGTTTGCCACTGTTCAAAAGGGGAAGGGATAAATAAACTGTCTTATCAGGTTCCGGTGTCACTCAACATTGCGCATGGTTACATGCACCCGGTAATGAGATTATAGTCTGGTCAGATTTAATAAAATAGTTTGATTACACCGATTTCCCTAATAATCCTGTTTACATGGACACATCTGAAATCAAGCTACCTGATGGCACTCTGATAAATGCAGAATAAATGTTCTACCACAGAGACCATGTTATTTTTGGGAAGCATATTTGATTCTGAGTTCAGACATGTAAAGTTTGTATGTGAAAACTACTTCTAAGATTCATACGGTGCCTTCAGAAAGTATTCCTATCCCTTGACTTATTCCACATTTTGTTGTGCTATTAAAAATGAATTCAATCATTTTTTTCCTTCATCAATTTACACACAATACCCCATAATGACAAAGTGAAAACATGTTGGACATTTTTGCAAATGTATTGAAAATGAAATACAGAAATATCAAAGAGCTTTCCAAAATTTGTCCATTTTATTATTTTCAAATTTTTTCAAGCTCTGTCAAATTGGTTATTGATCATTGCTAGACAACCATTTTCAGGTCTTGTTATAGATTTTCAAGAGGATTTAGGTCAAAACTGTAACTCGTCCACTTGGGACATTCACTGTCTTCTTGGTAAGCAACTCCAGTGTAGATTTGGCCTTAGGTTTTAGGTTATTGTCCTACTGAAAGGTGAATTCATCTCCCAGTGTCTGGTGGAAAGCAGACTGAACCAGGTTTTCCTCTAAGAGTTTGTTTGTTCTTAGCTCCTTTCCGTTTATTTATTTTTATCCTGAAAAATTCCCCAGTCCTTAACGATTACAAGCATACCAATAACATGATGCAGCCACTACTATTGTTGAAAATGGGTAGAGTGACATTCAGTAATGTGTTGTATTTACCCCAAACGTAACACTTTGTATTCAGGACAAAAAGTGAATTGCTTTGCCACTTTTTTGCAGTAATACTTGTGCCTTGTTGCAAACAGGATGCATGTTTTGGAATATTTGTATTCTGTACAGGCTTCCTTCTTTTCACTCTGTCAATTAGGTTAGTGTTGTAGAGTAACTACAATGTTGTTGATCCCACCCCCCAGTTTAATGGCTGAGATATGAGAAACTATGTAGCTGTTTTAAAGTCACACCATTGGCCTCATGAGCAGTTTCTTTACTCTCTGGCAACTGAGTTAAGAAGGATGCCTGTATCTTTTTAGTGACTGAGTGTATTGATGCACCATCCAAAGTGCAATCAATAACTTCACCATGATCAAAGGGATATTCAGTGTCTTTTACATCTTTACCCATCTACCAATAGATGGTGACAAACAAGGGAGTCCACACGTTGGCAGTTAAGGAGTAACACAAATATTTATTAATAAATAACTAACCAAGTATAAAACTACAAAGGAAAACTAACCTGTGATGTGTGAAAGTAGGCATGTGAGGGATGTAAGGGAGATGCATGGATGAAGGTAACATGTGTTGAAGGGTGCACCTAATCAAAAAACATAATCAACCAGATCACAAAGCAAAATGGTGCTTGTGTAGAGAGAGCCACGACTGGGCACCAGGAACTTTTATCTCCTAGTTGATCCCAAACTCAGGTGCAACTTGTCACCTTAACAACCCAATCAGCTCCACCTGTCCCCAATCTGCAAATAAAAGCAGAAACACAGAGCTGGCCGCAGGGAGCGTAACACCCCCTCCCATAAAAATCGGGGACTAACGAAACCCCGAAAACAAAACCCACAATTACAACTGATCAAAAACCCTAAATAATAAAGGTTCAGACACAATACTATACATACCATAAAGGTAAGAGGCCCACCAGGTGCCCATGACACCAATCCAACCAAATTGACCCCACCATCCAACCTCCGACACCACGGTACCCGGAAGCAACAATTTAAGAGAAAGAAATTGAGACCGAGTGACAGGAGAGCAGAAGCCAGAGCAACGGGAAGGACAAAATAAACCCTGTACAGACCACCAACCGAAAAGAAAAACAAATGCAACAAAGGTGTCCAAAGATTGACTAAAGTGGTGCACGGGAAAGCGCATCAGCCACCACATTATCTACACCTTTTACATGTCGTACGTCCAAATGGAACGCCTGCAGAAACAAACATCAGCGCATAATCCTGCGATTTAGGCAAAGCATGGTGTGCAGGAAAGTAAGGGGGTTGTGGTCAGTGTAAACCACAATAGGGACCACACCCAACCCCACATATACCTCAAAATGCTGCAACACCCAGATTAAGGCAAGGGCCTCCCTCTCCCCCACTGAATAATTCAACTGATAGCCATTTCTCCTGAAAGTTTAACAGCTAACATGATGTTCAACACCTCCTTCATCTGCTTGAAGCAACACGGCACCTGCCTCCACATTACTGGCATCCACATATAGGCTGAAAGGCTGTTCCAATCGTGGGGCAGCCAACACAGGGTCAGAGCTAAGAGGGAGTTTCACATTTTCAAAAGCACTCTGACAGCAGGAAGACCAGATGAAATCAGCCCTCTTCAATAGATCAGAGGTGCTACAACTGTGGAGCAGTTGCAGCAAAATACCCAGCCATACCTAGGAAGCGTTGCAGCTCCTTCTTGGTGGTGGAAACCGATCGATAGCGGCCACTTTAGCCCGCACCAGGAGAACAAGACCCTGCCCGACCACTCTGCCGAGGTAGATCACTGTTGCCTGGGGAATATCACATTTGGCTAAGTTCCCAGTGAGACAGGCCTCAGCCAAATGCTCAGAGTCCGTATCTGCACCAGATGTCGCTCCCAAGTGTCACTATAAACAACCACATCATCTAGATAAATAGCACAGCCTTCAAGGCCAGAGATCACCCTATTCATAAGACGCTGAAACGTAGCAGGAGCTTTGCGTATGACTCATGTCTGTATAGGAGAAAATACCTGAAGGAGTAATAAAAGCAGATATTTCACAAGCTTTTGATGACAAAGGCACCTGCCAGTAACCCTTCAGCAAATCAAACTTGCTGACAAACCGGGCAGCACCAACCTGATCAACACAATCTTCCATCCGTGGGAGTGGGTAACAGTCCGGTTTTGTCACACTAACCTTACGGTAGTCAGTGCAAAATCTAAGAGAACCATCTGGCTTGCTAACCAAGAGACACGGGAAGGCCTAACTGGAGAATGATGGTACAGCGATATCATTAACTAGCATGTACTCAATCCCTGAGTCCAAGTGACGTAGCTTCTCCAATGAGACACAATAAAAACATTGTTTAATGGGGACAACAATCCCAACAATATCATGCACTACCAAATGTGTACGAGAAGGTGTCAACAAACAGACAAACTCAGTGATCAAATCAGTTAACTCTGCTTGACAATCATCAGACATGTGACCCAACAAACCCAACAACAAAAAGTTTGCAAGGGACTCTGAATTCATCAACCTACCCTGCAAAATACCATCAGGGCCCGGCACCCCCTCACCATCACACTATGTGGAGTGGTTGACCTCAGATCAACTGATTCCACCAAAAGAACAGGACTAACCACGTCAGTTTTAGCACACAGTTCTGATTTAGCAAATTCAGAAGAGAAACGAGCACAGCTCGCCGGTCAAACAACCTTTTCAGCCTCACCTGAGAGGATGCTAGTTTTTCTTTAGTCATTTCACAAGCTACATACAACCTGTGTCGGAAACTGCTAACATATGACAAAACATTTTGGGGAGGCTCAACCACCTTCCAATCCTCCTTTTAATACAGCAAGGGGACCACACAGTATGCCCAAAAACAAGGTCATTCGGACTGAACCCAGTGCTCTCTTGTGATACTTCTTTAACAGCGAGTAGCAACCAGGGTAACCCCTCTTCCCAGTCACGTTCTAATTCAGTGCAATACGCACGTAGCATTGACTTCAAAGTCTGATTAAAAACGCTCAAGGCCCCCTTGACTCTGCGCACGATAAGCACTGGCCTGATTATGTTTTAAACGCAATTGTCGCAAGACTTGTGCAAATATGTGCGAAGTGAAGTTGGAACCCTGATCGCTCTGAATCACCTTAGGTGTTCAAGAAATTGAGATGAACTGTGACAAGCCTTCACAACAGACTTAGAGGTAATGTTGTGAAGTGGATAGGCTGCAGGATGTCTTGTAGTCTGACACATCACAGTTAACATGTAGGTGCTACCAGCTTTAGAATATGGTAAGGGTCCAACACCATAAAGAATTAAATGCTCAAATGGCTGGCCTGTAACAGGAATAGGTTGTAGCGGGACTGGCTTTAATATCTGATTAGGCTTCCCAGTCAGCTGACGAGGCCACAAAATTCAATCATAGGGCTTAGTAAAACCTAAGTGACCAGAAACGTCATGAGACGTTTTCAAAACTAGATCTCAAAGCTTCGAAGGAACAATAGTGTCACCCACAAAACCTTTGCTGTGAGGCGTTCATTTCCTCACCAACAACTGATCTTGAATGTGGTAACCCTGGGCAGCACTCCTTACCACCTCAACCGGATGTACTTGATCAAATAAACCTTTTTAAGGTAGGATCAGTGGACTACTCCATCACAAGATCACTACAGGACATAGGCAAAGGTAAATCATTTAACGGATTATCAAACTGTTCGGCAAATGTGTTGTGTAAGATTAGTTTTGACCGTAGTGTCAGCACGGCTCATAGCACGAGTCATGGCGCATGCAGAGAATACCCCCGGGAATCTCTCTACGTTTTCATCAATAATCCCTACATGAGATGGGTATAAGAAACCACCAGAGGAGACACGACTACCGGCTAAGTTATTACCCAAAATCACATGAACACTGTCAACGGGGAAAAAAGGGACACACCAAGGGAAACCTCACCTTGCGCTAGGTCAGATATAAGTTTGACTTTGTGCAAGGGTACAGACGATGTATTCAAACTTATCCCTTGAATCAGGACACTGGTTCCTGTATCTGTCTCCATAGAAAAAGGCAGAACAGTCTCCAAAACAAACGATTGAGGCACCAGTGTCTCGCAGAATCTTTACGGGCACTTGCACATCACTTCCCAATAGTGAAATAAACGGCGAATAATCAGTACTAAAAGGTTTGGACAATTCTTGAGCTTGCGCAACAGGATTAACATGAGGGACAGGCCCAGCTAATGCAATAGGTTTTACATTTCTGCTGGCCTTCTTTTTTTTTTACCAAGGATAGGACATTCGTTCTTCCAGTGCCCTTCACCTTGACAATAAATACAGATTTGACTTGCATCATGACGAGTACATCAACGATTGAATTGATAACTCAACTCTGGACTGTTTTTCACCTTTCTGCAACGTTCTGAAACGCTATCTATACGCTTCAGGGACCAACTCGTAAGCATGCAGGACAGCAACCTTTTACGTAATCGGCACTATCTGTAGCGCTAAGAGATGAGTGAGCCTTACCGGTCAAAACACACTGTAGCATCAAAGTACAGTCTGCATCAGGCCAAGCCAGAGAGTCTGTTCAAATAACGTCAAAAATAGATCAGGATCCTTTTCAAAAAGATTTTGGGCAACAACTGGAGATTAATAGCAACATCAAAAGGCGGAGAACGACCAAGGGAAGAGCGTCCCATTGGGGAGCTTGAATAGTCTTTCTCAAAAGAAATTTCACCTAAAAGCTTGCCTTCTCTGAGTTCTAACCGCTGATGTTGCAACCGCAGTTTAGCTTGTTCCGTATCCTGCTTCAACCTTTCCAGATCTTTGTCACGTTGTAGCTGCAATAAAAGTAACTCCTTTTTCTGCTCAAATGTCAAACCAGCACTGGACACAATTTGGAACGTCCAATACAGCTGGACGAGGCCCTTCTTTGTGAGGCATTGGAAAACCTCCCTGGTCTTTTGTGGTTGAATCTGTGGTTGAAATTCACTGCTCGACTGAGTGACCTTACAATTATCTGTATGTGTGGGTTATAGAGATGAGGTAGTCATTCAAATATCTTGTTGAACTAAACTATTGCACACAGTGAGTCCCTGCAACTTATGTGACTTGTTAAGCACAGTTTTACTCCTGATCTTATTTAGGCTTTTGCCTTAACAAAGGGGTTGAATACTTGACTCATTTCAGCTTTTCATTTTCATAAAATTGGCAAAACTTAATTCCATTTTCACATTATACCGTATTGTGTGTAGACCAGTGACAAAAACATCTCAATTTAATCTATTTTAAATTCAGGTTGTAACACAACAAAATGTGGAAAAAGTCTAGGGGTGTGAAATACTTGGAGGGCATTCAGTTGTGCCGAACGCACTTCACTCGCGCTAAAGAGGGAGGCTCGCTCGGCTGGTGCTAGCACATGCGCAGATCAAATAGCTGTAACGCCTATTGTAAGGTGTTTACTTGTTCTAATTATTTGAAAGATTGCTCAGAACCAGGTGTTTTTAATTGGCGTATTCTTAAATTTGGACTTTACGTCGATTTTTTTAAAAGTTAAGCAGAGTTAAGGTATATACGTGACCTTTGCATAATCTGCCTACTGACAATCTGTTTTAATATCAAATTATTACTGTGCAAGTAATCGTACTCCGACACGACTCAAAATTGGGTCTTAAAAATATGCTACACCTTTTGTTGACATCAGTTATTTACACATTATGCATTGGACGGAAAGCCTACTGGGTTTGAACTTCACAGAATAAAAGATTATAAAATGAATGCAGTCAACTCCCACTCATGAGTATTTACACTATACCATGCATGCAGTAACAATGTGTAGCCCACTTGTTAGTGTAGTGATCAATAATATTTAACAATCTACAATTGATAGACCTGACTGACTCCATTTGATATTAATTTGTTCTACTATTTGTCCTTTATTTCTGCACTGTTGGGAGAGGCCCGTGAGTAAGCATTTCACTGTTAGTCTATACCTGTTGTTAACGAAGCATGTGACAAATACAATTTGATGTGATTATAGTAAAACCATGTGCATTCAAGTATTGTGCGTTTTAGCTGACTAAGATCAAGGAATGGTCATGAGAAGCGAATGCAAAACGCAAGTATTATTTAATAATGTTGTAGAATGAATGGATTCACAACGGCATAAAGCTTAAGATACAGAGCAATACTGACATTTAACATAGCAAAGAATGTACAAAGAGATGTCTACTAGGCCTGTGGCCTAGAAGTCTAGGAAATGAGAATTGATCATACAACCTTCCTCCATGGACAGTTTACAGGATAAGAGGGCGAACAACAGACCTTCATTTCATTTATACCAGTTCTGACTTGTTTGTATTCAAAATCAAATTGTTGACCAAACCGAAGGTAATAAAACTAAGATATCAGATCAAACCAGCCAACATCCTCTAGGAAGGGAGTCACATCTACACTATATATACACCAAAGTATATGGACACCCCTTTTGTGGACCCGTTGTTGACAGGTGTATAAAATCAAGCATATAGCCATGCAATCTCCATATACTAACATTGTCAGTAGAATGGCCTTACTGAAGAGCTCGGTGGATTTCAATGTGGCACCGTCAGAGGATGCCAACTTTCCAACAAGTCAGTTCATCAAATTTCTGCCCTGCTAGAGCTGCTTCGGTCAACTGTAAGTGCTGTTATTATGAAGTGGAAATATTTATGAGCAACAACTGCTCAGCTGTGAAGTGGTAGGCCACACAAGCTCACAGAAAGGGACTGCAGGGTGCTGAAGCGCGTAGCACGTAAAAATCGTCGGCCCTTGGTTGCAGCACTCTCACTACCGAGTTCCAAAATGCCTCTGGAAGCAACGTCCGCACAAGAAGGGTTCGTCGGGAGCTTCATGAAATGGGTTTCCATGGCCGAGCAGCCTCACACGAGCCTAAGTTCACCATGCACAATGCCAAGTGTCGGCTGGAGTGGTGTAAAGCTCACCACCATTGGACCCTGGAGCAGTGGAAACGCGTTCTTTGGAGTGATGAATCACGCTTCACCATCTGGCAGTCCAATGGACAAATCTGGGTTTGGTGGTTTCGGTGGAAGAGGTATAATGGTTCGTGCTAGGCCCCTTGGTGCCAGTGAAGGGAAATCTTAATGCTATAGCATACAATGACGTTCTAGATGATTCTGTGCTTCAAACTTTGTAGCAACAGTTTGGGAAAGGCCATTTCCTGTTTCAGCATGACAATACCCCTATGCACAAAGTGAGGTCCATACAGAAATGGTTTGTCGAGATTGGTGTGGAAGAACTTGACTGGCCTGCACAGAGCCCTGACCTCAACCCCATCGAACACCTTTTGGATGTATTGGAACGGCGACTGCGAGCCAGGCGTAATCGCCCAACATCAGTGTCAGACCTCACTAATGCTCTTGTAGCTGAATGGAAACAAGTCCCTGCAGCAATATTCCAACATCTAGTGGGAAGCCTTCCCAGAAGAGTGGAGCCTTTTATAGTATCAAAGTGGGGACCAACTCCATATTAATGCACATATTTGGGAATGGATGTTTGACGAGCAGGTGTCCACATACTTTTGGTATGTAGTGTATGTGTGATAACCCAAGGGGGTGGGCTGGGAACACTTGCATATTCATCAGTCTGTTCCATGTCAATTTTTGCCTAACCACACATAATCTAGTTCCCAACCCATATCTCCACAGATGGCCAGGTTAGGAGTCAGTTTGTGCACACCAAGAAAGCAGTGGATTACTCTGTTTTGAACATTGTAACAATTACACTTGCTTCATGACAAATCATTCAAATTAAGTGTTTTATTTGTTCATTATGGTTTGGCCTTTTTGAATTACAGGGATGTGTACTTGATCTGGGTTGTGACTCTGAAAGCACTCATTTGTCATTTTGCTGGACTGTGATAATAGGAGCACATTATCCTGAGAACCGCCTGTCTGCTTGTTTAATCAATTATGTGCATTGTATTGAGTGTGATTGATATTTTATTGAATATACAATTCTGTCTGTCACAAAACCAAATGATTTCAGATTTGTTGTTGGCTGAGACCTTGTACAATGTCAATTTTAGTACCTCAATTAGTCTCCAATTATTTGGCCCTGCTTTTCTGGAAGGGTAATTTTGATTGAAATTTAATCAGTGGGGGCTTTTGTTTTTGAGCTGACGCGCACACATGTTCAAATTACTCAAGGAGTGAAATGTAGTACATTCTGAATAACAGCAGCCAATTCAAATCTAAATTTGGAATCAAGTATGGGTGATTCAGCATATGTTCTTGATATCCACAATATTTCTCTTGATCGAAATTCACATTGTTTTCATGAGCACCACTTAGAACCCCCCCCTCCCCACCCTTAACACATCTAATTAGCTCAGGATCAGTGGCTCTAAACAAATGTCTTCAGTGTTTTACTTATCACATGAGAGATGAGAGCATAGTATGTTCTCTTTCTAGTGTCCGCTGCAGGGCACTATTTTCCATCTAAGTTAAAGATTTCAAACTTTCTTCCTGGATCTTGTTCTGCAGTCCAGGAGGCACACTTAAGTATTAAACTTTCTAAATAGTGAGTTGTATTTTGTTTAATTCATACTCAATAATTATTTTTAAAAAAATGTTAAACTCAAATTCCTTTTGAACACTGAATGGCCTCTGACTACAGAACACTAGCAGTCACGTAATGCTCCCTCCAATGTACAAGAGCCCAGCCATCAACATCCATTGACTCTTGGGGTTGAATCAATAAGGTCACCTGTTCTAACTGAAGACTTTTCTCCGTAGTTTTTATCTCCTCAAAGACAGAGATAGTCTACCCGGTCAAAGCGTATGGTTCCGTCCCTTGATTTATCGCTCATTTCAGACTGGTAATGGCTCTGTGCTAAGCAGGGGACAAAAGCAGGTAGTTCTTTCTGTATATTTTTTTGATTGATATTACTATGCCACACTGTGATACACATCGCTCCTCTGTTAAATAAAAATAATTTAAACACGGGACTGATGTCCTACAGTGTAATTACTGAATAGTATATGAATGTATCATGGTAAAATCCTCTCCTATTCCCCTCATGACCCACCATTGTATCTTTCTTTATCTGTGGGTTGTATTTGTAATGTGATTTGTAAGGTGATTTTGGGGGTTGAGCTTGGATACAGAATGCAGCACATTCCTATTAATTCCTAATGTGATTCTATTACAAATCCCATTCCACATGGCATTGATGAATTTATCATACACCAAGCTCACATTCTATACAACTACGTCTGATGGTTTTCTTCCGTTTCAGCTAAAACTGAGCTGACGGCTCTTCTTATGCAAAATGCTTTATTCCTCCAAAAAACCTTCTGGTTTAGGGGCATATTTAAAAAATATATATATATATATTATTATTAAAAAGACAAAGCTTTGCTTTGATTTGTTTTATATTTTGAGCGGCCTTGTATGTAGTGTTTTGGCTGATTGTCTGTTTGGCATCCTGGTGTCCCTGAGATGTGTCTTCTAATTCGTCAGAGGGTTTGGCTTTGAGTGGGGGGTGTTTACTCCTATGGGGACCGGGAGGGGCTCAGCTTACCTGATTGCTGCTAGCAACGACTGATAACATTTTGTTTTGCTTTGGAATTCATATTTTTTTTGGTTGTGTGGCCATTTCCTTGTTTAAGTATGTTTGTGTGGATTTATATACACAAACAAAACAATGATTTATTTTATTACCAGATGGAACCAGTTCTTCTTAATCATAAGAACCTGCGTCCATTTTGTTGTTGGCGGTATCACAGGCATGTCAGGTGACTTCACCATGACTTAGCTTTACAGGTGCAGTAGCAGAATCTACACAGGGAAACTTTGGTCATGAAAAGGTTAAGTTTAACACAATGGGTTAATATTTGAATAATAGATGTACGTGTAGCATTGGATCAGAAGAGCTTTTGTTTCTGAAATCATAAATTAGTTTAGTGGCTGGCAAGATTAGCCCAAAAATGTGTTGCAATAGTAAAATACAGATTGTATCAATGCTGCAGTGAAAGATTGAGATCGGCTACATGACTACAGCATGTGTTGGGGCCTCCCGGGTGGCGCAGTGGTTAAGGGCGCTGTACTGCAGCGCCAGCTGGGAGGTCCGTGGGGCGACACAATTGACCTAGCGTCGTCCGGGTTAGGGAGGGCTTGGTCGGTAGGGATGTCCTTGTCTCATCGCGCATCAGCGACTCCTGTGGCGGGCGGGCGCAGTGTGCGCTAACCAAGGTTGCCAGGTGCACGGTGTACCCTCCGACGCTCATCCAACCCGGCTTAAGAAGCAGCTGGCTGGGTTGTGTATCGGAGGACGCATGACTTTCAACCTTCGTCTCTCCCGAGCCCGTACGGGAGTTGTAACGATGAGACAAGATATTAGCTACTACAACAATTGGATACCACGAAATTGGGGAGAAAAAGGGGTAAAAAAAACAACAACCTAGCTTTATATTCGCTTTTATCTGCTTTTTCTTAGTAATTACCTGACAAAATAATTCTTACAGTAACTGAACCATGATCCAAGTTTCGTAATTTTTTTTGTACTACTCCTACTGAATTCTCCCTCGTCGGCAGTATTGCAGCCCTGGGTTGTTAAACTCGCTTTGACAGGGAGAACGCAAACAACATTACGCCACTCTGAGTGTGTTTGACAAGCCAATAGAGCAGACCATCCCCTTAATTAGTGGTGTGAAGGGAAAGCGCAAACTAGGATGGATGAAAGGAAAGGAGGATTATGGTGTGCAGTAGTTCCAACTGATCCTGGAGGTCAGTAGGGTTATATTGGGTTGAGAGGTGTTTTCTAGTCGACTCACCCTCCATATTGTCCACAGCATTCCATTATTCTTTCTCTGCGAACAATGCCAATATACACTGAGTGTACAAAACAGTAGGAACACCTTCCTAATATTGAGTTGCACCCCCTTTTGCCCTCAGAACAGCCTCAATTTGTCGGGGCATGGACTCTAAAAGGTATCGAAAGAGTTCCACAGGGATGCTGGCCCATGTTGACTCCATTGCTTCCCACAGGTGTATCAAGTTGGCTGGATGTCCTTTGAGGGGTGGACCATTCCTGATACACACGGGAAACTGTTGCGTGTGAAAAACCAAGCAGCGTTGCAGTTCTTGACACACTCAACACGTTGTGCCTGGCACCTAATACCATACCCCGTTCAAAGGCACTTAAATCTTTTGTCTTACCCATTTACCCTTTGAATGGCACACATACACAATCCATGTCTCAACCTGCCTCCTCCCCTTCATCTACACTGATTTGAAGTGGATTTAACAGATGACATCAATAAGAGATCATAACTTTCACCTGGATTCACCTGGTTTTGTACACTCAATGTATTTTTTAAAGTTTGGAGCATGAAGCATTTGAGATTATTTTGTGAGGCATCAAACATGACCTGACCTCACAGAGATTTGTTTGTCAAGACACAGTTCTTCTGTCAGAGTACATTAATGTACATAGTCCAGTGGAATGCTTTATGAACAGTAGACAGTCATTACACAGCTGCTAAACTGTTGGAGCCTCGCTACATATTCTAGGAGCGAAGGACTAAACTTTTTTAATCAAAACTATTTAGAGAAACACGTCACTGTTTCTGACTAATGCAATTCTAAGATTAACTTGTTGATAATTCTAAATCGGCTGGCTGACACAGTTAATTCCAGCTCTCCGTGATGTTTTCGTATGAGAAATTGCACAACGTTTGGTTATTCAGTGTCCAACTGAGAGACACTTGACCCAGCACAGCAGAGGACCCAATTTCGGGTAGTAAACCTGGACTACTCTTATCACAAGGTCTAATCATGCCACAGGGACGTTGTTCTAATAATGGAGTCATTGTGTACGCTACTAGAAAAAAAACTGTTTTTTTTTTTTCCCCTCAACAATAAAAAAAGAAACCAACAAAAAGCTAAAGAATGAACAACTGAAACGATGTATGCCTGTTTCGTTTCTTTCTAAATTTGATCAATTTTGTCATGTTGTTGGACTGTGTCGCAAATGAAATCCCAACTCATTATATCCACAGATATGGATGTCCATATGACTCTTCTTCAGTTCCCATAAAATAGTGGATTTATTCAAAATGACAAACTGCTGGCCTATTTAGTTGTGACCCGGTTATGGCCAATGTCAGGGCCGTGCACAGACGTTTCAGGGGGCAGGTGCAATAAATAAATAAAAGCATAGGCCTATTTTATTTCTGCAACAACACACTCATCACAAATTGTAAGAAAGCTAGTTGCCTCCTAAAGACATCATTGATATCGGAAAAAGTGGGTGGGCTGTCAGCCGATCGTTGATGATTGATGTAAATCTGCAAGCAAGCTGGCTCAATAAATCACAATCCGTAAAATAATTATCTAAATAACTGTATAATATTCATAATCTTCTAACTCTTGATATGGCTGGCTAGTTAGTGGCCTGTGTGGATATTTTAGAATATGATGGTTAGCTAGAGTCTACCATCTCAGGTGCTGCTGCTGATAAACATGTGCAACTCCCAACTAAAGAAAGGATGGAGTTGGGTCTGTAGAAGCAGCCGCTCCTCTGTCTTTTTACCGGTCTCTGTTGCTCGTATCAGCCAACCAGACCTAAATATTGATGATGTTAATTAAATGTTATGCTGCAGCTTCTGTGGCAGTACTGTTGAAACAGTATTCAAAAGAGGACCAGTGCGCTCTCAGAAGTTTGGTTGGTGTGCAAAACCTGGGAATTCAGCAGAAGGCTGCAGAGCTGAAACGGGTGTACGCTATCCCTGATGCAGTGAAAATATATTTTTTTAAATGAATATTTTGAGTGCGGACCCATCTTTTTAATACCGTTGATATTTAAAAAAGGTAATTTGATACACATACTCATGCATCTCAAGACATTCATGTTTGGATAATGTACACACAATCTCTGTGGGCAGACCGGGAAAAAGCAACCGATTTTTGTGTGCAAGCTCCAGGGCAGACCAACAGGTGCAACCAAGGGACTGGCTGGTGGGTGGTGACTTGCGGTCAGTTGCTTCAGAACATCAATGACAAACTGTCCACAAAAAAAATATTATGCCACCACCCAAAAAGGCACTTGGCAAGTGGGAGGGCACAGGGGCAGGTGCTCAGGCAAGGGTAGATCTCTATCTGTGTACATGCCTGGCCAATAATGTACACACAATCTCAGTTGGTTCAGAACATCAATGACAAACTGTCCACAAAAAAAATATTATGCCACCACCCAAAAAGGCACTTGGCAAGTGGGAGGGCAAAGGGGCAGGTGCTCAGGCAAGGGTAGATCTCTATCTGTGTACATGCCTGGCCAATTTTGCCTTCCAAACACACCGATTTGAACCGGTCAGTCCTGTTGGTACCGGAACATAACATTATTTGTTTAATTTGAGGAAGCTCAAAGGACTTCTTCTTGAGCTTTCCTGGAAAGTGTTTGTTGGATTTTAGGCACATGCATGAATATTTGTCCACAGCTAATTGGTAATGGGAGCACTACCATTGTAGTTTACCCATGCTTACCTTTATAGATCTACATACAGTACACGTCCGAAGGAGGCCCACACACAAAAGACACCAGAGGAGAAAGTAGCTACTGCTGCTGGGGCATCACCACTGTAGGAAAGTTCTGACTTTTCCCTTTTGCCCTACCTGTTGTTCTACAGGTGTAGGCATTGCCACAGTCGTGATCTCCTTTGTGCTCTGCACCTACTACAACGTTCTCATGTGCTGGGCACTCTACTACTTCTTCAACTCATTCCGAGCCACCTTCCCCTGGCAGTCCTGCAACAACACCTGGAATGCTGTCGGTAACTGCTCCATCGGTTTCCCTGGCAACACCACCCACTTGCATTCGGCCAGTCAGCAATACTTTGAGTAAGCATCAATCTTCTTCAATGAATCCCATTTTTATTGATGTAGGGTCTAGAAGTCACTGGCATGGGTAGGGCTCAGGACTCTTGTGGTCGTTATAGCTTGTTTTTATCACAAAACAGAGGTCCCATCCAGATGACTGTAAAGTCAGGGTTCTTGTATTATTGAAGGATAACAGTATGATTATGAAGGTTTCTTTAGCTTTGTTTCCCATCCTGACCCTTACTTCCTCTCTCAGTCACAGGCTTCTGGAGATAACCAATGGTATTGAGGAGGCAGGAGGACTACGCTGGGAGCTGTTTGGACTCCTTATCCTGGCCTGGGTCATTGTCTACTTGTGCATCTTCAAAGGTGTCAAATCCACTGGCAAGGTCAGAGTGCATTCTCTTCCCGCAACTACTTATAGATATTCCTCTTTAGAACAGTAGATTGTTTAGTGTCAGTCATTTGTGGTATTGGCTCACATAAATGTATAGATATTACTGTTTCATTTTAAATGGTTGCATTCACTAGATACTATGTGTTCTTAAATGTATACATTTATAACTTGTGTATGCTCTCAGGCTGCCTCATTGGTGGGGAATCATTATTTAAATCTAAAGGTTTTCCATTGCCTTTGGGTCTACATTGTTGGTGGGTGTTGGAGGAGAACAGATGGGTGTCATATCATGTTTCTCCTCCTGGTATTTAGAGGAGACAGAATTTGTTCCACCTCTGTTGCTTCATACAGCTAACACGGCGTATGTTTTGATCTACAATGCATTTAAAATCATGTTATACTTACTGAGTATTTTTACTCTTCTCACTCTGTGCTTTAGGTTGTTTATTTCACCGCCACGTTCCCATACTTCATGCTGTTTGTCTTGCTCATCAATAATGTCCAGCTTCCTGGAGCCAAGAATGGGATGCTTTACTTCCTGAAGCCTAAGTGGAGCAAGCTGCTTGATGTTCAGGTGTGACATACTGTATTAGAGGATGAATGACGATTTAATGGACAGTTTCCCGGACACACATTATGCCTAGTCTGGGACAAAAAAAAGTATTAATTGAAAAAGGTTTCTAGTCCAAGATTAGGCTTCATCTGTGCCTAGGAAACTGCACAGAAGTGTATTTGTGTTCTTGTTTTACATTATGAGTAAAAACATTGTGTGCATTGCTCACCTTTATCCGCTTATCTCTGCCTTACTGCAGGTGTGGGTTAACGCTGCAGCCCAGGTATTCAACTCCATTGGAATAGGATTTGGTACCATGATCTCCATGGCCAGTTACAACAAGTTCAACAATAACATCCTCAGGTTAGAGATGCAGTCTCCTGTACTACTATAGGACCACTTTGTCTTTTGTCATCACATGATTTATCTGCAGATACACAGTGTAATTCTATAGTTAAAAAATAACTGTCTCATGGTAACGAAGAGCAGTTAACTGTGTCTTCTCAATAAGACCCAACATGCTTTGTACATCAAAATATCTGTCAATCAAGAGAGGGCATGTAATAGTTGTCAATTATTAAAACTAAATTTACATTTAGGTTATTTAGCAGATGCTCTTATCCAGAGCGACTTACAGTAGTGAGTGCATACATTTTCATATTTTCTTCGTACTGGTCCCCCTTCATACATTCTTCAAAGGGAGGCACTTCTGCGCCTCCTTTTTGAAAATCTAGTTCAAATCAGTTATTTTGTTCTCTCTTATTTCTGTGACAACAGCTAAATAGACATAGTGTGTGCGATGGGGGTGTTGTGAGGGGGTGTTTTGCAGATGGTCTATGCGAATTGAGAATACTTTGCTTCAACAAAGGCGTAAAGCTGTGGCAATGGTTTCTAAACAAGGGCTTGGTTACTCCTCAGAAGCATCAAGCACGTGGATTGTCCCTTGCTTTGTGACTCTGGCTAGTTTCTGTAGTTACTCACCACAGACTAGGGCAAGTCCAAAGGGGGAGGGGTGTGACTCTTCATAAACAACAACTGGTGCACTTGCTTCCAGTGTGAATGAAATTTCAAGCTTTTGCTTCACTGATATAGAATACCTCATGGTAAGCTGCAGACCCTTTTATCTACCAAGAGCTTTCTCATCTGTAATTATCATGGCTGTCTACATCCCTCCACAAGCCAACGCCACTTTGGCATTCAACGAACTGTATGGGGCAATAAACAAACAAACCGCAATCCAGAGTCAGCATTTCTGGTGGCCGGCGACTTTAACACAGGGAGACTTAAAACTGTCCTACCTCAGGGCCTTCCGAGTGGCGCAGCGGTCTAAGGCACTGCATCAAAGTACTAGTGGCGTCACTACAGATCTGGGTTCGATCCAAGGCTGTATCACAACCGGCTGTGATCGGGAGTCCCATAGGGCAGCACACAATTGGCCCACCGTTGTCCGGTTTAGTGGAGGGTTTGGCCGTGGGGGCTTTACTTTGTTCATCACGCTCTAGCAACTTCGTCCTTCTGTAGCTCAGTTGGTAGAGCATGGCGCTTGTAACGCCAGGGTAGTGGGTTCGATTCCCGGGACCACCCATACGTAGAATGTATGCACACATGACTGTAAGTCGCTTTGGATAAAAGCGTCTGCTAAATGGCATATATTATTATATTATTATTATTCTTGTTGGGGGCCGGGCGCCTACAGGCTGACCTCTGTCGTCAGTTGAACAGTGTTTCCTTCGACACATTGGTTCAGCTGGCTTCCGGGTTAAGGGGGCAGGTGTTAAGAAGCACAGTTTAGAGTGGCACACTGGTCTAAGGCACTGCATCGAGTCATTTGAGTCTAGTACCGGTCTCCCGCGACCGGGCGCACAATTGGCCCAGCGTTGTCCGGGTTAGGGGAGGGTTTGGCCGGCAGGGATGTCCATGTCCCATCATGCTCAAGCATCTTCTGTTGCGGGCCGGGCGCAGTGCACACTGACACAGTCGTCAGGTGTACGGTGTTTCCTCCGACACATTGGTGCGGCTGGCTTCCGAGTTAAGTGGGAATTGTGTCAAGAAGTAGTGCGGCTTGGTTGGGTTGTGTTTCGGAGGGAGAACGACTCTCGACCTTCACCTCTACTGAGACCGTACGGGAGTTGCAGTGATAAGATAAGACTGTAACTACCAATGGATAGCACGAGATTGGGGAGAGAAAGGGGTTAACATTTTCTTTTTTTTAAAGCGCAGTTTTATGGGATCATGTTTTGGAGGACGTATGACTCGACCTTCACCTCCCGAGCTCGTTGGGGAGTTGCAGCGACGACACGAGATCAGAAAAGGGGGTAAAATACAGAAGTGGTCCAATGAAGCAGACAGAATGCTTCAAGGCTGTTTTTCAAGTACAGACTGGGATATGTTCCTTGATTCATTAGATAGCGTTGAGGGCTGCATCAATAAGTGCATAGACAACATTATTCCCACAGTGACTATATGAACGTATCCAAACCAAAAAACATGGATTACAGGCTATATCCAAGCTGGGCAAAAGGCAAGAGCTACTGCTTACAAGGAACAGGACATGGACGCATACAAGAAAGCCCACTAGACGTCTAGCATGCAAAAGGACAATATAGGAGGAAGGTGGAATCCTAATACCCTGGCTCCAAAGATTGTCGGATGTGGCAGGGCTTTAATACTATAACCCGAAACCCAGCCATAAGATGCCCAGTGATGCAGAACTCCCAAACAAGTTAAATGCCTTTTATGCTTGCGTTGAGGAATACAACGCTGAGTCTTGCGTGAAAGCCCCTGTTGTTCCGGGTGAGTGTTCCACCATTGGGGTGCCAGGACAGAGAAGAGTTTGGTCATTGTTTTCGGGCTGGTTGTATTGGTGCTAGCTAGGTACCAAGCTAAAGATAGCTCTTTCAAATGACTGCTCGACTTGTTGACTGCTCGATCCACACAGCAGACATTGTGGGCTAGGTTAGGAATGCTGAGTTGCACATGTAGCACAATTTTATGTAGCATCATTACGTCATGTACCTATGTTATATAGGTATGCACGGTATCTTTGACATCGGTTTTTAACATTGGCGTTAAACTAGACATTGGCCGATGTTGGCATTTTTGGCTAATATTGGCCGATTCCGAAATGCTCACCGATATATCGTGCATCCCTACTCAAAATGTTATAGGAGCCAGCCTAGGCTACTGCTCAAATGCTGCTTTAAAGGCTTACATGTTTCTCCTTTGCATGTTTTTTTGGGGGGGTTATTCATTGTCAACCTTTAAAACCGAAGCCAGTCTACAACATTTTAGTAGCCTAGCTAGGTCTATGGCATGTGTCTGTACACTTTCCCTCCGCGGACGCGGTAAATGGAACACATGATGGCAGCACAGTTGACATTGAATTCACTGATGCAAGGGCATCAGGCTGTAAGTAGATGATGCAGCTGTTGACTCATTTATACTTGCTTGTGTATCCTATGACCAGAAGCTGTCGGACTATGAGAGATAATGTAGTCGGATGAAGACAGAGCAGCTGGAGTAGCAGTGTTCTCTGGGGTGATCCATGTCTCTGTCAGGGCCAAAAAGTCTAGGGACTGGAATGAACTTGGCGTTCTTGACCGCAGATCGGCAGTTCTAAATCCTGCCGGAGACTAGGAATTGCGCAACGGGTACACTAAATTAGAAGAGTTGCAGCCAAGGGGTGGGGAGTGTCTGTAAAGTGAACTGGGATAGAAGATACATGCCATAGTTGCCAGAGCTACAAAACAGCAAAATGAGAGAATCTGAAAATAACTAGGTAAAATACTCAAGTGAGAGTGGTGTGGAGCCTTCTACTCTTCTTTCATAAAATAACTAGGTAGAACGTCTTTGTTTTTCCGACGATCTTAGTTTTGACAATGACACCTCTACTGACACTGATTACCAAAACCACAACAGTCACAAATTTCTCTGCACGTTAATTCTGGTTGATGTGTCAACAATCACCTGCAAGTTATGAGTAGTCAGCAGTTCACACACCAAGTAGGCTAATAGGAAGACAGGCAGTATTTAAAGTAGATGGCCCTAGCTAGCAAAAAGACAGTATTAGACAACAGATTAGGACAATAATTATACTCCTCAAGATATCAGAAGTCCTCTAGTTATAGAATGGTTCTGTTCCCTGAACCAGTTCCAACCCCTGGTCTCAACAGACTTTTTCAATCTCTCCTTGTCCCAGTCTGTAATCCCAATATGTTTCAAACTGAACAAGAACTCCAAGGTAACCAGCCTAAATGACTATCAACCTGTAGCACTCACATCTGTAATTATAAAGTGCATTGAAAGGCTGGTCATGACACACATCAACACCATCATCCCAGACACCCTGGACCCACTTCAATTTGCGTACCTCCCCCTACAGATCCACCGATGACGCAATCTCAATTGCACTTTACACTGCCCTCTCACACTTGGACAAGAGGGGAAATAACGGTGTGAGACTGCTGTTCATAGACTACAGCTCAGCATTCAACGCCATAGTCACCTTCAACCCTTGGTCTGAAAACCTCCCTCTGCAACTGGATCCTGGGCCTCATTTGTCAATGTCGCGTAGAAAAACTTCTAAATTAACTCATACGAAGAAAATGTATGATGTTCGCAAGTATAAAAAAAGTTGGTATTTACACACACCTGTAAGTATTTTGCCTTGATAAATCAGACACGTTGTAAAACACTGTGCTAGTGCACGTGCAGTCTCATTTACACAAAGAACCACCCTAAATGACCATTTATGGTCACAAATATTCCCTTTAAAGCTACAAGAAATGTCACTAATTTCTGTCTGCCAACATGGAGAAATCATAAAGACAAAGAAAAAAAAACTTTTGGAGGAAGAAATTGAACTTTTGATCACCTAAGTGGAATAAAGAAGCCATACTTTTGGAGCCCTCAGCAATGGCTTGACAAATAAGATTTTAAAAATATTGCTTCTAGGACTCAATCAGCAGCTGGAAGATGTATGCAACGGCCTAAGAGAGAAATCAATCATTGAAAGAACTTGTTGATTGTGTCAAACATGTGAGATAATACATTCTCGTGAAATGTAAATGTGTTTTCCTTGTTGATTTGATTACAATATTTGGAAGAACAGATACCTTAAACCGTTGTATGATATTGACTCTTGTCCTCAGTGCCGGGGAGGTATGGATAGTGGGGAAACACTCCGTCAGGCATGGGCTCATCGGGTCTGGTCATTCAGTGGAATGTCATTTTTGATTGCGATGTTGTGGAGTACACTGCAAGCCTTGACGATGTAGAAAACCTAAAAAGGAATTTGCACATTGTATTACATTCATGTAATGGCATTTAAAGGAATGTCATTTCAGAGGCAAACCTTGCGAGGCTGGTATTGCAGTGCCTCCTGTCCCAGACAAGCACAGCCAATGTCCTTTTGGCAGGTCTATGGTGCATTCCACTGTTCTTGTGCGTGCGTGGGCTTGGTTGTACCTTGCCTCTTGTTGGTTTGAGGGGTTTGTGAGGGCAGTCATCAAATCAATTTAAAGTTTATTTGTCACCTGCGCCGAATACAAAAGGTATAGACCTTAGTGAAATGCTTACTTACAGGCTATAACCAACAGTGCAATTTCTAAGTTGAAAAAGTATTAGGTGAACAATCGGTAAGTAAAGAAATGGACAGTAGCGAGGCTGTATACAGGCACTGGTTAGTCAGGCTGATTGAGGTAGTATGTACATGTAGATATGGTTAAAGTGACTGCATATATGATAAACAGAGTAGCAGTAGCGTAAAAGAGGGGGTGGTGGGTGGCGGGAGACAATGCAGATAGCCCTGGTAGCCTATGTGTGGGGGCACCGGTTGGTTGGGATAATTGAGGTAGTATGTACATGAATGTATAGTTAAAGTGACTATGCATATACAGTGGGGAGAACAAGTATTTGATACACTGCTGATTTTGCAGGTTTTCCTACTTACAAAGCATGTAGAGGTCTGTACTTTTTATCATAGGTACACTTCAAACTGAGACGGAATCTAAAACAAAAATCCAGAAAATCACATTGTATGATTTTTAAGTAATTCATTTGCATTTTATTGCATGACATACAGTGGGCAAAAAAGTATTTAGTCAGCCACCAATTGTGCAACTTCTCCCACTTAAAAAGATGAGAGGCCTGTAATTTTCATCATAGGTACACTTCAACTATGACAGACAAAATTTGAAAAAATATCCAGAATCACATTGTAGGATTTTTAATGAATTTATTTGCAAATTATGGTGGAAAATAAGTATTTGGTCACCTACAAACAAGCAAGATTTCTGGCTCTCACAGACCTGTAACTTCTTCTTTAACTTCTTGCGTCGAGCGTTCCCTGATCTGGGATCGTGACTACAGCCTCAAGCCCATTACCATAACGGAAAGTTAACTATTCATGAAAATCGCAAATGAAATTAAATCAATATGCTAGCTCTCAAACTTAGCCTTTTGTTAACAACACTGTCATCTCAGATTTTCAAAAATATGCTTCTCAACCATAGCAAAACAAGCATTTGTGTAACAGTATTGATAGTCTAGCATAGGATTATGCCTGGCATTCAGCATGCAACATTTTCACAAAAACTAGAAAAGCATTCAAATAAAATAATTTACCTTTGAAGAACTTCAGATGTTTTCAATGAGGAGACTCTCAGTTAGATAGCAAATGTTCAGTTTTTACAAAAATATTATTTGTGTTGACAAATCGCTCTGTTTTCTTCATCACGTTTGGGTAAGAAAAAAAAAGAAAATTAAGTCATTAAAAACACTTTTTTTTCCAAATTAACTCCATAATATCGACAAACATGGCAAACGATGTTTAGAATCAATCCTCAAGGTGTTTTACACATCTATCAATGATAAATCCTTCGTGGCAGTTGACTTTCTCTTCTGAAGAAATGGAACGCGCATGGACCTAGAGATTACGCAATAATTTCGACACAGGACACCGGGCGGACACCTGGTAAATGTAGTCTCTTATGGTCAATCTTCCAATGATATGCCTACAAATACGTCACAGTGCTGCAGACACCTTGGAGAAACGACAGAAAGGGCAGGCTCATTCCTGGCGCATTCACAGCCATATAAGGAGACATTGGAACACAGCGCCTTCAGAATCTGGGGCATTTCCTGTATGAAACTTCATCTTGGTTTCGCCTGTAGCATTAGTTCTGGGGCACTCACAGATAATATCTTTGCAGTTTTGGAAACGTCAGTTTTTTTCTTTCCAAACCTGTCAATTACATGCATAGTCGAGCATCTTTTCGTGACAAAATATCTTTTAAAACGGGAACGTTTTTTATCCAAAAATTAAAAGAGCGCCCCCTATCTCAAAGAAGTTAAGAGGCTCCTCTGTCCTCCACTCGTTACCTGTATTAATGGCACCTGTTTGAAATTGTTATCAGTGTAAAAGACACCTGTCCACAACCTCAAACAGTCACACTCCAAACTCCACTATGGCCAAGACCAAAGAGCTGTCAAAGGACACCAGAAAAAAAATTGTAGAACTGCACCAGGCTGGGAAGACTGAATCTGCAATAGGTAAGCAGCTTGGTTTGAAGAAATCAACTGTGGGAGCAATTATTAGGAAATGGAAGACATACAAGGCCACTGATAATCTCCCTCGATCTGGGGCTCCACGCAAGATCTCACCCCGTGGGGTCAAAATGATCACAAGAACAAGCAAAAATCCCACAACCACACGGGGAGACCTAGTGAATGACCTGCAGAGAGCTGGGACCAAAGTAACAAAGCCTACCATCAGTAACACACTACGCCGCCAGGGACTCAAATCCTGCAGTGCCAGACGTGTCCCCCTGCTTAAGCCAGTACATGTCCAGGCCCATCTGAAGTTTGCTAGAGCGCATTTGGATGATCCAGAAGAAGATTGGGAGAATGTCATATGGTCAGATGAAACCAAAATATAACTTTTTGGTAAAAACTCAACTCGTCGTGTTTGGAGGACAAAGAATGCTGAGTTACATCCAAAGAACACAATACCTACTGTGAATCATGGGGGTGGAAACATCATGCTTTGGGGCTGTTTTTCTGCAAAGGGACAAGGACGACTGATCCGTGTGAAGGAAAGAATGAACGGGGCCATGTATCGTGAGATTTTCAGTGAAAACCTCCCATCAGCAAGTGCATTGAAGATGAAACGTGGCTGGGTCTTTCAGCATGAAAATGATCCCAAACACACCGCCCGGGCAACGAAGGAGTGACTTCGTAAGAAGCATTTCAAGGTCCTGGAGTGGCCTAGCCAGTCTCCAGATCTCAACCCCATAGAAAATCTTTGGAGGGAGTTGAAAGTCTGTTGCCCAGCAACAGCCCCAACACATTGCTCTAGAGGAGATCTGCATGGAGGAATGGGCCAAAATACCAGGGACAAGTGTGTGAAGACTTACAGAAAACGTTTGACCTCTGTTATATATGCCCTTTGTTGGCAATGACAAAGTATTGAGATAAACTGTTCTTATTGACCAAATACTTATTTTCCACCATAATTTGCAAATAAATTCATTTAAAATCCTACAATGTGATTTTCTGGATTTTTTTTATTCTCAATTTGTCTGTCATAGTTGAAGTGTACCTATGATGAAAATTACAGGCCTCTCATCATTTTAAGTGGGAGAACTTGCACAATTGGTGGCTGACTAAATACTTTTTTTGCCCCACTAAGTATTTGATCACCTACCAACCAGTAAGAATTCCAGCTCTCACAGACCTGTTAGTTTTTCTTTAACCTCATAGTCCGCCCCATCCCGCATGCGGTCGCGTTACTACAGCCTCATGCTCATTACCATAACGCAACGTTAGCGATTTCTAAAAATCGCAAATGAAATGAAATAAATATGCCTGCTCTCGAGCTTATCCTTTTCTTAACAATCCTGTCGTCTCAGATTTTCAAAATATGCTTTAGAACCAGAGAAAATCAATAATTTGTGTAAGAGTGGTGATAGCTAGCTTAGCATTTAGCGTTAGCATTTAGCACGCAACATATTCACAAAATCCAGCAAAGGGATCAAATAAAATAATTTACCTTTGAAGAACTTCAGATGTTTCAATGAGGAGACTCTCAGTTACATAGCAGATGTCCAGTTTTTCCTGAAAGATTCTTGTGTGGGACACAACGTTCCGTTTTGTTACTATGCATTTGGCTACCGAAACTAACCGAAAATTCAGTCACCTACACGTCAAACTTTTTTCCGAATCAACTCCATAATATCGACTGAAACATGGAAAACGTTGTTTGAATCAATCCTCAAGGTGTTTTGTCATATATCTCTTCATTGAAATGCCGTCCCTGGAAGCCTGCATTCTTCTCTGATTCGGATGGAAAAATACTGGTAGCTGACTTTTGCGCACCAATTTCCACGCAGACACCGTGCGGGACACTTGGCAATTGTAGTCTCTTATGGTCAATCTTCCAATGATATGCCTACAAATACGTCACAATGCTGCAGACACCTTGGGGAAACAAGAGAAAGTGTACGTTCATTCCTGTCGCATTCACAGCCATATAAGGCGATCATGGAAAACGTAGCCTCAGAAATCCTGTTCATTTCCTGGTCGGTCAAACATCTTGGTTTTGCCTGAAGCATTTGTTCTAGGGCACTCACAGTGAAAATCTTTGCAGTTCTGGAAACGTAAGAGTGTCTTCTTTCCAAAACTATCAATTCCAAGCATAGTCGAGCATCTTTTCGTGACAAAATATTGGGCTTAAAACTGGCACGTCTTTTTATCCAAAAATGAAATACTGCCCCTATAGGACTAACAGGTTTTAAGAAGCCCTCTTCTCCACCTGTATTAACTGCATCTGTTTGAATTCGTTACCTGTATAAAAGACACCTGTCCACACACTCAATCAAACAGACTCCAATCACTCCACAATGGCCAAGACCAGAGAGCTGTGTAAGGACATCAGGGATACAATTGTAGACCTGCACAAGGCTGGGATGGGCTACAGGACAATAGGCAAGCAGCTTGGTTAGAAGGCAACAACTGTTGGTGCAATTATTGGAAAATGGAAGAAGTTCAAGGTGACGGTCAACCACCCTCAGTCTGGGGCTCCGTGCAAGATCTCACCTCGTGGGGCATCAATGATCATGAGGAAGGTGAGGGATCAGCCCAGAACTACACGGCAGGACCTGGTCAATGACCTGAAGAGAGATGGGACCACAGTCTCAAAGGAAACCATTAGTAACACACTACGCCGTCATGGATTAAAATCCTGCAGCGTACGCAAGGTCCCCCTGCTCAAGCCAGCACATGTCCAGGCCCGTCTGAAGTTTGCCAATGACCATCTGGATGATCCAGAGGAGGAATGGGAGAAGGTCATGTTGTCTGATGAGACAGAAATAGAGCTTTTTGGTCTAAACTCCACTCGCCGTGTTTGGAGAAAGAAGGATGAGTACAATCCCAAGAACACCATCCCAACCGTGAAGCATGGAGGTGGAAACATCATTCTTTGGGGATGATTTTCTGCAAAGGGGACATGACTACTGCACCGTATTGAGGGGAGGATAGATGGGGCCATGTTTTGCGAGATCTTGGCCAACAACCTCCCTCCCTCAGTAAGAGCATTGAAGAAGGGTCGTGGCTGGGTCTTCCAGCATGACAACGACCCGAAATACACAGCCATGGCAACTATAAGGAGTGGCTCCGTAAGAAGCATCTCAAGGTCATGGAGTGGCCTAGCCAGTCTCTAGACCTGAACCCAATAGAAATTCTTTGGAGGGAGCTGAAAGTCCGCATTGTCCAGCGACAGCACCGAAACCTGAAGGATTTGGAGAAGGTCTGTATGGAGGAGTGGGCCAAAATCCCTGCTGCAGTGTGTGCAAACCTGGTCAAGAACTACAGGAAACATATGATCTCTGTAATTGCAAACAAAGGTTTCTGTACCAAATATTAAGTTCTGCTTTTCTGATGTATCAAATTATTATGTCATGCAATAAAATGCAAATGACTTACTTAAAATTCATACAATGTAATTTTCTGGATTATTGTTTTAGATTCAGTCTCTCACAGTTGAAGTGTACCTATGATAAAAATTGCAGACCTCTACATGCTTTGTAAGTAGAAAACACTGCCGAATTTTAAGGTTATCAAATACTTGTTCTCCCCACTGTATGATAAACAGAGTAGCAGCAGCGGAAAAGAGGGGTTGGGGGGGCACACAATGCAAATAGTTTGTGTAGCCATTTGATTACCTGTTCAAGAGTCTTATGGCTTGGGGGTAAAAACTTTTGAAGCCTTTTTGTCCTAGACTTGGTGCTCCGGTATCGCTTGCCATGCGATAAGAGAGAACATTCTGACTGGGGTGGCTGGTGTCATTGACAATGTTTTGGCCCTTCCTCTGACACCGCCTGGTGTAGAGGTCCTAGATGGCAGGAAGCTTGACCCCAGTGATGTACTGGGCCGTACGCACTACCCTCTGTAGTGACTTTCGGTCGGAGGCACCAGGCAGTGACGCAACCATTCAGGATGCTCTCGATGTTGCAGCTGTAAAACCTTTTGAGGATCCGAGGACCCATTTCAGATCTTTTTCGTGTCCTGAGGGGGAATAGGCTTTGTCGTGCCCTCTTCACGACTGTCTTGGTGTGTTTGGACCATTCTAGTTTGTTGATGATGTGGACACCAAGGAACTTAACTCTTAACCTGCTCCACTCCAGCCCCGTCAATGAGAGTGGGTGTGTGCTCGATCCTCCTTTTCCTGTAGTCCACAATCATCTCCGTAGTCTTAGTTATTCTGGCACCAACCGGCCAGGTCTCTGACCTCCTCCCTATAGGCTGTCTCGTCAGGGATCAGGCCCACCACTGTGTCGTCTGCAAACTTAATGATTGTGTTGAAGTCGTGCTTGACCACGCAGTCAATGGTGAACAGGGAATACAGGAGGGGACTGAGCACGCACCCCTGAGAGGCTCCAGTGTTGAGATTCAGCGTGGCAGATGTTGCTACCTACCCTCACCACCTGGGGGCGGCCCGTCAGGAAGTCCAGGATCCAGTTGTAGAAGGGGGGGATTTAGTCCCAAGATCCTTAGCTTAGTGGTGAGCTTTGAGGGTACTATGGTGTTGAACGCTGAGCTGTAGTCAATGAATAGCATTCTCACTTAGGTGTACCTTTTTGTCCAGGTGGGAAAGGGCAGTGTGGAAAGGGCATGAGTGCTACGGGTCTGTAGTCATTTAGGCAGGTTGCCTTCATGTTCTTGGGCACAGGGACTATGGTAGTCTGCTTGGAACATGTTGGTATTACAGACTCAATCAGGGACGTTGAAAATGTCAGTGAAGACACCTGCCAGTTGGTCAGCACATGACCGGAGCACACATCCTGGTAATCTGTCTGGCCCCGCAGCCTTTGGAATGTTGACCTGTTTAAAGGTCTTACTCGCGACGGCTACGGAGACCGTGATCAGTCGTCCAGAACAGCTGATGCTCTCATGCATGCCTCAGTGTTTCTTGCCTCGACGCGAGCATAGAAGTGATTTAACTCGTCTGGTAGGCTCGTGTCACTGGGCAGCTCGTGGCTGTGCTTTCCTTTGTAGTCTGTAAAAGTTTGCAAGCCCTGCCACGTAAGACGAGTGTCAAAGCCGGTGTTGTACGATTCAATCTTAGCCCTGTATTGACGCTTTGCCTGTTTGATGGTTCGTCGGAGTGCATAGCAGGATTTCTTATAAGCTTCCGGGTTAGAATCCTGCACCTTGAAAGCGGCAGCTCTACCCTTTAGCTCAGTGCGAATGTTGCCTGTAATCCATGGCTTCTGCTTGGGGTATGTGCGTACAGTCACTGTGGGAACGAAATCCTCGATGCAGTTATTGATAAAGCCAGTGACTGATGTGGTGTACTCCTCAATGCCATCAGAAGAATCCCGGAACATGTTTCAGTCTGATAGCAAAACAGTCCTCTAGTTTAGCATCTGCTTCATCTGACCACTTTTTTGTAGACAAAGTCACAGGTGCTTCCTGGTTTAAATTTTGCTTGTACGCAGGAATCAGGAGGATAGAATTGTGGTCAGATTTACCAAATGGAGGACGAGAAAGAGCTTTGTACACATCTCTGTGTGTGGAGTACAGGATCTATACATTTTTTTTCCCCTCTGGTTGCACATTTAACATGTTGGTAGAACTGATTTAAGTTTCCCTGCATTAAAGTCTCCGGCCACTCGGAGCACCGCCTCTGGGTGAATGGTTTCCTGTTTGCTTATTTCCTTATACAGCTGACTGAGTGCTGTCTTTTTTTTAACCTTTATTTAACTAGGCAAGTCAGTTATGAACAAATTCTTATTTTCAATGACAGTGGGTTAACTGCCTTGTTCAGGGGCAGAACGACAGATTTGTACCTTATCAGCTCAGGGATTCGAACTTGTAACTTTTCAGTTACTAGTCCAATGCGCTAACCACTAGGCTACGCTGCCGCATCACTGAGCGTGGTCTTAGTGCCAGCATCTGTCTGTGGTGGTGTTTCTAATGGGTAGCCCTGGTCTCCTGCAGTTATTAACACAACATTCAGATATGGTTTCCCAGTATAGATCTAACATGGCAAATAAAACACAAATCACCTACCAATAAGCCATCCGTCCTCAACAGCTTCTTCCTGGAGGTTAAAGCTGACAACTGTTCTGCAACAATGAAAGAATCGTGTCCCACCTGGCCATTTTGCCACTACATTCAACAAAGCCAAATGTGAATCACAGATGACCTGCACATTGACAGAATAGAAACCTTTTCTGTTGACGAAGTTGAATTCTTTCAATGATGGTGCTTTTATTGCGATGGGTTTGTAGTCAATTGCTCCAATGTCATTGGAAATGGTATGCAAATCCCTTTTCACTCCTGCTGCACAGCACTGTCTGGAAACTGTATGTATTGTGGTGGTCAATTAAATAATGCCACGAAGGACTGCAATCTCCCGTTGGAATGTTCCAGTGGCCAAAACTCCCAGAGTGGAGAGGACGTGGGTTTCAACTGGGATGGCATTGGTGCGTTTAGTCTCCCTTTCTGGAGAGAGTTGGTTGCAGAGATGCAATAAAATATGCCTTGGAAAACTAAATCTACTAATAAGCAAAGTGTCGCTCTCAGCAAAAAAAAATGCTAATTGAAAACATGCTCCCTGCGTAACGCAGCTTGTGCCAGATCCTACAACAATGCAAGATTTGCCATTTTGGAGGGTTAGTCACAATGCCTCTGTTGCCTTGTTATATTGTTTAACTAAATTGCCTCCAACCTTGCATACCACTCTCTTTCTAATTGACTTTTTTATTCAATAAGGCTTTTAATGGCTTCATGTTTATGAACATGAACTATTAGTAGCTTAAGTGTCTATAAAAGAACTACATGAATAAACTATTAATGTATTATCTTTTTCTTCATAGTTTATGATTTGGTCCAGTATGTCAATCCTTTCTCCATTTGGTGGATGGTATTTCATTATCAGTTTGACTTTTCACCCACAAGGTGCTGTGGGTACGCATGGTCTGAGGTGTGCTTAAATTTACACACATTCTCAAGTAGAAGTACAAATAGATAAATCCCACACATTTTCAAGTGTCAGTACGAATTGATAAATCCCACACTTTTCTTAGAAATGATTGCACGCATGGTGCTTCTACACCTGCATTGCTTGCTGTTTGGGGTTTTAGGCTGGGTTTCTGTACAGCACTTTGAGATATCAGCTGATGTACGAAGGGCTATATAAATACATTTGATTTGATGGTTTATGAACATTTCTGTTCGTACGCAACGTTGATAAATGAGGACCCTGGACTTCCTGATGTGCTGGCCCCAGGCGGTGAGGGTAGGCAATACACATATGCCACCTCAGGGGTGTGTGCTTTGTCCTATCGATGGTAGGTCTGATGGCAATGAGACAGAATACAGAGTGGAGGTCAGAGACTTAGCAGTGTGGTGCTAGGACAACAACCTCTCCCTCAATGTCAGTAATACCAAGGAGGTGATCGTGGACTACAGGAGAGAGAGGGGAGAACACATTCACAGGGCTGTAGTAGAGCAGGTCAAGAGCTTCAAGTTCCTTGGCGTCCACATCACTAAGGACTTTAACATTGTCTACACATGCCTCCCGGGTGGCACAGTGGTTAAGGGTGCTGTACTGCAGTGCCAGCTGTGCCACCAGAGACTCTGGGTTCCAGGCTTTGTCGTAACCGGCCGCGACCGGGAGGTCCGTGGGGCGATGCACAATTGGCCTAGCATCGTCCGGGTTAGGGAGGGTTTGGCCGGTAGGGATATCCTTGTCTCATCGCGCACCAGCGACTCCTGTGGCGGGCCAGGCGCAGTGCACGCTAACCAAGGTTGCCAGGTGCACAGTGTTTCCTCTGACACATTGGTGCGGCTGGCTTCCGGGTTGGATGTGCGCTGTGTTAAGAAGTAGTGCGGCTTGGTTGGTTTGTGTATCGGAGGACGCATGACATTTGACCTTCGTCTCTCCCGAGCCCGTACGGGAGTTGTAGCGACGAGACAAGATAGTAGCTACTAACAATTGGATACCACGAAATTGGGGAGAAAAAGGGGGCAAAAAAACATTGTCCACACACACCCTCCCAGTCGTGAAGACTGCTCTCGGACCAACAGGCTATGAGACGGCTTCTACGTCTAAGCAATAAGACTGCTAAATACTTAATTAAATGGATACCCAGACTATCTGCACTGACTTTACAGTAGAAACAGTTCATTCTGAAAGTATACAGCTCACTTGACTTTAAAAAATATATATATATATATATATGTTTTCCTTGTTTTAAAATGGATTAAATAGTTTTTTCCCTCATCAATCTACAGTCGTGGCCAAAAGTTCTGAGAATGACACAAATATTAATTTCCACAAAGTTTGCTGCTTCAAATCAAATGTTTTATATAGCCCTCAGCTGATATATCAAAGTGCTGTACAGAAACCCAGCCTAAAACCCCAAACAGCAAGCAATGCAGGTGTAGAAGCACAGTGTCTTTAGATATTTTTGTCAGATGTTACTATGGAATACTGAAATATAATTACAAGCATTTCATAAGTGTTAAAGGCTTTTATTGACAATTACATGAAGTTGATGCAAAGAGTCAATATTTGCAGTGTTGACCCTTCTTTTTCAAGACCTCTGCAATTCGCCCTGGCATGCTGTCAATTAAGTTCTGGGTCACAACCTGACTGGTGGCAGCCCATTCTTGCATAATCAATTTTGTTTGGGGTTTTGTTTGTCCACCCGCCTCTTGAGGATTGACCTCAAGTTCTCAATGGGATTAAGGTCTGGGGAGTTTCCTGGCCATGGACCCAAAATATTGATATTTTGTTCCCCGAGCCACTTAGTTATCACTTTTGCCTTATTGCAAGGTGCTCCATCATGCTGGAAAAGGCATTGTTCGTTACCAAACTGTTCCAGGATGGTTGGGAGAATTTGTTCTCGGAGGATGTGTTCGTACCATTTCTTTATTCATGGCTGTGTTCTTAGGCAAAACTGTGAGTGAGCCCACTCCCTTGGCTGAGAAGCAAAACCACACATGAATGGTCTCAGGATGCTTCACTGTTGGCATGACACAGGACTGATGGTAGCGCTCACTTTGTCTTCTCTGGACAAGCTTTTTTCCAGATGCCTGGAAAATGACTTTACCCCAGTCCTCAGCAGTCCAATCCCTGTACTTTATGCAGAATATCAGCCTGTCCCTGGTGTTTTTTCCTGGAGAGAAGTGGCTTCTTTGCTGCCCTTCTTGACACCAGACCATCCTCTGAAAGTCTTCGCCTCACTGTGCGTGCAGATTCACTCACACCTGCCTGCTGCCATTCCTGAGCATGCTCTTTAGTGGTGGTGTCCTGATCCCGCAGCTGAATCAACTTTAGGAGACGGTCCTGGCGCTTGCTGGACTTTCTTGGGCACCCTGAAGCATTCTTCACAACAATTGAACCGTTCTCCTTGAAGTTCTTGATGATCCGATAAATGGTTGATTTAGGTGCAATCTTACTGGCAGCAATATCCTTGCCTGTCTGTGAAGACCTTTTTTTGTGCAAAGCAATGATGACGGCATGTGTTTCCTTGCAGGTAACTATTGACGGAAGAAGAACAATGATTCCAAGCATCACCCTCCGTTTGAAGCTTCCAGTATGTTATTCAAACTCAATCAGCATGAGAGTGATCCCCAGCCTTGTCCTCGTCAACACTCACACCTGTGTTAACGAGAGAATCACTGACATGTCAGCTGGTCCTTTTGTGGCAGGGCTGAAATGCAGTGGAAATGTTTTTGGGGGATTCAGTTAATTTTTATGGAAAAGAGGGACTATGCAATTAATTGCAATTCATCTGATCACTCTGCATAACATTCTGGAGTATATGCAAATTGTCATCATACAAACTGAGGTAGCAGACTTTGTGAAAATGTAATATTTGTGTCATTCTCACCTTTTGACCTCAACTGTACACACAATACCCCATAATGACAAAGCAAAAACACGTTTTTAGACATTTTTGCAAATGTATAAAAAACATATAAAAAACATTTGCATAAGTAATCAGACCTTTTACTCAGTATTTTGTTAAAGAACCTTTTGGCAGCGATTACAGCCTTGAGTCTTAGGTATTACACTACAAGCTTGGCACACCTGTATTTGGGGAGTTTCTCCCATTATTCTCTGCAGATCCTCTCAAGCTCGGTTAGTAGAATGAGGAGCGTCACTGCACAACTAGTTTCAGGTTTCTCCAGAGATGTTTGGGCTCTGGCTGGGCCACTTATCTCCCGAAGCAACTCCTGCATTGTCTTGGCTGTGTGCTTAATCGTTGTCCTGTTGAAAGGTAACCCTTTGCCCCAGTCTGAGGTCCTGAGTGCTCTGGAGCAGGTTTTGATCAAGGATCTCTCTGTACTTCACCTCAATGACTAAGGCCCTTCTCCCCCGATTGCTGAGTTTGGCCGGGCGGCCAGCTCTAGGAATAGTCTTGGTGGTTCCAAACTAATTTCATTTAAGAATGATGGAGGCCACTGTGTTCTTGGAGACCTTCAATGCTGAAGAAATATTTAGATACCCTTCTTCAGATCTGTGCCTTCAACTTCGTTGCTTGGTTTTTGCTCTGACATGTGCTGTCAACTGTGGGACCTTGTATAACCATGGTGCACAGGTAGCCTAATGGTTAGAGCGTTGGGCCAGTAACTGAAAGGCTGCTGGATTGAATCCCAGAGCTGACAAGGTAAAAATCAGTCGTTCAGGCCGTCATTGTAAATAAGAATGTGTTCTTCTTGCCTAGTTAAATAAAGGTTAAATGGAAGAGGGGAAAAAAACTATAATCACTCACACACTTCACTGACACTCTCACACAAAACCAATTCACATACACTACATACACGCACACTTTTACACTCACCATATGCTGCTGCTACTCTATTCTTTATTTGACTCTGTCTAGGCATCAGGATAGATAATAATCACTTTACCCTGTCTTAATGTACATATCTACCTCAAATACCTTGTACAACTGGTACTGGTACTTCCTGTATCTAGCTACATGTTTTGTGTATTTTATTCAACTTGTGTTAATATTCTCTTTTATTATAATTTTTTTACTCTGCATCGTTGGGAAGTTCTCGTAAGAAAGCATTTCACGGTTAAGTCTCCAGACATTGTATTCGACGCATGTGACATAACATTTGATTTGACTGTCCTTCAGTCAAAAAGGCTGGTTTAGTTCTCCTTAGTGATCCATTTGACCATGTTTGTGAGTGTGTTTTTGTTCTGGTCCTCCCCTAGGGACACATTGATTGTCTCCTTAGCTAACTCGGCCACCAGTATCCTGGCTGGTTTTGTGATATTCTCAGCCATTGGCTACATGGCTCATGTCCACAACCTCCCAGTAGACAACATCGCCACAGATGGTAAGTACTTCCTGTTCAAGTGAGACGTCTTTGATGTTATTCATCCATCTATTTTTCATTTCCAGAGTGTCTATTTAATGTTTGGATGGGTTTTTGTCTCCTAAAACCTCCTCTCATGGTCCCGGGGGATCATGATTCATCATCTTTTAACCACTAAGTTTGTTAATACCTTGAATAGTGTACATTTGTCATAGTCAGTGGTAACATGCCATACTAATAGTACCATCAAACAACTTCACCATTGACAGATAGATGTTTAGGGCAGTGTATGAAGGGAAGTGGGTACAAATGTGACCCATATACTCCTGTGAATAACTCTTGGGAATAATACTCATAAAAGTCCAATTGAGTTCAGAACTAACACCTTCCTCATGTTATTAGTTCCTAGACAACTTACACTGACACAGCGTAGAATACAAAGGTATTAACCTGTAGCGACGAGCAATCCCGTATCCGGGAGCGTAATCATAGCCTCAAGCGCATTACCATAACGCAAAGTTTCCTATTCATGAAAATCAAAAATGAAATGAAATAAATATATTCAAACACAAGTTTAGCCTTTTTGTTAACAACACTGTCATCTCAGATATTCAAAATATGCGTTACAGCCAACGCTAGACAAGCATTTGTGTAAGTTTAGCATGGCATAATGCTATGCTAGGCTGTGCTGGCAGCAGGCAACATTTTCACAAAAATAAGAAAAGCAACCAAATTAAATAATTTACAGTCACTACAACGCCAAACGTTTTTCCAACTTAGCTCCATAATATCGACAAACATGGAAAACGTTGTTTAGAATCAATCCTCAAGGTGTTTTTCACATATCTATTCGATAATATATCAGTCGTGACAGTTGGTTTCTCATCAGAAGCAAACAGAAAAATACTGCAGCTGGAGATTACGCAATAATTGCAATGGAGTACACCAACCGATCACCTGGTAGATGTAGTCTCTTATGGTCAATCTTCCAATGATATGCCTACAAATACGTCACAATGCTGTCGACACCTTGGGGAAGCGACAAAGCCTAAGCTCATTCTTGGCCCCATTCACAGCCATATAAGGAGTCATTGGCATGAGGCGGTTTCAAAAAATGCGGCACCTCCTGATTGGATTTTTATCTGGGTTTCGCCTGTAACATCAGTTCTGTGGCACTCACAGACTATCTTTGCAGTTTTGGAAACATCAGTGTTTTCTTTTCAAAGCTGTCAATTATATGCATAGTGGAGCATATTTTCGTGACAAAATATCTTGTTTAAAACGGGAACGTTTTTCATCCAAAAATTTAAATAGCTCCCCTATATCCAAGAAGTGAATTCACAATGATGCACTTCTTCTTTCTGGGGTGCTAGTGTGGGAAAACTACAGCATTTGGAGTAATTGCTTTTGTAGAGGCAGACAGTCCTCCCTACCTAACAGGCAAGCCGGCAGGCGGAGCTCAGAGGGCTGGGCCAGGCTGCATCGCACTGGTTTGAGTCCCAGTAGAAGTGTGCACTTGTTCACTTCCCTTCATGGATTTGAATGGAAATGACTTGTCCATAGAAAACTCCCTTTAGCCCATGTCTACACCAATCTAATGCTTTTAAATGTGTGGGGAGTAGTGAATGAGTGCACACTTCAGGAAGAAGAAGAGATTATTTGGACACACCCACTGAGTAGACCTGGGTGACCAGTTAGCATGCCTGTGAGACAAGTGTCACCAGAGCTTCCAAAGTAGTTTCTGTCATGACCCGTGTAAAGACATTTGAATCAACAGAACAGTATTTCTAGCCTCAGTCTTATCCTAAGCTGTGACCGAATAGGAATTTCCCATATTACAATTTGGGAAACCGGATTTGGTGATTCTCTAAAATACACACAGATAATTTTGGAACTCTTAAAAAAAGGGCACATTAGTCACTAATGACTTGTGGAGTGGGTTGTTATTCCCCAAGTAAATTGAGAACATGATGCGGTCAGGAAATGAACCTTTTTAAAATGAACCCTTTCTATTTCTCTCCCTCGTTCTCTCTCTATCTCCCTTGTTGTCCCTTTCTCTCTCCCTCGTTGTCTCTTTCCCTCTGTCTCTCTCTGCTATCATTTAACAGGCGAACAATGTGACTTATGTGAAAAGAGGCATAAATCCTCTGACGGAATACCATAACTACTGTACTGGTTATAGGGATTGACAATGAAGTTAGATGAAAGTGGTCTCTCTTTCTGTGTGTTTTATTACTGGCTCAATATTATGGATTATGAAGTAGTTATTTCATGAATGAGTGTCATAGTCAGTGGATAACCAGGACAGAAAATACCCAGTAAACAGGGAACATTCCCAGAACATTAGTTAAGATTCCCATTTAATTCCTGTGAAACTTTCACTTAACCTATTTTGGTTTGCTGGGTAGTAACTAAGTAAATACCCACTGTAGTTATTTAAGCTTTTCTATGCGGAGACAATAGGAAAGGCGGGTGCTCTGAATAGTGGATGTCAATTTACCACTTGGATGTCTACCTCTAGGATTTTGTTCGAAAACAAATACTGTATTATATATGTAATGAATGGTGAATTAAACGTGCATTAGCTTGAGATGAACTGTAGGTGTAACAGCAAAAGTTTATATTGTTCACACAGTGTATTAGGACCTTTTTGAAGAAAGTAAATGAGGGATTAGCTGTTGTACCTGCTGCGTTCTGCTGATGAGCACCTGCTCTGGCTTAGATCAGTCCCAAATATGGTCTTGGATACCACTGACTCACTGCTGACCAACTATTTGACGCCCACTGACCTCTTGTGACTTCAGAAGTGTTCAGCTGAGTTAATAATTTGTGGAAGATTATTTATGATGAATGATTAGATCGTTTTGTTTCCCATTCCAAGCATGACACTTCCTCAGGTAATTGTGAATGGAATGAAACCGACCCAGATATATTTATTACATGACCATTGCTATCATCTTTCTGTATGCCACAATTTTCCATTAATGTAAACATTTTTGTTAGGTCATATTACTAATGAGGTCAACTGCATGAGGGTGGAGACTGTGTCCCGTATACCATGTTTTGTTATTAAACGATTTGACTTCCTAGTGTCGGATGAGATAACCACTGGTTAATCAGTGCCAGGGAAACCGGTTCATTAATCTGTACAATGTTTCCAACTTGGCATCGTTGGCCTTGTCAACCTCTAAACCAGTGTCTTTACCCGTGCTAATGTTGTGGGTGTTTTCCTACCCTTCTTGTTTGATATCCTATGGTGTGTTTGTGTGCAACAGGTCCTGGGTTGGTGTTTGTGGTGTATCCAGAGGTCTTCTCCACTATGCCTCTGCCCCAGTTGTGGGCTGCTCTGTTCTTCTTCATGCTTCTCTGCCTGGGACTGGACAGTCAGGTTAGACACTCATGTAATCTATTTTCGGAGACCACTTTTGGTAAAAACAGACATTGTAGGTCATACAACAATTACTACCTTTTAATATTTAACTAGGCAAGTCAGTTAAGAACAAATTCTTATTTTCAATGACGGCCTAGGAACACTGGGTTAACTGCCTCATTCAGGGGCAGAACGACAGATTTTTACCTTGTCAGCTGGGGGATTCGATCTTGCAACCTTTTTGGTTACAAGTCCAACGCTCTAACCACTAGGCTACCTGCCACCCCAGATTGATTACATTTGACATTTACATTTGAGTCATTTAGCAGATGCTCTAATCCAGAGTGATTTACAGGAGTTTACAGGAACATTTAGGGTAAGTGCATTACTCAAGGTCACAACAACAGATTTTTCACCTAGTCAGCTCAGGGATTCGAACCAGCAACCTTTTGGTTACTGGCCCAATGCTCTTAACTGCTCAGCTAACTGATGAGGGAAGAGAGGAAGCAGGGCTGCCGGCAAACGTGTGGCGAGCAGGGCATTTGCTCCACCACTTTTTATTTAGTTTAATACACTTTTTATTTTATTTTTTACTTTTCTCCCCGATTTCATGACATCCAATTGGTAGTTTGTCTTGTCCCATCGCTTCAACTCTCCTACGGACTCAGGAGAGGCGAAGGTCGAGAGCCACGTCCTCCAAAACACGACCCTGCCAAGCAGCACTGCTTCTTCACAAACTCTTCGCTTAACCCATAAGCCAGCCACACCAATGTGTCGAAGAAACACTGTCCAGCTGGTGACCGAAGTCAGCTTGCAGGCGCCCGGCCCGCCACAACGAGTTGCTAGAGTGAGATGGGACAAGGATATCCCGGCCTGCCACAACTAGTTGCTAGAGTGAGATGGGACAAGGATATCCCGGCCCGCCACAACGAGTTGCTAGAGTGAGATGGGACAAGGATATACCGGCCCGCCACAACGAGTTGCTAGAGTGAGATGGGGCAAGGATATCCCGGCCTGCCACAACGAGTTGCTAGAGTGCGATGGGACAAGGATATATCCCAGGCCTGCCAAACCCTCCCCTAACCCAGACGAGGCTAGGCCAATTGTGCACCGCCTCATGGGTCTCCTGGGCATGGCCGGTTGTGACACAGCCTGGGATCAAAACCGGGTCTGTAGTCATGCCTCAAGCATGCCACTCGGGAGGCCCATTAATACACTTTTTTTTTGGCGTAAAAGCGATGAAAACAGGGACAAAGTAGACCTGTTTTGTTTGGGGACTGACTTGCCTCATTTGTCAACTTGAGCACCTATGTCCTGTGTGTGTCTTGACCAATAAGATTAATGGAAATCACATGTTGGGCATGGCGCACATCTGTAGAAAGCAGAGCTCGCTCTCCACTTTACTTTGCTGTTGATACCTAGCCCTACCTTGTTTTCTTGCTAGGTGACTACTGCTTGTAAAGTAAACCCCCTGTGAGAGCAATAAAATAAAGTGGCTCGCTCTTCACGCCCTGACCAAAAGTTACGTTTCCAGTGTAGCAGGTTAAAAAAACAGACCACTTTTGCGACGCCTCAAGTGTAAATATGTTAGGCTTCAGGAATTTTTTGCAGTTAGTTTTTTTTTTTTTCATTAAATTTTTTTTTTTTTTTTAAATCCCCTGCCGAATGGAACAACCACAGAGCAGGCTCAACTTGCCTGGCTGCCATAAATGACAAATTGTCTGTCTTTCGCTTAAACAATGGGGATAGAATAGGCCTAGTGGAATTCTTTAGTTTTGTTGTTTTCAGAAAAATAAATAACCTGGGGCAGCTTTAGAGCAGCCTCAACTTCCACAACTGCTCAGTTCACTTTCCCCACTGTACTTTGCTCTGCAGTTTGCTATGGTGGAGGTGGCGGTGACGTCCATAATGGACGGCTGTGGCCCCAAGGTGCTGCGTGTCCTGAAGAGACAGGAGATCATCGTTCTGACTGTCTGTGTTATTGGCTTTCTTCTAGGCATTCCTCACATCACTAAGGTAAGGTGATCCTGTCAGATATTATTACTATCCATCGGGTAACGCCCTGCCCCCTCCTCTCTCTCGGAATGAGACAGTATACTCGTGTTTGGACCTGTTTTATTTTAGTTTCTATCAGAAGACGACTAAGACACATACAGCCAGTAAGTAGTGCATGGTTGACCAGCTGATTCTCTGTCTTGTGGAGTGGGTTGCTTTTCCCCCAGTAGATTGAGAACAAGATACAGTCAGGAAATTAACCTTTTTATAATTAAACCTTTCTCATTCTCACCCGCTCTCGTCCGCCCCCCCCCGCCCCCCCCCACACACACACACACACACACACATACAGGGGGGAATGTACGTATTCCAGCTGATGGACCACTACACTGCTGTGGTGTCCCTCATGTTCCTGGCCTTCTTTGAGGTCCTCGCTGTCTGCTGGGTTTTTGGTAATAACCTCACCTTCTCTCCCCTTATGATGAAATTCAACAGCCTGTTGTGTATTTATACAATCAAATAAAAACACTTTGCTTTATAGACAGTATGTATGTCTGAGTAAATGTAAGGATTTAATGCAATGTGTTATTGCAGGACTGAGGCGGATGACCATCGTGATCAAGAGGATGTTGGGAACGGCTCCCAACATCTATTTCTGCTCCTGCTGGATGTTCTTCTCCCTGTGCTGGTCATGGTGAGTGCTATGGCCAACTCATGTCTTTTTGATGATGATGGTGATGAGGACAGTTAGCGTAATGACGGTGATGAGGATTAGTAGTGATAGCCGTACCTAAGACTTTATGATCCATTCATTGTATTAGAGGTTTCATCCAAGTGTAACCTCCTCCCCTGCAGTGCATTCTGATCTCCAGCATCGTCCAGTACACACCCGCTCGCTATGGGAAGTCATACACATACCCTGTCTGGGCAGAGGTGGTGGGCTGGGGAATCTCCCTGGTCTCCATCGTTTGGATCCCCCTGGGAGCCCTGCATGAGATCTGCAGAAATAAGGGCACACTGATGCAGGTGAGCATCCGTTCAGTAAACCAAACAAAACATGCATACTGATACATATATACTTTTAGATCACAGATACTGTTTTAGCATCGTGCATACATACTGAACAAGTACACTGGTACTCACACATATACACACAGTCACGCACACACTCATACACAAATCAATAAATCAAATGTATTTTATAAGGCCCTTTTTACATGAGCAGTTGTGATTTACAGATACCCAACCTTAAAACCTCAAAGAGCAAGCGATGCAGATGCACGGTGGCTAGGAAATACTCCCTATAAAGGCAGAAACCTAGAGAGGAACAAGGCTCCGAGGGGTGGCCAGTCCTCTTCTGCCATTGCCGAGTGGAGATTATATGGCTATTAAGGACAGATTGTTCTTCAAAATGTTTATTGGTGACCAGCAGGGTGAAATAATAACCACAGTGGTTATAGAGGGTACAGCAGAGAGAGAGAGAGAAATTACCCCACATATGTTCTGGGCATTGGCAGAAACCGTAGAAGTTAAACTATGTATTTGACTCTGAACCTCTTCTTTTATCGATTCTCTGTGCCGCCAGAGGATAAAAACATCCATGACTCCTACAATAGAGTTGGACCCCGTCAACCATCTACCAGAGAAGGAGAGAGTGGACATCCCGGAGTCTGTTGTCTTTATCACTCATCTGTGAACAGAGACAAAAGCACTGTGTCTAGGTTCGTGAGTCACATTGAGTGTGGGAGTCCTCTATTAGGATAGGGAGGTGGGGAGGTTGTTGGGTAGTTTATGTAAATAACTTCAAGTATTTATTCTATGAATCACTGATACCATGACACCTAACCTATAGTGAAATAGACAGGGTAAACAGTCAAGGTAAAGCTGCTTCCAATAAGATGGGCTACTGTTTGCTCAATTAAGCATTTTGATAACTAAAAGACCGGTTGGAGTCTATTCATTGTCATGTCTTTATAGCAATTTGCTTTCCAAACAGTTTTTCCCGATTTGTATTTTTTTTTAAGTATTGCGATATGCCTGGCTGAGTCTCTGCTTGTTTTAAATTGCATAGCCTACAGTCGGAAGGTCCAGAAATTTGGGCAGCGAGCGCTGCAAATACCAAATAGGCTAGATTATTGTTGAGTTGCAACTGTCAGTGAAAAAGCAGAGACTCAGCCAGGCATATCGCAATATTTAAAAAATACAATCGCGGAAAAACTGTTTTGTGTTGACAGGATCAAGCTAATTAGGCTATATCATTTTGGCAATTTAATTAAATGTACTTTAGGGATAGCTTAGCTTCCCATAGCCTTTTGTACACGCCGCCTATGCCTTTTAATGTGGCATAAACACAACGTTTTCATATAATTGTCAAACAATGACTTAACAACGGCGCTCTAGTAGGCTACACGCGCACGCACATCCGTCCAATCCAAACCCCATCAGTGCAACTGCAATTTGATGAATGGAAAGAGACATCTGTTATAAAACATCTACGTGTATTGTAATGACATTCTGTGATTGTCATTAGGCCTACACTTGTAGCCTGAATTGATGCATCCACTGTTGTCCACGCGCGCCTCAGTGTCCGCCACTCATCTCAGCCTTTACAAAGTGGAGGCTAAGTGTTCTCCTCAAACCACAATGCAATTTGGCGCATATACCACCCAGTTTCAAGTCAAATCACAAATTGTTCATGCTGCTGACATGCAGTAATGTTAAATAATGGTGTAATAGACTCACGTTTTACTAGTACGGCGTACCCCCAATATTTAATTTGCCAGGACGCGGTACCGCCTTACTTTCACCCCTGATTATGATATGGTAAAACATCATATTCATCATGCCACAAGACTATGAACTCCGGAGGACAACTCGTCCCTCTGGTAAATCTCTTCAATCAGCTATTCTCTCCGCTGGACCTAACACATTGTGTCTACGAACATAAATTGGCGAACAATTTTCACCAAATGTAAAAGCCAATGTAGCCAATACACACACACACACACACACACACGGGATAGCCTCTGATAGCGCCATATTTCATATCATCCGAAAAAAATGACACACTGATCAACTCAGCTCAGCCTTAGACCGATGAAGCATCCACAGTTACAACCAATAGGTGGCTGCTCAATGCAACAAATGATGGCTAGGCAAATCAGCGGGAAAACAAACCTTTCCCTTTCACCAGATCGATTACATGGACTAAGGTCCACATTGAATCAACATCGTCACCTTGTGGCCAAGGTTTTTACTCACAGTGAGGTCAGATGAGGCTCAGGTGAATATTGATCAACAAAGTAAAAATCCCTCGTTCTGCCCCTGAACAAGGCAGTTAACCCACTGTTCCCCGGTAGGCCATCATTTTAAATAAGAATTTGTTCTTAAAACTGACTTGCCTAGTTAAATAAAGGTTTTAAAAATATATATGCAATTAGATGTATAGAGGTTAACTGTGAGGAAGGAAACCACTGCAGTGCTGCTATGACATCTGTTAGTGGGGAGAGTCCAATGTTCTGACATCATTCATCAGCAGTTTTTACACTTGAATGGACTTTGAAGTTTTGGGGTTCTGGTTGGAGTTTTCTATTTTACTTGCTCTGCCAAAGTGTGTTCCTCAGTTGTGTGTCTTCGTGTTTGTTACAACAATGACAATTGGATCTCAGCTTTACAAGGAGTGCCTTTTATCATTAAAAGATCCAATGACATTGGAATTGTCATGGACTATTGGACTGAAAGGCTCAAATAAATAAATATGATTAGACATGATTTAGATGGTAAAATGTATGAAATAAATACAATGGGGTCTTTTGAGGGGTCACATAAATATGTGACTAAGTGAAGATACATTTGCTACCTGCCACAAGTGCCATGTATCAAAAATATTGATTTTGGATTGTCAATACTTTGATGAAAATACCCAAAATATAGAGATTATCACCAACCCATCTTAAGGATCATTAAAACATTCACACAATTATAATTTAGTGTTAACTCTCTTTTGATATAAAACAAGATCAAATTCCCATTTAGTTAGCTGTTTAGATGCATTTTGTGTCGGTTTGTCAAACAGCATTTAGTTTTGACTCATTTGTTTATGATGACAATCGTCTATTTCTACCATTGCACAAACCACAATAAGGGGTTAAAAATATAATCATGCCTGATACACTTTTGTTATTCTATGCAATTGTATGGTTGTCACAAAATGCGGGGTTACTGCTGCTGGTTGTTTTTATTCATTATTCTCATACATTCAAACCAAATATTTTATACATTTAATTTATTTTCAAATGTTTTTTGTTGTATAAAACTAAATGTTTTATGAAATAACAAACACACTGTTACTATTTCTCCATTAAGTTCTCCATGGTGGTACTACTTTAATGGTAGAAATGTTTATGCTCATATTACGCATTTAAAATAGCAACTTTCTCCTTTTTTAAAATTTATTTAGCATTTAATAATTTCTCTTTTTTTATTTACATGTATCTTGTTTAAAGTGTACTTTCAGTTTGACTTATTTTTTTATATCTGAAACGTTGAAAAATAAAATTTGATTCATAATACCTGTTTATCACGCAGAGCTATTTGTGTCAAATAAAGAACATTATTGGCAAATATGTTTTGATTTTTACGAGCCCTTTCAATTCATCAATGTGTCTCTTCTGAAGAGCATAATTTAACAGTAGATGGCAGCAGTGTACAGACAGTAATAATATGCAGCTCAGGGGCATGTTGCCATCCAGGCCAGTACAAATGTCTATGATTATTCTCAACAAGAATTTCTATGTACATCAGCTTATGTTAATACAATTTTGAAAGTGTATCATTTTTAGTAGTGGAATAAACTAATTCAAGCTTTTTTAGTCACTTGTATACAGGAGGTGATCACTACAAGCTAGTACTAATACGCTCATTACACATTTTTAGCAGACCTTATAGTATACCCTACCTCAAACTAGTGGACATCTTTCAGCACTTTAGACAAATATTGTATACTATAGTTATAATTTGGCATGCAAACATACAGCTGAATGTATCTGGTTTCCTGCTTGCAGTTATGCACTCACCAAATCTTATTTTTAATTGATCTAATTAGTCATTGTGAAGAATTATTGGCATAATTAAGCACAAATCCATTTCCATTCTTCATTTGAGAATGTTTTATTGCACACTGCAGGAATCCCACAGGGACAGATCTGTGCATGGAGAGCGGGAGTCAGAGCAGAGCCTATTTGACTGTAATGCCTTTGGAGGTAGTTAATTAGCCTCACCGTGGAGCAGTGAGCAGGGTCAGTACCATAGGCCTGCAATGTGATCGATATCCCCCCCCTTCCTGCCCCCTTCGTGACATAAATGTATGGCAGTCACTAAATTACCGCTGGCGGGGCTGCTAGATCAATGGCCATAGACTTCTGCAGCCAATGGGGCAGGAAAGGGTGGACAGTATTGTACGTGGGACTGTGGTGTGATGGAAGAGGAGGTTTTTAAACGATGCGCCTCTGGTAAGAGCGTCTGCTAAATGACTTAAATGTAAATGTAAATGGTAAAAGTAGAACGGCATCTGGGAGGAAAAAATCAACTAGCACACTGGTATTCTTGAATACTTCAGAGCACATCTGCTTTCTCAGCCTCTCAGCCCATCTGATTAGCATGGCCTCAGACTCCCAGCAACACTGCAGGTATTTGAGAAGCACTGTGTTTGTGTGCCGAACAGGGTTCAGGGCCTGTGAAAGATGAGATCAGCAATCATGGGAAATTAAAATGTCTCTTTCCCCGGCTCTGACAGACTTACACAGGCAGAGCAGCATTGCTACAGTATATTCTCTCACTCATTCTGTATGTTTGCCATTATAGTGAATGACTATGTTCCAAAAAAAATAAGGATAAAATAAATACTATTAAAAACATACATTTAGAATGATTAATGTTCACTAAATCATTATTTAGAAACATTTACAAATGTCAGTTAAGATGTGAATTTGGGGGTGGTTGTGGCTGAGGATCATCACGGCCTTCAGATCTACAAAGTCATAACCCATACGGTTTGCTGAGTGATAGTATGGCTACATTGATATGCTGTTAGTTGCAATGTTGAGGCTTGGTTCTGTGTTGACAATGATGTGTCCAATTGTAGCTAAACTGTACAGATAAGAACATTAAATGATTGAAAGAGCCTTTTATTCTCTCCTATTTGTTTGTGATGCTCCCCTAATCTCTGATGGCAAAGGCAATTCATGTCAATTTATTTTCTTGTCCTTCAAAAGAGCAAACCATTTGCTGGGCTAAAGTAAATGTCAGGGACTTCCTGTTGGCAGAGTGAGTGAGGCTGCTGATGTGGCGCTGACCGATGAATCCATGTTCTGATGTCACATTTCAGCCCTCCACCCTTTGGAAACAAACATATCTGACAGTTTGGACGTGGAGGGGGAGGTAAATTGATGTCATCATCTGACTGGTTCGAATACCTGAACCGACTAGGTTAGAAATCTGTTGATGTGCCTTTGAGCAAGACACTTAACCCTAATATGCTCCAGGGGTGCTGTACTACAATGTCTGACCCTGTGAAACAACACATTTTACCACACCTATCTGGTGTATGTGACACTTCTTTTTATACATATTTTATTCTATGGGAAACATAGTTTGGGTTTGATGTAGATGACAAAGTACATTGCATACCTTAGCTGATTAATGTAACCACTGTTAATTTTCATGTGTAATTAATTGTAAACTCCTTGGTTGGAAAGCAATTTGAGGATGCAGTTACCATTAGAGAAATGAGAAGTGCAATTAGCTAAGAAAACATCCAGACCAAAGGCTTGGTGCTAATTAGAGTCCTGGGTTGACAAAGTGGAGGAGGAGAGGGGAGGTGCTGGTTTGAGACTTGGTGCTCTACTATTTGTAGTGCCAGGTAGTGGCTGAATTCAATAGACCAGGAGCATATGCTCAGTTTATTTGAAAATAATCCTCCGCGATCCCTTCTGTTCTCATGTAGGCCTACACACCTTTAATCTTGCATTTTTTCATTATTTATATTTTCTACCTTTTAAAACAGTAACTAAAACAACTATTCATTATTTAACTAGGCAAATTCGTTAAGAACAAATTCTTATTTACAATGACAGCAGTTTAACTGTCTTGTTCAGAACAACAGATTTTTACCTTGTCAGCTCAGGGATTTGACCTTGCAACCTTTCGGTTATTAGTCCAACACTCTAACCACTAGGCTACCTGCCGCCAGATTCTACATATTGCAGATTCTACAGATATGCAGATTCTATAGTGAGCTCCTGTGGCGCGTTCGTTCGTTCCCCTTCAGTTTAAGGGTTGTTGTTTTCGTTTTGGTAACAAACGAGCTGAGCCCAAAATAGAGCTCACCTCCCAACAGATAATGAGGGCAAAGATCAAGGCTTCACTAGGACTTCCTTTCTTCTACAAGAAATGCATTGTCTTCAGATGCTTTTGTAGTGACAATTCCCATGAGTCCCTGCTGAGGATGCTGTTGTGTGTATGCTCAAGTAAACCGGAAGAATGGTTTGTATGTGAGACAGAAAAAAACAAGGTAGCTCACTTTTGAATTTATGGCTAAGCCCAACATGCATATATCAACACTTTACATGGGCTTTTACAGGCTGAGGTTCCACGTATCTGAAAAGCAATGCTGCATTTGACATTTTAAGGTAATTTACCCCAAGTACCCACATTTTCCTATTGGCTATATGGTGATGGGAGGTGTCCTCTCCATGCATCCTTGAGACAGCATATTGGCTGTTTGCTGCTAACAGTCCTGAGAGTGAATGAGTGCTCTTAAGGGCCATCAGATTAATGTGTTTTTCTTGTTCCCGCTGATTGAGCGGGAGGCTGGGGTTCTATTTGGAGCCTGGAGCCAGCCAGGCAGGCGGCAGCAGCTGAATATGCATGAACTCTGGAGGAGCCCGATTGATGGGTCTCCAAATAATAAGAACTTTGGTGAAGTGTGGGTGTGAATCTACCAGCCATCCTCAAAGAAGTCTTCAAAGAAGGATTATATAAAAAGACATGATGGGTTTAAAACAGAGAAAATTATGCAAGGTTGTAGGATGATGGGATGATAGAAGATGGCATAGCTGTGATGTGTTTGGTATGTGTGGGTAGGCATAGCTGTGATGTGTTTGGTAGCTGTGGGTAGGCATAGCTGTGATGTGTTTGGTATGTGTGGGTAGGGTAGACATAGCTGTGATGTGTTTGGTTGGTGTGGGTAGACATAGCTGTGATGTGTTTGGTAGCTGTGGGTAGGGTAGACTCTCAACCATTGTTACTCTTCCTTCCAGGATAGCTACAAGGCCCTCCCCTGACCTCCCTTCGGTAAATCAGATCACAACCTAATTTTGCTCCTCCCTTCCTATAGGCAGAAACTCAAACAGGAAGTACCCGTGCTAAGGTCTATTCAATGCTAGTAGTACCAATCAGAATCCATGCTTCAAGACTGTTTTGATCACGTGGACTGGGACATGTTCCGGGTTGCCTCTGAGAATAACGTTGACGTATACACTGACACAGTGACTGTGTTCATAAAGAAGTGTATAGAGGATGTTGTTCCCACTGTGACAATTAAAACCTATCCAAACCAAAAACCGTGGATAGATGGCAAAACTGAAATTGCGAACCTTCGCATTTAACCACAGCAAGGTGACTGGGAATATGATAGAATAGAAACAGTCCAGTTATGCCGTCCGTAAGACAATCAAAAAGGCAAAACGTCAGTACAGAGACAAAGTGGAGTCTCAATTCAACGGCTTGAGACGTATGTGGCAGGGTCTACAAACAATCACGGATTATATAGGGAAAATCAGCCACATCGTGGACACCGCCGTTTTCCTCCCGTACACGCTAAACACCTTCTTTACCTGCTTAGAGGATATCAGAGTGCCACCGACATGGGCCGCTCCTGAGGACTGGGTCCTCTCGTTCTCCGTAGCTGACATGAATGAGACATTTAAGCGTGTTAAACCTCGCAAGGTTGCGACATCCCTAGCTGTGTCCTCAGAGCATGTGCAGACCAGCTGGCTGGAATGTTTACGGACATATTCAATCTCTCCCTATCCCCGTCTGCTGTCCTTGTACCCAGTCTGCTGTCCCTTGTTCTTGTACCCAAGAAAGCAAAGGCGACTGAACTAAATTGCTATCGCCCCATAGCACTCACTTCTGTCATCATGAAGTGCTTTGAGAGGCTAGTTAAGGATCATATCACCTCCACCTTACCCGACACCCTCGACCACTGCAACTTGCATACCGCCCCAATAGATCCACGGATGATGCAATCGCCATCACACTGCACATTGCCCTATCCCATCTGGACAAGAGAAATACCTATCTAAGAATGCTGTTCATTGACTACAGCTCAGCTTTCAACACCATAGTCCCGTCCAAGCTCATCATTAAGCTCGGGGCCCTGGGTCTGAACTCCGCCCTGTGCAACTGGGTCCTGGACTTCCTGGCGGTCTGCTCGTAGGTGGAGAAGGCAGGCAACAACACTTCCACTACACTGATCCTTAACACGGGGCCCCACAAGGGTGCCTGCTCAGCCCCTTTCTGTACTCCCTGTTCACCCATGACTGCATGGCCATGCATGCCGCCAACTCAGTCATCAAGTTTTCAGACATTGTTGATTACCAACAACGACAAGACAGCCTACAGGGAGGAAGTGAGGGCCCTGCTGGAGTGGAGCCAGGAAAATAACCTCTCCCTCAAAATCAACCAAACGAAGGAGCTGATCATGGACTTCAAGAGAAGGCAGAGGGGGGCCTCCCAGGTGGCGCAGTGGTTAAGTGCGCTGTACTGCAGCGCCAGCTGTGCCATCAGTGTGGGGCGACGCACAATTGGCCTAGCGTCGCCCGTGTTAGGGAGGGGTTGGCCGGTAGGGATGTCCTTGTCTCATCGCGCACCAACGACTCCTGTGGCGGGCCAGGCGCAGTGCGCGCTAATCAAGGTTGCCAGGTGCATGGTGTTTCCTCTGACACATTGGTGCAGCTGGCTTCCGGGTTGGATGCGCGCTGTGTTAAGAAGCAGTGCGGCTTGGTTGGGTTGTATATTGCGCGCTGTGTTAAGAAGCAGTGCGGCTTGGTTGGGTTGTATATTGCGCGCTGTGTTAAGAAGCAGTGTGGCTTGGTTGGGTTGTATATTGCGCGCTGTGTTAAGAAGCAGTGCGGCTTGGTTGGGTTGTATATTGCGCGCTGTGTTAAGAAGCAGTGTGGCTTGGTTGGGTTGTATATTGCGCGCTGTGTTAAGAAGCAGTGCGGCTTGGTTGGGTTGTATATTGCGCGCTGTGTTAAGAAGCAGTGTGGCTTGGTTGGGTTGTATATTGCGCGCTGTGTTAAGAAGCAGTGCGGCTTGGTTGGGTTGTATATTGCGCGCTGTGTTAAGAAGCAGTGCGGCTTGGTTGGGTTGTATATTGCGCGCTGTGTTAAGAAGCAGTGCGGCTTGGTTGGGTTGTATATTGCGCGCTGTGTTAAGAAGCAGTGTGGCTTGGTTGGGTTGTATATTGCGCGCTGTGTTAAGAAGCAGTGCGGCTTGGTTGGGTTGTATATTGCGCGCTGTGTTAAGAAGCAGTGCGGCTTGGTTGGGTTGTATATTGCGCGCTGTGTTAAGAAGCAGTGCGGCTTGGTTGGGTTGTATATTGCGCGCTGTGTTAAGAAGCAGTGCGGCTTGGTTGGGTTGTATATTGCGCGCTGTGTTAAGAAGCAGTGCGGCTTGGTTGGGTTGTATATTGCGCGCTGTGTTAAGAAGCAGTGCGGCTTGGTTGGGTTGTATATCGGAGGTTAAAAAAAATAAAAAAATAAAAAAGAGAAGGCATCCAGGCATCAATGGGCCGCAGTGGAGAAGGTGTACTGACAATCTGAAATGGTCCACCTACTCAGACGGAGTGTGGTGAAGAAGGCGCAGCAGCGCCTCTTCAAACTCAGGAGGCTGAAGAAATTTGGCTTGGCCCCCTCACAAACTTTTTGAGAGCATCCTATCAGGCTGCATCACCGCCTGGTACAGCAACTGCACCATCCTCAACCCAACACATCACCGGGAGCACATTGCCTGCCCTTCAGGACATCTACAGCATCCGGTGCCAAAGGAATGCCAAGAATATCATCATCAACCACCCCAGCCAAGGCCTGTTCACCCCGCTATCATCCAGAAGGTGAGGTCGGTACAGGTGCATCCATCACTAGCCGGCTACCACCCGGTTACTCATCCCTGCACTTTAGAGGCTGCTGTCCTATGTACATAGACAATGAACACTGATCACTTTAATAATGGAACACTGGTCACTTTAATAATGTTTACATACTGTTTTACCCATTTCATATGTAAATACGGTATTCTAGTCAATTCCATCCTATTCAACTATTACTGAATATATACCATTATATCCACATACTCTTCAGATGTATTATACAGCTCTGGAAAAAATTAGGAGACCACTGCAAAATTATCAGTTTCTCTGGTTTTACTATTGTGTTTGGGTAAAATTAACATTTTTGTTTTATTCTATAAACTACTGACAACATTTCTCCCAAATTGCAAGTACTAATATTGTCCTTTAGAGCATTTATTTGCAGAAAATGACAACTGGTCATTGGTCAACAAAACAAAAAACAACTGGTCAACAAAAACATATGCAGTGCTGTCTGACCTCGAATAATGCAAAGAAAATAAGTTGATATTAATAAACAACACAATACTAATGTTATAACTTAGGAAGAGTTCAGAAATCTTGAAGGTGTAGGGTTGAGTAAGCCGGCTAGTGATGGCTATTTAACAGTCTGATGGCCTTGAGATAGAAGCTGTTTTTCAGTCTCTCGGTCCCAGCTTTGATGCACCTGTACTGACCTTGCCTGCTGGATGATAGCGGGGTGAACAGGCCGTGTGTAACGCCCTGATCTGTTTCACCTGTTTTTATGATTGTCTCCACCCACCTCCAGGTGTCACCTGTTTTCCCCATTAGTCGCTGGGTATTTATTTCCTTCACGTTCCCTGTTTGTCTGTTGCCAGTTTGTCTTGTCAAGTCAACCAGCGTGGTTTTCCGTGCTCGTGCTTTTACCTTTTTGCTAGTCCTCCCGGTTTTGACCCTTGCCTGCCTTGCCCACAGTGTTATCTGGTCAGATAACATTTCCAGAAGCTGACACTGGGCTTTTAGAGACACTGAATATTGCATCAGTTTAGATTGATTGTCTAAAATTACTTGTCAGAGTTAAAAATTGCTTGTCAGAGCAACTCAATATTAAAGTGTTCCTAATGTTTTGTACATTGTGCATATTCTCATTCTGCACCAATTAACTTTCAGCCGTGATGTTTATGGCTGAGACAATCTTCCCAGGATTCTCTCTGCTCCAGTATTTTCCTAATGTGGTACGCTGAATGTGAGCTGAATCTTGGCCCCCTATTCCATTTATACTGTAGTGCACTACTTTTGACCAGGGCCCATAGCCAACGTGCACTATGTTGGGAATATGGTGCCATTTAGAAAGCAGACCTGAAACAGCTCTCTGCACTCCCACCGTGAGCATCCTGAGCAACAAGACCCATCTGGACTACATTAGGCAGCCAGTCCATCTCAGGTTCATGCACCAAACACAAGGTCTCAGAGCACTCATGGATCAATGATGATGAAACTAGACATCATGTACTGTACACTGCCTGTGCCCTTTTTTCTTTCCCTGTGCGAAGAGTTAACCCAATGAGGGTACATTTAGCAGCAAGGGCTACAGTGCAGTGGCCGCAGTACCCAGGAAATGTGCCTACTGAAACTCACTGAAATATATAATTATAATTTCTAGGGATCATCACACAACCTTGTCAAAAATATGTACAGTAATGTCAGCTCAGGGTGCATTCCCGAGAGACGCTCCCTGAATGAAGATTGGATTCACATACATCTTTACTAGTCTTCATACTGTATCAACACTTTCCACCAAGTGAAATAAATGCCTGATCTTTGGTCTGTTGATTTCCCCAGCTAAACTAAATGCATGCTCTTCAACCGATCGCTGCCTGCACCTGCCCGCCTGTCCAACATCACTACTCTGGACGGCTCTGACTTAGAATACGTGGACAACTACAAATACCTAGGTGTCTGGTTAGACTGTACTCACATCAAACATCTCCAATCCAAAGTTAAATCTAGAATTGGCTTGCTATTTTGCAACAAAGCATCCTTCACTCATGCTGCCAAACATACCCTTGTAAAACTTGACCATCCTACCAATCCTCGACTTTGGCGAAGGCATTTACAAAATAGCCTCCAATACCCTACTCAACAAATTGGATGCAGTCTATCACAGTGCCATCCGTTTTGTCACCAAAGCCCCATATACTACCCACCATTGCGACCTCTACACTCTCGTTGGCTGGCCCTCGCTTCATACTCGTCGCCAAACCCACTGGCTCCATGTCATCTACAAGACCCTGCTAGGTAAAGTCCCCCCTTATCTCAGCTCGCTGGTCACCATAGCATCACCCACCTGTAGCACGCGCTCCAGCAGGTATATCTCTCTGGTCACCCCCAAAACCAATTCTTTCTTTGGCTGCCTCTCCTTCCAGTTCTCTGCTGCCAATGAATGGAACAAACTACAAAAATATCTGAAACTGGAAACACTTATCTCCCTCACTAGCTTTAAGCACCAGCTCTCAGAGCAGCTCACAGATTACTGCACCTGTACATAGCCCATCTATAATTTAGCCCAAACAACTATCTCTTTCCCTACTGTATTTTTTATTTTATTTATTTATTTATTTTGCTCCTTTGCACCCCATTATTTTTATTTCTACTTTGCACATTCTTCCACTGCAAATCTACCATTCCAGTGTTTTACTTGCTGTATTGTATTTACTTTGCCACCATGGCCTTTTTTGCCTTTACCTCCCTTATCTCACCTCATTTGCTCACATCGTATATAGACTTGTTTCTACTGTATTATTGACTGTATGTTTGTTTTACTCCATGTGTAACTCTGTGTCGTTGTATGTGTCGAACTGCTTTGCTTTATCTTGGCCAGGTCGCAATTGTAAATGAGAACTTGTTCTCAACTTGCCTACTTGTTAAATAAAGGTGAAATAAAAATAAAAAAATAGCCACGGATTGTAGCGGAGCGCTTAGGATAATCTCCTTATTAATTCAGAACCCTGCTAATTAAATCTGCATGTCCTGTTAATAATGCAGGGTCTATTTTTCATAGTTTTCAGAGAGAGCCTGGTGAATTATTGATAACATCATTCACCAGATCTAATAAATATAGGTTGCTATTTCAGTTCAGTTCTCCTCCTGCTTCAGTCATGACTTACTCACTCTCAACTGCCTAGTTAAAACCTGGTGATGGGGGCATATTTATGTGTACTGTATTTAGCTTCTATTTCAGTTTAGCATTAACAGGTTGCTTGATTGACTGTCATTCCATTAACATTATAACCATGTTGTTATGCTGCTGTGCCATTAAGGACTGCTAAATACATACTGTAGACTATGCTTATGAGAGAACTTTCAACTTGTAGGGACTGGCCATTTCTCCCAGAACCACAGAACAGAAGATGCCCTCTAACAGTTGATGTTGATTAAGAGAAAAGTTTTTATGCAACTAAGCACATGATCTTTTGTTTGTGCTTCAGGAGATAAGAGCAGCTTAGCAGAGAGCTGTGCTTAGGGCATTCTACCCTGCAGCCTCCACAGCCTTCCTTAATGGCATGCTATGAAAGGAATTGGGTCTGGGATATCACTCAGTTAGTCTGCTTGTTCATGCAAGCAGTACATATTATTATCAACCTACATGTATGGAGAAAGAAAGGAACACAAATGGGAAGTGAAACCCCCAAAATGTATCTTACAAGCGTGGATGACTGGGATGGCATCCATCAGGACACAGTTGTAGTCCGCTCAGCTATGTGTTGTGTTCTTAAGTGCCTGAGGATCATTTCTAAATCAACTATCCCCTTGACTCTCCAAGCATTGATGCACTATAAAGACAATTTTATCAGGATACACAGGAGTTGGCATTGTCCTCATCAAAACATCAGTTCACTTTAAACCTCAACTCCTGTCACAAGACTAACAGCAGTGTGTCTCTCTTTCTTTCTAGCTCAGTTTCTAGTTTATTGATATCTGTTTACTGCCATTAGTGGTGTACAGTGGTGTATAGTTCTGTTTGACAGTAATCTAAGGACTGACTCTGTGCTCCTTAGACAACATTGTGAGTGTGATACATGTGTGTTGGTTCATTGTGTTCTCTCAGTCCGACCCCTCTCTGTACCCCTGCAGGGAGCAGTGTCAAGGTGAGAGTGATGATAAACTATAACAGCTCCGTGGCAGCTCTTCATAGCCTGGAGCCACCAGAGGAAAACGGCCTTTTATTTTTAGCCCCTTGCCTTGTTAGGATTCAGATGTCGGGTTCACTAATGATGCTTAATATTCAACAGTGGATGCTTTCCTAATGGCACCATATTCCCTTAACAGTGCACTGCTTTTGACCAGAGCAGTGCACTATGAAGAAAATAGGGTGCATCAAGTGTCTGACATTGTTATGCATGAGCAACTGACCACTCACATTCATGAACAAGAGGGTGTAAGAAAGGGTTTAAACTGGCGGTGGCATTATGTCAACAAAATGATTCATATGTGAACACACTGTACACACTCTCATGAAACTAGTTTGCTTAGGAAAATATGTACTTTTTATGTTTTGAAGTCATTAGTATAGGCAAGTAGTAATTCTGACACCAAAATAATTGAGGAGGATCGAAAGCATTTCATAGAGGTAATCTATTATTTTCTTGATGGTTGCACAACAGTGTTGTCAGTGCAATGCCATTCCCAAAGGTCAAATAACACCGAAGCTGACAACCGGGTGATTGAGTTTTTTTCCACAGCCGATATTCTGCTTGTTTTGAATCAATGGGTGCTATTCTGGGAGAGGAAGGAACTAGGGGAAATGAGATATCTGATGAACGAATGCAACCCATCTCAGTATTCTACACAAGGTTACAACATACTCCCTAAGCGATGCTGAAGGAAAAATATGGTGAAATATAGTTTCCTCCTCTAGAGACTATCCTCTTCATTCCTTTGACCCATTCAGACTCATAGTGTACATGCAAAATGGCACCTTGTTCTCTATATAGAGAATAGGATGCCATTTGGGACAAAACCAAAGACATCATCATACATCCACATCCTGTTAGACCTGACTGGAGGTTAGCTTCTACACAGCAGGTCCCAGTGAGCAACACTTAGCATTTATTTAGTATTTTAGTATTTATTAGGATCTATATTAGCCTTGAGGTGATTGGCCTGATTGGCCCCAATTGGCCTGATTGGCACAGATGGAAACACGCCAACAGACAAATGACAATACAGCTAATCAATAAACACAACATATGATTATGTAAAGCATTTTGTGACAATTTCTGATTTAAAAAAAAAGTTTTATTGATTGAATTCCAGCAACATCATCATGGAGGATGACAAAGGAAGGGTTCATTAACTCAGGACACCAATTTACATAAGTGGCTCATCAGAGCTGTCCCAAAATTGCACAATTCTGGACTGCTTCAATGTGATTTCATTGTGGGATATCCATAACCTGGTATTCCAAATGTCAAACAAATTATTATTTGCTTATGGATGGGTCATTTTTCTCATGTGAAAAGTTTAGTTCTTAATGGTCTCTGTAATCTCTTGATTTGCCTGTGCTTACTGTATTTCCTGTACTGGGATTAAGTTTATTATGTTGTATGAAATGTATTGTGACAATTAACTTAATTTTCCTGATGTCCGTGGATGTCTATTTGTGTTGGATGAGTGTACGTGGGAAGAGAAGGGCCTCCTGGAATCCATTAGACGATTGCATCTCTTAGATCCCCATTGTAAATAATCCCTGTTGGTCTGACGACATGGATAGTCGGGAGTCCCACACGCACATTGTGTGTTTGTTGATTATTTTTAGTAGGGAAACAGCACATATTAAATTAAACCATCGCTGTAGACCTTCAAGCATTTTCACTACCACCACATTCCACTTAATATTCTCTCTCTCTCTCTCTCTCTCTCTCTCTCTCTCTCTCTCTCTCTCTCTCTCTCTCTCTCTCTCTCTCTCTCTCTCTCTCTCTCTCTCTCTCTCTCTCTCTCTCTCTCTCTCTCTCTCTCTCTCTCTCTCTGCTACCATTTAACACAGGGGATCAGAGTGGCTTATGGGAAAAGAGGCATCAATAGTGACTGTTATTCTTCATCCGACCCCTTCCCCCTCAGACAGAATAACATAACTACTGTACTGGTTATAGGGATAGACAATGGAGTAAGAGATGAAAGTGGTCTATGAATAAATGTTTTATAGAATATTATGTTACGAATGGATTCCAGAACACATCTAAGAGAGGCCAAAGGGCAAAGGATATGGTGTTCAGAGTACAAATAGAATATGTTGTTTTGGGCCAGCTTTACAATGACACATGACACTGTCTCTCTGTTCCAGCAACTGTCCGTAGAAGACATCTTATGTGTGGAATAATTCATTTAGGCCAAATTTATTTAACAGTTCCCTGTTTGTTAGGTAGGGATTCCTGTGAATAATATTGATGTGATGTTGACAGTACCTTCTCCAAGGAGAGAGATTGCTTTGATGCTTTTATGCAAATCATGTACACCTTTCATACAGATGTAGGATCTTAATTTAAGTCAGTTTGCTACAGCAGGAAAATAATCCTACAGCAAATGTGAATTATTATGTGGATTATAATTCATATAAGTTTTTGTAGGGGTTGATACATTTTTCGTAAGGGTAAATCAAGTCTGAAATGTAAAAGTTGAAATACACAAATGTCTTGCTTTGCAGGAAAGTTCTCCTGCGTCAGGGTGATCAAATTAAGGTCCTACAGCTGTATGAGGTGGTAGAGTTACTGAACTGGTTTTGTTACTATGGTTCTGGAGGTTCCCACCCAGGACCTTTACCTTAACTGGATCTTACATGATTAGCAATCCAGGTTTAACAATTCCAAAAATGGATTTAGAACAGACATAAACAATGGCTCCCTGACAATGGGGCTTTTGAAAGGTGCAGTCACAAATCGGGTTGAATTCTTGGTCTATTTCACAGCTCACTATGAAGGTAGGGTAAAATGGTTTGTTTTCATACTATGAGAGCTACCATGAAGAGGAGAGCTACCATTAAGATGGTTGTTCACATAAATATCAGGTCTCTCGCACCTGGCATTCGATGTGACATCTAACCCAGAGGACTATTACTCATGATCAGAAAAGACGAGCAGCAGCCCAGTGTTCTGGGGTAATGGTCATATGGAATACATGTTTACTGTTCTAAAGGTATTCAATGACAGATGAGGTGCCCTTTCTCTTTCTCATAGCGAGACAAAAAGGAATTTGCATGCTGTATGTAGAGAGCTACACCATAGCTGTAGCCTTAGATTTCCCCTGAGACCCTTGTTTACAGGATAAAAGCAGAGCTGGGTTGTTGATGGGGACCCCTCTATGAATACTAATATTAATGGGATATAAAATCATACATATAATTTTTTTCAGAATTTGACAAAGGTTTGTATTGGCTTTCAAGGCCTTATTTGTATTGTGGTTGAGCGGAATATGTGTCACGTTCTGACCTTTATTTCCTTTGTTTTGTCTTTATTTAGTATGGTCAGGGCGTGAGTTGGGGTGGGCAGTCTATGTTTGTTTTTCTATGTTTGGTTTCTGTTTCGGCCTAGTATGGTTCTCAATCAGAGGCAGGTGTCGTTAGTTGTCTCTGATTGAGAATCATACATAGGTAGCCTGGGTTTCACTGTTGGTTTGTGGGTGTTTGTTTCCGTGTCAGTGTTTGTCGCCGCACGGTACTGTTTCGGTTTAGTTTCTCCACGTTTCTTTTGTTATTTTTGTATTTCAGTGTTCAGTGCTTTCTTTGATTAAAGTTATGGACACTTACAACGCTGCATCTTGGTCCGATCCTTCAGATGAAGAGGAGATCTGCCGTTACAGAAACACCCACCAACCAAGGACCAAGCAGCGTGGTAAAGGACAGCAGCAGCAGTGGCAAAGTACACAGGACTCCTGGACATGGGAGAAGAATGTGAACGGCAAAGGACCCTGGACTCAGCCAGGGGAATATCGCCATCCCAAGGCAGAGCTGGAGGCAGCGAAGGCAGAGAGGCGCTGGTATGAGGAGGCAGCACGGCAGCGCGGCTGGAAGCCCGAGAGGCAGCCCTAAAAATGTAATGGGGAGGGGGCACACGGGGAGTGTGGCGAAGCCAGGTAGGAGACCAGCGCCAACTTCCCGTACTTACCGGAGAGAGAGAGGGACCGGGCAGGCACCGTGTTATACCGTGTTATGCACAGTTTCCCCAGTGCGTGTGCATAGCCCGGTGCGGTACATTCCAGCTCCTCGTATCGGTCGGGCTAGAGTGGGCATCGAGCCAGGTGCCATGAAGCCGGCTCTACGCATCTGGTCTCCAGTGCATCTCCTTGGGCCGGCGTACATGGCACCAGCCTTACGCATGGTGTCCCCGGTTCGCCAGCACAGCCCAGTGCGGGCTATTCCACCTCGCCACACGGGAGTATTCAACCAGGTAAGGTTGGGCAGACTCGGTGCTCAAGCGCTCCAGTGCGCCTGCACGGTCCGGTCTACCCAGTGCCACCTCCACGCACCAGCCCTCCGGTGGCAGCCCCCCGCACCAGGCTGTCTCTCCGTCTTCTGCCTACAGGTGTTCCCGCCTGTCCAGCGCTGCTAGAGCCTTCCTCCTCTCCAGCGCTGCCAGAATCTCCCGTCTGTCCTGAGCTGCTAGAGCCTTCCTCCTCTCCAGCGCTGCCAGAATCTCCCGTCTGTCCTGAGCTGCCAGAGTCTCCCGTCTGTCCTGAGCCGCCAGAGTCTCTCATCTGTCCTGAGCCGCCAGAGTCTCCCGTCTGTCCTGAGCCGCCAGAGTCTCCCGTCTGTCCTGAGCTGCCAGAGTCTCCCGTCTGACCTGAGCTGCCAGAGTCTCCCGTCTGTCCTGAGCCGCCAGAGTCTCCCGTCTGTCCTGAGCCGCCAGAGTCTCCAGTCTGTTCTGAGCCGCCAGAGTCTCCGGTCTGTACTGAGCCACCAGAGCCGCCAGTCTGTCCTGAGCCGCCAGAGCCGCCAGAGCCGCCAGTCTGTCCTGAGCCGCCAGAACCGCCAGTCTGTCCTGAGCCGCCAGCCAGCCAGGAGCCGCCAGAGCCGTCAGCCAGCCAGGAGCCGCCAGAGCCGTCAGCCAGCCAGGAGCCGCCAGAGCCGTCAGCCAGCCAGGAGCCGCCAGAGCCATCAGCCAGCCAGGAGCCACCAGAGCCGCCAGCCAGGAGCCGCCAGTCAGCCAGGAGCCGCCAGGAGCCGCCAGAGCCATCAGCCAGTCTTCTCCCGCCTGTCCGGCGCTGCCGGAGTCTCCCATCCGTACGGCGCTGCCGGAATCTCCCGTCCATTTGGGACCCATGGAGAAGGTCGCCGCTCATAAGAGACCACGGGGGCGGTTGAGGAGGCGGACAGTCTATGTTTGTTTTTCTATGTTTGGTTTCTGTTTCGGCCTAGTATGGTTCTCAATCAGAGGCAGGTGTCGTTAGTTGTCTCTGATTGAGAATCATACTTAGGTAGCCTGGGTTTCACTGTTGGTTTGTGGGGGTTTGTTTCCGTGTCAGTGTTTGTCGCCACACGGTACTGTTTTGGTTTCGTTTCGTCACGTTTCTTTTGTTATTTTTGTATTTCAGTGCTTTCTTTGATTAATGTTATGCACACTTACCATGCTGCATCTTGGTCCGATTCTTACTTCTTTTCAGACAAAGAGGAGATCTGCCGTTACAATATGCACAGTGAAAATGTGTAAAACATTATGCCATACATGTAGAGTGTGAATGTGTCCAAGTGTCTTGCAAGTAAAATACGATCATGAAATCATTACATATTTTATATTTAAATATAATATGTGTATTCTGGTTTACTGACATTTGTATATTCTCTTTCATTTTACAGCACAAGCAGCAGAACATTTTTCCAACACATCGCATGTATACGAAAAGAAAAGCAGTATTTACAGTGCATTTGGAAAGTATTCAGACCCCTTCACTTTATCCACATTTTGTTGCATTACAGCCTTATTCTAAAATGGATTAAATAAAAAAAATGTCCTCAATCTACACTCAATATCCCATAATGACAAAGTGAAAACAGGTTTTTAGAAATGTTTGCAAATGTCAATTTTTTTTCAAACAGAAATACATTATTTAAACAAGTATTCAGACCCTTTGCTATGAGACTTGAAATTGAGCTCAGGTGCATCCTGTTTCCATTGATCATCCTTGAGATGTTTCCACCACCTGATTGGAGTCCACCTGTGGTAAATTCAATTGTTTGGACATGATTTGGAAAGGCACACACCTGTCTATATAAGTTCCCACAGTTGACACCATATGGCAGAGCAAAATACAAGCCATAAGATCGAAGGAATTGTCCATAGAGCTCTGAGAGAGGATTGTGTCAAGGCACAGATCTAGAGAAGAGTACCAAAAAATGTCTGCAGCATTGAAGGTCCCCAAGAACACAGTGGCCTCCATCATTCTTAAATGGAAGAAGTTTGGAACCACCAAGACTCTTCCTAGAGCCTGCCTCCTGGCCAAACTGAGCAATCAGGGGGAGAAGAGCCTTGGTAATTGAGGTGACCAAGAACACGATGGTAACTCTGACAGAGCTCTGGAGAAGCTTCCAGAAGGACAACCATCTCTGCAGCACTCCACCAATCAGACATTTATGGAAGATTGGCCAGACGGAAGCCACTCCTCAGTAAAAGGCACATAACAGCCTGCTTGGAGTTTGCCAAAAGGCACCTAAAGGACTCTCGGGCCATGAGAAACAAGATTCTCTGGTCTGATGAAACCAAGATTGAATTATTTGGCCTGAATGCCAAGCGTCACATCTGGAGGAAACCTGGCATCATCCCTATGGTGAATCGTGGTGGCAGCATCATGCTTTGGGGATGTTTTCCAGTGGCAGAGACTTGGAGACTAGTCAGGATCGAGGGAAAGATGAACCTGTTCCAGAGCTCTCAGGATCTCAGATTGGGGCCAAAGTTCACCTTCCAACAGGACAACAACCCTAAGCACACAGCCAAGACAAAGCAGGTATGGCTTCAGGACAAGTCTCTGAATGTCCTTGAGTGGCCCAGCCACTTGATCAGCCACCCGATCGAACATCTCTGGAGAGACCTGAATATAGCTGTGCAGCAACACTCCCCATCCAACCTGAAAGAGCTTGAGAGGATCTGCAGAAAAGAATGGGAGAAACTCCCCAAATACAGGTATGCCAAGTTTGTAGCGTCATACCCAAGAAGACTCGAGGCTGTAATCCCATTATTGGTTACACAGACTTTTGGCCTTCCATCCTATTCTAACCACCTCTCGCCGGCTTTGTATTCATGTTACCTGATGAAATTGCTGTACAATATGATCTTGTTGCCATCTGATGCACATTCAGATGTCATAAATCAGAGCTCTCCCTGTACTATGCTGTGCCTTGATTGATGATATCTGGAAATGTGCATGTACACTCTGGCCCATCTACAGTTGCTAGCCCCAATTCGGCTTCACTGATTTCTGCTCTCGTAAAAGCCTGGGTGTTCTTCACTTTAACACTAGAAGCTTATTACTTAAAATGGATAAATTCATAGTGTGGGTTCACAGCTTCAGTCCAGCTGTGTTGGTCATTACTGAGACGTGGTTAAGAAAGGGTGTTTTGAATGCTAATGTTAACCTTTATGGTTATAACCTTTTATTACATTTTTCGGCAAGACAGATCTTCCAAAGATGGGGGAGTGGCAATCTTTACCAAGGATCACCTTCAGTGCTCGGTTGTCTCCACCTGTCACGACTTCCACCGTAGTCAGCTCTTTTCCTTGATCGGCGATCAATGTCACCGGCTTTCTAGCCATCACTGCTCCATTTTCATATTTCTATTTGTTTTGTCTTGTTTCCATACACACCTGGTTCTCATTATCTAATCACACTGCTTGTATTTATCCCTCTGTTCCCCTCCATGTCTTTGTGTGTAATTGTTTATTGTTATGTGAGATGTTCACGCGCTATACTTTTGTACATGTTCCGTGTTTTCTTTTGGGCACTTTGATGTCATTTTGTGCCTATTTCTTGACTGGAATAAAAGTGCACCTGTTAAATCAACTCTGCTCTCCTGCACCTGACTTCACCTCCTGTACACAGCCGTAACACCACCAAGTCTGTCCCCAAACAATTTGATTTGCAGGTTTTAAGCATTGAACTTTCAAATAGCTCTTTGTTGACTGTTGCTGGATGCCATCATCCTCCATCAGCTGTACCCTACCTACCCTAAGCTCTCTCCTGGCCCCTTACACCAAGTCTGAATTTGTCCTGCTAGGTGACCTAAACTGGGACATGCTTAAACCACCTGACCAAGTCCTAAAACAATGGGACTCCCTACATCTTTCTCAGATTATTACCAATCCCACAAGGTATGACTCCAAACACCCAGAAAAGGCTAATCTTCTTGATGTTATCCTCATAAATAGTCCTGATAGGTATCAGTCTGGTGTTTTCTGTAATGACCTTAGTGATCACTGTTTTACAGCCTGTGTTTGTAATGGCTGCTCAGTGAAACGACCTGTCCTGATTTGTCATAGACGCTTGCTAAAAAAATGTAATGATCAAGCCTTCCTTCATGACCTGGCCTCTGTAAAATGGTATAGAATCAGCTAGGACCTTCTTTTTTTATATTTTCAGTGGTATTGTTAATAACAAACACGCCCCCATAGGTTCAGTCCCTGTTTTGACTGTGATCTTGCAGAGTTACTCCACCTCAAGAAATGCATTTGGCGAAAGGCTCGGCACACGCATACTGAGGCTGACTGGCTATCGTTCAGGTAAATGAGAAATAAGTGCACTCAGGCTATCCAGAAGGCCAAAGTTAGTTACTTTAAGGAGCAGGTCTCTATCTGTGGGTCTAACCCCAAGAAGTTCTGGAAAACGGTTAAAGACCTGGAGAATAAACACTCCTTCTCACAGCTGCCCATATCCCTTAATGTTGATTTGGTTGTTACTGAAAAGAAGCACATGGCTGAGCTCTTTAATCACCACTTTATTAAGTCAGGATTCCTGTTTGACTCAGCCATGCCCGTCCACCTTGCCCGTCCACCATCTCCTCATCTCCCACCCTTTCTAATGTGACTATCCCCGATTATTTTCCCTTGCTCCGCTACAAAGTTTCTCCCTGCAGGCAGTTATTGAGTCCGAGGTGCTAAAGGAGCTCCTTAAACTTGACCCCCAAAAAACATCTGGGTCAGATGGTTTAGACCCTTTCTTCTTTAAGGTTGCTGCCCCTATCATCAGAAAGCCTATCACCAACTTTTTTAACCTGTCTCTCCTTTCTGGGGAGGTTCCCATTGCTTGGAAGGCAGCCACAGTCCGTCCTTTATTTAAAGGGGGAGATCAAGATGATCCTAACTGTTATAGGCCTATTTATATTTTGTCCTTTTTATCAAAAGTGTTGGAAAAACTTGTCAATAATCAACTAACTGGCTTTCTTGATGTCTATAGTATTCTCTCGGGTATGCAATCTGGTTTCCGCTCAGGAAATGGATGTGTCACTGCAACCTTAAAGGTCCTTAATGATGTCACCATTGCCCTTGATTCTAAGCAACATTGTGCTGCTATTTTTATTGCCTTGGCCAAAGCTTTTGATACATTAGGCCATTCCATTCTTGTAAACCCGCTAAGGAGTATTGGTGTCTCTGAGGGGTCTTTGGCCTGGCTTGCTAACTACCTCTCTCAAAGAGTGCAGTGTATAAAGTCAGAAAAGCTGCTGTCTCAGCCACTGCCTCTCACCAAAGGAGTACCCCAAGGCTCAATCCTAGGCCACACGCTCTTCTCAATTTACATCAACAACATAGCTCAGGCAGTAGAAAGCTCTTTCATCCATTTATACGCAAATGATAGTCTTATACTCATTTGCCCCTCCACGGATTTTGTGTTAAATGCTCTACAAAAACAAGCTTTCTCTACCCTTAATCCAAAACAAAGGTCATCTGGTTTGTTAAGAAGAATGCCCCTCTTCCCACATGTGTTATTACTACCACTGAGGGTTTAGAGCTTGAGGTAGTCAGCTTATACAAAATACAACACATATCAAAGCTGCAGGCTAAAGTTAAATCTAGACTTGGCTTCCTCTGTCGTAATCGCTCCACTTTCACCCCAGCTGCCAAACTAACCCTGATTCAGATGACCATCCTACCCATGCTAGATTACAGAGACATAATTTATAGATCGGCAGGTAAGGGTGCTCTCGAGCGGCTAGATGTTCTTTACCATTAGGCCATCAGGTTTGCCACCAATGCTACTTATAGGACACATCCCTGCACACTATTCTCCTCTGTAAACTTGTCATCGCTATATACCCGTCGCAAGACCCACTGGTTGATGCTTATTTATAAAACCCTCTTAGGCCTCACTCCCCCCTATCTGAGATATCTACTGCAGCCCTCATTCTCCACATACAACACCCGTTCTGCCAGTTACATTCTGTTAAAGGTCCCCAAAGCACACACATCCCTAGGTCACTCCTCTTTTCAGTTCGCTGCAGTTAGAGACTGGAACGAGCTGCAACAAACACTCAAACTGGACAGTTTTATCTCAATCTCTTCATTCAAAGACTCAATCATGGACACTCTTACTGACAGTTGTGGCTGCTTTGTGTGATGTATTGTTGTCTCTACCTTCTTGACCTTTGTGCTGTTGACTGTGCTCAATAATGTTTGTACCGTATTTTGTGCTGCTACCATGTTGTGTTGCTACCATGTAATGTTGTTATGTGTTGCTGCCTTGCTATGTTGTTGTCTGAGGTCTCTCTTTATGTAATGTTGTCTCTCTTGTTGTGATCTGTGTTTTGTCCTATATTTATATTGTATTTTTCTTATTTTTATCCCAGCCCCCGTCCCTACAGGAGGCCTTTTGGTAGGCCGTCATTGTAAATAAGAATTTGTTCATAACTGACTTGCCTAGTTAAATAAAGGTTCAATTAAAAATATATTAAAAAAATTGTTGCCAGAGGTGCTTCAACAAAGTACTGAGTAAAGGGTCTGAATATTTTTTTTGTGCATTTAAAAAAAAAAAAATATGCAACCATTTCTAAAAACCAGTTTTTGCTTTGTCATTATGGGGTATTGTGTGTAGATTGATTACAGAAATAATATGGCTGTAACGTAACAAAATGTGGAAAAAGTGAAGGGGTCTGAATACTTTCCGAAGGCACTGTATGACTCAACCTTTGGAAATCCATGTGATCCAATGGAAATGCCATGAACGGTTGAACAAGTTTTCTTGTAAATCCCTGATTATATCATTGAGTTCCGGGTATGTGCCCCCTTGTGTGTAATACAAATGTATTATTCCACATGTGTGGATCTTGATTTAAATCCTGTTGAATAATACAAAGTTTGGTGTATATCTCCACAATTTCAGTACAAAGTACTGTGAAGAATAGCATAGAACACACCAATACACAGCATATGTTAGGATTTCTCCTGTCCTGACCATTTGTATCCCAATTCTTAGGCTGGACATAGGAACAGACATAACCCTGAATGAATCAAGGCGGAGGTAATGGCCTCTGAACAATATGATTGATTGCATTAGACAAAAGAGTGAGCAGGAAAAATCTGTCCAACCCTGCCTTTCCACTAATCCCATTTTAGAGTGAACAGATTTCTAAACAATGGATTCTTTGTCGTTTTCCTCTGTCTATGTATCGGAGGGGCAGACACATTGTGGGTCACACACAACCAGCTGACTGACTGCTTTGACTGCTGACTTATGAGGTACCACTTGACCATCCATGGGTGGGCCATTGGGGCCTGACCTCTGACCTGACCTGGCTCCTTATCTCTGGCGAGAGGGCCCTCTCCCAATGCCTCTATGGCCTCATCCATTAAGAAGAGGGGTTATGGGAGAGGAGGACAGACACAGCCCTTTACTCCATTCTGGGTCTGCATCCCAAATGGAACTATTTCCTATATAGTGCACTACTTTGGTTAGGGTGCTCTATAAGTAGTGCTCTATAGGGAATAGGGTGCAATTTGGGACGCTCCCTGGGTCATCTCCTGTAAAGGTATTAAACTAACAGTATGACATTTCACAACCTCTTGCAGATCAACCCAGGTTTGCAGTATGTGACCTGTGCTGTTGATGGACAAAACATTTACAGAATGAAACTTTACCTTTGGCATATCAAACAAGCATGCACATAAACGCAAGACGGTGTCTGGTCCTTTTACTCCAGAGTCCCAGAGGCTTTTGACATACATTAGATGAGACAGAGGCATGACCCTGTCTGCTTCAGCATGAGTAATCTGACTGGGACTCAGTGGACAGGTCAAGGTCTTCCTGTATGTTAACCACAGTCTTCCCGGTCACCGCAGAGCTAGGTGATGTTAATGGGTGGTGACAGTACCAGGGGCCACAGTGCAGGGAGAAACATTGTCCTCCAGCATACCCTTAGATGATGATGATGCTTTGGCTTGGAATGTGCACTGTCATGTCTGTTATGTCGTGTCAGCAGACTGACTACTCCTTGTAGATGGGTGAACAAGTCGGTATAAAAGAAATAGTGCCTGCACACTCATGAGCTCCACCACGTACCTCAGCCTGGTCTCATAGACTAAACGCAACATAGTAAATCCGGGACACTCAAATTAGTATGATATGTTTAATTTGGTATGGTTACATGAGAACAATGTTTACTTAACAAAAAACAAAAGTAGGGTGGTTGGTCGTGGTGGATGGGTGGGTGTATAACACGAACTTCTAGCAACCCAAAGTTTGAGAGTTTGAATCTCGTCATGGATAACTTTTGTATTTTAGCTAATTAGCAACTTTGCAACTACTTAGCCTGTTAGCTAACCCTTCCCCTAACCCTAACCTTAACCCTTCTCCCAAGCCTAAGCCTAACCTTAACCCTTTAACCTGTTGAGTGTAGGGGGCAGTATTTTGATGTTTGGATGAAAAACTTACCCAAATGAAACTATTTCTCAGGCCCAGAAGCTAGAATATGCATATAATTGTCAGATTAGGATAGAAAACCCTCTAAAGTTTCCAAAACTGTCAAAATATTTTCTGTGAGTATAACAGAACTTATATTGCAGGCAAAAACCTGAGGAAAATCCAACTAGGAAGTGCCTCTTATTTTGAAACCTCCCTGTTCCATTGCATGCCTTCCCTCCATTTAAAGGGATATCAACCAGCCCTTTTATTTTGAAAAATGAGCATGTGCCAACAGTTTGGAGCAGACATTTTCTCTCTCTCTCCTATTGAAAAAGCTACGGTCTGGTTTAAATATTATTGATTATTTATTGTAAAAACAACATGAGGATTGATTATAAAAAACATTTGACATGTTTCTACGGATACTATTTGGAATTTCCGTCTGCCCCGTCGTGACCGCTCGAGCCTGTGTATTACTGAACATAACGCGCCAAACAAATGGAGGTATTTTGGATATAAAAATAATCTTTATGGAACAAAATAAACATTTATTGTGTAACTGGGAGTCTCGTGAGTGCAAAAATCCGAAGATCATCAAAGGTAAGCGATTAATTTGATTGCTTTTCTGACTTTCGTAACCGATCTACTTTGCTGCGAGCTGTTTGTAATGTTTTGTCTGCTGAGAGAGATGTCCTTACATAAACCCTTGGTTTGCTTTCGCCGTAAAGCTTTTTTGAAATCTGACACGCCAGGTGGATTAACAACAAGCTAAACTGTGTTTTGCTATATTGCACTTGTGATTTCATGAAAATTAAATATTTTTAGTAATTTAATTTGAATTTGGAGATCTGCAATTCAGCGGATGTTGACGAAAATGATCCCGCTAACGGGATGGGTGCACCAAGAAGTTAACCTAACTCCTAAACTTAACCTTAACCCTAACCTTAACCCTAACCCCTAGCCTAGCTAACGTTAGCCAGCTAGCTAACGTTAGGCACCTAGCCACTTAGCTGGAATTTGTAACGTATCATGTATTTTGCAAATTCATAACACATAGTACGTTTGCAAATTTGTAACAAATTGTATGTTTTGCAAATTTGTAACATATAATTCATAGCATATCCTTAGCCACTGGAAGTAGGGGTGCTGAGGGTGTTGCAGTTGCAGTACCCCCTGAAAAATCTTTATATTAATAATAAATAAAAATGAAAATAAATATTTATTCACAAAATTAGTGCACTGGCCTTTAGTAGTCCTGTACTATCGGACCGATATAGCCGTCTGCAGTGTCCCCCTTGGTGACGAAAAAAATTGCCACACCTCCAAACTACTTCCTGCTGCTATGAACATATCATACGAAATGGGTGATAGACATCCACAACGGAATACATACGAAACATAACATATCATACTAAATGGAGTGTGTCAGATTTAAGTACAGAATCATGTTGAATGCTCTGAGACTAGATTCTGTACCTTTATAAATATACAAACAGCATTTCGATCCTACAAGGATCTTGTTCAGGTCATTTTCCCGGAAGTTCACCAATTTTACCGGAAGTTCACCACACCCACATTTATAAACATAAGACAAGTAGCGCGGTCTATACATAATTAAGTTGAAAGGGGCAGCACATTTAGGGGTAAAGGATGGAAACTTTTTCCACGCAGTAGTGAGTTTCTGTCAGACGGATGGTTGTCAGGTCAGATTTGCCAGACCCTCCCCTATAGGTTCAGGTTTTGTGGCCGGAGTCCGCACCTTTGGGGGGGGTACTGCCACGTCCTGACCTTAGTTCCTTTTTATGTCTCTATTTTGGTTTGGTCAGGGCGTGAGTTGGGGTGGGCATTCTATGTTTTTTTCCTATGTTTGCTATTTCTATGTGTTTGGCCTGGTATGGTTCCCAATCAGAGGCAGCCTGTCAATACTTAGGTAGCCTTTTCCCACCTGTGTTTTGTGGGTAATTACTTTTCCGTGTGTGTTTGTGTGCACCTCGGTTGTATCACGTTGTTTGCTGTTTACCTGTTTGTTTTTTGGTTATTTCGGTTTCACTTTCATTAACAGATGTGGAACTACATGCACGCTGCGCCTTGGTCGTTTTTATGACAGGGAGTTTGAGGATAGCGAGCGTGACATGCACACGTTGCAAAGAGTGTAATTTCACAAGCAGATGCCACACATTCAACCATCCTATGACAGGAAAACCTTTTAAACTGAAGATATTATAACATCCGCGACAAATAATGTATTCTACCTACTGAAATGCCCTTGTAAGCTGGCCTATGTGGGCAAGACACGCTGGGCACTCCAGACACGCATATCTGAACATATAAGTAGCATCAGAAACTAAGACCCCAAATGTCTAGTCGATATGCACTTTGACTGCCAGACACAATGTTGCCTCATTAAAGTACATGGGTATCGAGCATGTCAAAGTCCTGAGGCGAGGGGAAGACATCGATAGATTTCTATTGCAAAGAGAATCCTACTGGGTACTCCATTTGGAAAATATGTATCCAAAAGAAATTAATGAGGATTTTCCCATTGGCCATTTTCTGTGAACGCCATCTGATTCATTTATTATTATGACAACCACAGTTGAGTATTGGAGCATATGCTTTGACTACCTGATATGAATGGTTATACAGTCATAATATTTGAGATGTGTGTGTGTGTGTGTGTGTGTGTGTGTGTGTGTGTGTGTGTGTGTGTGTGTGTGTGTGTGTGTGTGTGTGTGTGTGTGTGTGTGTGTGTGTGTGTATATATATCTATATATAATTGTTTTTGTGCTGCCTATTTCATCTGAAATATGTATAGACCACCCTAATAGGTGCTTGTCTTATGTCTATAAATATGGATGTGATACACTTCTGATGAAATGACCTGAGGAAGATCCCTGTTTGATTCTAAACGTTGTTTGAAAATGAAATAATCCTTACGTCATTTTAAACACCTGTGCCCACATCTGTGCATCAGTCTTAATAGCGTAATAAAAAAATCCCCATAAAAATCTGTCAATTTAAACTAGAGATCTAAGGTTTTTTGCATGGGCTTCATCTCAATCTATCACATCTGGCTATGGCGGTGTTTGTCAGACCACGGGACATTCTGTAATGTCCGGGGTGTAGTGGAGGAAAGAGTCAGAAGCAGGAGACAGAGAGTTCAGAGTAGCGCTACTTCTTTATTCACCAACAAGGTGAAAACAGACGCCACTCAAAACAAATGCCCCAAAACACAGGGGAACTAAACAATCCCAAAAACACCTCACATACACAAACAACCGTGACATACAGGCGTGTGCAATTAGCCAGCTGGCTAATAAAGCCCAACTAATTAACCTAATTAACAACAGGTGTAACTAATAAACAGACAAGGAGGCGGAGGAAAAAATCAGTGGCAGCTAGTAGGCCGGTGCCACCCGAACGGGAAGGGGAGCCACCTTCGGTAGGAGTCGTGACAGTACTTAGAGAACCGATCCACAATCACCAAAACCGTAGTGTTCCCCTGAGACGGGGGGAGATCGGTCAGGAAATCTACAGATAGGTGAGACCATGGCCATTGTGGAACGGGGAGGGGTTGTAACTTCCCTCTAGGAAGGTGCCTAGGAGCCTTACTCTGGGCGCACACCGAACAGGAAAAGACATCAACCCTAACATCCCTAGCCAAGGTGGTCCACCAATACTTCTCCCGGAGGCCCCCCACTGTCCTCGCCACCCCAGGGTGACCCGAGGAGGGTAGGGTGTGAGCCCACCGAATCAGTTGGTCCCGGACACCAAGCGGCACGTACTTCCGCCCAGCCGAACACTGAGGAGGCGCAGGCTCCGCCCGTAACGCTACTCTATGTCCGAGTCCACCTCCCATACCACTGGTGCCATCAGCCTCGAGGCAGGAAGGATGGGAGTATGCTCGGTGGACCGATCCTCCGTGTCGTAAAGGCGGGACAGTGCGTCAGCCTTTACGTTCTGGGAGCCTGGTCTATATGACAGATGAAACCAGAATCGGGTGAAGAACATGGCCCACCTTGCCTGATGTGAGTTCAGTCTCCTAGCTGCCCGAACATACTCCAGATTCTGGTGGTCGGTCCAGATGAGAAAGGGGTGCTTAGCCCCCTCAAGCCAGTGTCTCCACACTCTCAGAGCCCTGACCACCGCTAACAACTTCCGGTCCCCCACACCATAGGCCCCCTTGGACTGAGCTTCCTCGAAAAGAAAGCGCAGGGGCGGAGTTTTTGTGGCATACCCGAGCGCTGTGATAGCACGGCTTTCTTTTTTCAAAGTATTGAAGGCTCTGTCTGCCTCTGCTGACCACCGCAAACGCACCGGGCCCCCCTTCAGCAGTGAGGTAATGGGTAAATGGATAATGGATAAACCTCCGGTAGTATTTGGCAAACCCCAAAAACCGCTGCACCTCCTTTACCGTGGTCGGAGTCGGCCAATTACGCACGGCCTTAATGCGGTCACACTCCATCACCACCCCCAGTTCCACACACAGACATGGGGGGAACAGAGGGTTATATACACGTCACGTAATGAGGGAATGTAAAACAGGTGTGTGGGAAAACAAGACAAAACAAATGGAAAATGAAAGGTGAGGGCCTCCCGGGTGCAGCGCCAGCTGTGCCACCAGAGACTCTGGGTTCGCGCCCAGGCTCTGTCGTAACCGGCCGCGACCGGGAGGTCCGTGGGGTGACGCACAATTGGCCTAGCGTCGTCCGGGTTAGGGAGGGTTTGGCCGGTAGGGAAATCCTTGTCTCATCGCGCACCAGCGACTCCTGTGGCGGGCGCGCTAACCAAGGTTGCCAGGTGCACGGTGTTTCCTCCGAATCATTGGTGCGGCTGGCTTCCGGGTTGGATGGTGCTGTGTTTAGAAGCAGTACGGCTTGGTTGGGTTGTGTATCGGAGGACGCATAACTTTCAACCTTCGTCTCTCCCGAGCCCGTACAGGAGTTGTAGCGATGAGACAAGATAGTAGCTTCTAAACAATTGGATACCACGAAATTGGGGAGAAAAAGGGGTAAAATTCAACAACAACAAAAAATAAAAAATAAACGAAAGGTGGATCGGCGATGGCTAGAAGACCGGTGACGTCGACCGCCGAACGCTGCCCGAACAAGGCGAAGAACCGACTTCGGTAGAAGTCATGACACAAGTGCAATGTGTTGACTGTTGACATGCTGTGAAGTGGAATGCTCTTTAAGCTCAATTTCAACAATTTCATTGTCCAGCGATGGTCTTGGGTTAACTATTCAACTACCGAGACATTTTTACTGTATGTGTCGGTTACATGGAAAACGTGTCATATTTCTATTAGAGAAGTGTGATTTTTGATGTCTAAAACAAGTGAAAATGTTTTGAGATATTTTTAGAGCATAGAATATTCATACTTTGCATTACTCAGCTCAGCTCTGATTAACAAACAGGTTACAGCTATTTGTTTTCATTTTCATGTATTGTGGATGACTAATGTGCATGGGGTGCCTGAATTTCTGCTTACCTGGTCTTATTGGCTCAGGGGGTATTTCATTGGACTTATGTTTTGGTTCTGCGAGTGTCTGTGTCTGTTTTTCATTATGTGTTTGTGTGTGTGTTTGGGGGGGTGAGAGTGGGTGCATGCTGGCCTTTAAAAGCCTGCTTAATGCTGTTTCTGTGCTATTGATTCCAATGTCATCATTTGCAGTGGGAGACTGATCAAACTGTGATCAGCGAGAGTGTTTTACACTCGAGGAAGATTTGTTTCTGAGCAGAGCATATGATAGCTCTAGCCATTAAGTTAAGAGATCCTTGTGTGTGCCGGTTAAGCATGCAGCAGCTGAACAGCTGGACATGGATTTGAGAAGGCGGAGGCAAGGATTGTGTGGTGCTCTGTATAGGCTTCTTCAAATGAGATGAACAGCAGGGAAGGTATCTGCTCTATCCAATACATCCAATTTATAGTCAGGGCCATTTGGCTGAAATTGTAGTTATGGAGACAGATGAGAGTGGGTGAAAAATACTAAATTCAAGAGAAGTAAAAATGTGAACATTGTGGTTCAAGGCAGCAACACCCCTCAATATGTAAGTAGATGAAGAGAGAGAGAAAGAAGGAGATAGATAAATAAATAAAGGAGAGGGAAAGAAATAGGGAGAGAGAAAGAGTGAGAGAGAGCAAGCGAGAGCCTTTCATTAGGCGAGTATGATTCTCAAGCCAACTGCTGTAAACTGTAGAGATTCCAAGTTGGAGAACTTAATCCTGTTTTCATGAAAACAGAATTAGAGGTAGAATGTTTTGGTGCATTGTTGTGACATTACATATTCGAAGCTAATCTGTCATTTTGTCAAGGTGACCATGCTCAGACCTGCCCCTGTCCCATATAATTAATTAAAGACACGAACGTACATAAATAGCTCAAACTGTAGGATAAATGTACCATGATTCGTTTGACGTGCAGGGTGGCCTATATGGTTTATAATGTTTCATATATGGAAATACACAGTCACTGCGCCCTTGGTGGCGCGTATTTTATGCTGTGTCTCTTTAAATACAGTAGGCAGTGCTGTCGGCCTGTGTGGAGCTCAGAGCGCAGTTACCGCTGTGGTGTGCACGACCCGCAGGGCTGTTTGACAGACACTCTGGACACAGAGAGACAAGTCGCCTCACCGTGACACGCTGGCTGCATCATACCGATTTTGACCTAACAGCAGATTACGGGGTACGGAAATGATCGTCTCCTGCGTACCGTCATCAACATAATTGAGTTTGCTTCAAGGACCATATGCTATTCTGCCTTATTCTGTCCTTGTAAATAAGCTTGTGGCCGCATCCACTGAATGCTGTATTGAACTAGACAGAGATTGGTTTGTAAAGGGATTGAGAATCGCAGTGACAGAGGACAGACGCACGGACGTTATGGTGAATACATAAATTAGAAACCCTATCGCAACATTTAGACTACCACTGGATCTATACTCTTCATTTTGTGAGGAGCCAAGATTGTGAATGAGAGCTGTATCAGACCGATTCTTATTTCAGAGTTGCATCTTTCCATTAGGTTCAGACAAATATTTCCGTATATGCGGTAACGGATTGTATTCGACTCTCCCTTGGATTACTCTCTTATGACTCCTATTTGAGGTAGGTTATGCACCTTATCATATTTTATTTATTTAAATGAAAGTTGTCAAACAATTATTATTTTTTGCCAGATATGAAATTGTAGGCTATTATGGGCGTTTTCTATAAGCAGATGAACGTTTACATGTAAATGTATTGTACTCTATAACGTCTATCAGCATATTTCTAATGTATCAAATCTGGTTCTATCAGCTGGTTTCTACAGTATAATATCTGAGAAATGTGCCCCCATCACAATTGTTGACTTTCAGACAGTGTAGTGTAATTTCAGCAAACCCCATGCATGCAGTGATACAACTTGTTCACTACTCATCATTGGTCCTCTTCTCTCCCCTTGGATCTTAATGTATGCTGCAGTGGGCTCTGACATAAATGTAAGTAATACAAACAACAGAATGTAGCCTACAACCTATAGCTTATTAAAAGTAGACCACTATTTTTGCAGCCTGCTGAAGGTTGTGGTGAGAGACCTACTTGTTGTGTTTACTATATGTACTTACATGTATGTGTAACTGATAGATGCATGCACACACACACACACACACACACACACACACACACACACACACACACACACACACACACACACACACACACACACACACACACACACACACACACACACACACTACATCTTAATGTACATCAATTGTAAAGTCTTTTGTCTGCAATGTCTTTTCCGTTACGTGGCGGACCCCAGTATAACTATCTGTCGCCATTGGCGTCAGCTGATGGGAAACTAAATAAAAATCAAAAAACCAAATGATCACTGGTAGTTAATGGTGGAAAGAGTCATTATCACTGAGCTGACATGGAAAACATAACAGATGGGCCTACCATTACCGGACCAGGATGCCTGCTTTATTTATTCTAACAGACTCTAAACGCAAGAATAGTTTTTATTTAATTCATTTTCTTGCATATGTTCTACATATATTACAAAGAAAGAGGTCAAAACAATAGTCCCAGAAAGAGGGTAAAACAATAGTCCCATTAGCAAGTTATTTGATTTTGGACTGGTATGTGATGCTATCTATATCTATCTGATTCACCTCAACCTCAAATAAGATCAATTTGTTTAATTTGTGACTGCCAGCACTGAACACAGTGTGGATCTCACAACAACACCTTGTGATACATGCAGGGTTTATTTGGATTAGTTAAGTGCAAATGGAAATGTGAGAGCTCCCTAGTCTCCACCAGTAGCCAACTCATCCCAGCGTGTGCCATCATGCCGAGTCAGTGGCTCAGCTAGGCTGCATGTAATTATTCCCCTGCCTGTTCTGGAGGGCTCGCTTTATGTAAATATCATGTGGCCTTGAATCAACACATCGCCACTCTCACTTGACCCAAAGTGTGAAGTAGCTGGACTTTCTTTAGAGCCCTCATGCTAATGTTTAACTAGCATAATGATTTGCAGATCCACCTCAGAGAGCAGAGGAGACCTGCCTGTCTCTCTGCCTTCATGACTTTCTTCTTTCACTTCCTTCACCCTCTGTTGTTCTGTTACTAGAGCTAATGACATGCTTAGATATATGTTAGGAGATTTATTCTCCTTTGTGGCAGCTCAGTAATGGGGCAATTGACTGAAGTGATATTCAGTGGTATTTATCATGAAGCATCATCATCTGTCAGCAGGTGCTCTCCAGAAGCATATTTATTCAGTAAGGACTGGAGGTAAGCAAACATTCCCACATTTAATAGCTTTCTTGGGTCAGAATAACAGAACAGCAATATCTTAAGTCTGTAAAATGACAACAAGGCCTTGAAATGCCCAGTTATTAATGCTAGGACTGTTGCCATTGTACAGTAGCCTATGGGCAAATCCACGGCAACAGAAATGTATGACAAAGCAAAACCACTCATTTGAAAGTTTAACAAACCATACAACTCTATGCACAAGGATACTCTATGCACAAGGATACTCTATGCACAAGGATACTCTATGCACAAGGATACATTACTTGGGTAATGTAATTACAGTAAAATCCCCCTCAGGGTTTTATGTAAACACGTTTTCCAAACACTCTGCAGAAAGATAGGGGTGTCAGCTATGACATGGCACCTTGAGTTTGTTTATTGAACTACAGTAAGTGGGGTGAATTTACACCCGGTAACGAAATTACATTATGGGTCCCTGATTTGTACAACACAGAAATGCATAATTATGGATATGAATGTCATTCTCTGTTTCACAAGTTTGGACATCACAGCTGAGAATTGCAGGGCACAGTAGAATAAAGCACAGCACAGTAGAATACAGCACAGCAATGCAGAGTAGAGTTTAGTACAGTGCAGTACAGTACAGTAAACTAGAGTATAGTTCAGTACAGTATACAGTACAACATACTGTACTGTACTATACTATACTTTTCTTTACTGTCCTGCATTGTACTGTACTCTACTCAGTGTACTGTATTGTACTGTACTATCTAAACTTGGGAAACATATGTCTATGATAGGTTCAGATTCGGTCCATTCCAGTCCATCTGTGGACGTCAACATGAAGGCCAGAGTGGACTGACCAAATTTCAACGACTTTTCAACGTCTATGGATGTCCGGTGTTGGTCGGTGCTCAGTGGGTGAGGATGCTGGTTACAGTCAATGGAAAGAGAGGGGCTCATGGGTAGGTGTCAGTAAGAGCTGGGAGAGGTGACATTAACTGGAGGGTGAGTGAGTGAGTGAGTGAGTGAGTGAGTGAGTGAGTGAGTGAGTGAGTGTGAGTGAGTGAGTGAGTGAGTGAGTGAGTGAGTGAGTGAGTGAGAGAGTGAGAGAGAGAGTGAGAGAGAGAGAGAGTGAGAGAGAGAGAGAGAGAGAGAGTGAGAGAGAGAGTGAGAGAGTGAGAGAGAGAGAGTGAGAGAGAGAGAGAGAGAGAGAGTGAGAGAGAGAGAGTGAGAGAGAGAGAGAGAGAGAGAGAGAGATCACCAGACAACAGACAAATCTATGCCTTCATTTCCCCCCAAAAATATAGAGTCTTAGCTTTCATTGACATTTGTTCCTCATGGGTCCTTTTCCATGGAAATACCCGTTGTCATCACGCTCTCGGGATAAAAGGGTATAAAACCCAGTACCCACTATTAATGGCAGGTCGTATATACACTGCTCAAAAAAATAAAGGGAACACTAAAATAACACACCCTAGATCTGAATGAATGAAATATTCTTATTAAATACTTTTTTCTTTACATAGTTGAATGTGCTGCCAACAAAATCACACAAAAATGATCAATGTAAATCAAATTTATCAACCCATGGAGGTCTGGATTTGGAGTCACACTCAAAATTAAAGTGGAAAACCACACAACAGGCTGATCCAACTTTGATGTAATGTCCTTAAAACAAGTCTAAATGAGTCTCAGTAGTGTGTGTGGCCTCCACGTGCCTGTATGACCTCCCTACAATGCCTGGACATGCTCCTGATGAGGTGGCGGATGGTCTCCTGAGGGATCTCCTCCCAGACCATGACTAAAGCATCCGCCAACTCCTGGACAGTCTGTGGTGCAACGTGGCGTTGGTGGATGGAGCGAGACATGATGTCCCAGATGTGCTCAATTGGATTCAGGTCTGGGGAACGGGCGGGCCAGTCCATAGCATCAATGCCTACCTCTTGCAGGATCTGCTGACACACTCCAGCATGGTCTTGCATTAGGAGGAACCCAGGGCCAACCGCACCAGCATATGGTTTCACAATGGGTCTGAGGATCTCATCTCGGTACCTAATGGCAGTCAGGCTACCTCTGGCGAGCACATGGAGGGCTGTGCGGCCCCCCAAAGAAATGCCACCCTACACCATGACTGACCCACCACCAAACCGGTCATGCTGGAGGATGTTGCAGGCAGCGGCGTCTCCAGACTGTCACGTCTGTCATATGTGCTCAGTGTGAACCTGCTTTCATCTGTGAAGAGCACAGGGTGCCAGTGGCGAATTTGCCTGTTCAGGGGCAGAACGACAGATTTGTACCTTGTCAGCTCGGGGGTTTGAACTCGCAACCTTCCGGTTACTTGTCCAACGCTCTAACCACTAGGCTACGCTGCCGCCCCACTTAAGTGTTCCCTTTATTTTTTTGAGCAGTGTATTATACAAGTGTCAACACCCTCTACTTTTAAATCAGATGGATTAATTCTAAGTCACACATTTTGAGAAATTACATTTTGATTTGATTTATTAGCATCCCCATTAGTCGACGCCAACGACAACAGCTAGTCTTACTGGGGTCCAACATATAACCAAAAATACATTACAAACAAAATACTTCGCACTTTACGTACATTTAAAAAAAACATCATTACCTTTACTGTAGCTGACAGACGAGGCTAGTGACATGAACGCTCAAGGGGGATTCAATTCTGAGTGAGGATGTGCCAAGCAGCAACAGGATATCTAAATAATGTTCCTCTAGACCCCTCACAGTTAGCTTGGAACAAGAGGCAGCCAGGTGCTCTCAATGACTGTTATTGGAATGTTAACTAACCATGGGGAAAACTGATGCATGGTACAGTATTTTGTAGTAATACCCATTTATTCTTATCAAAACGATTGAATTCTCAGCATTCTCAGGAGAATACTGAGAATTCATTCATTCCAATTATACACCAGGACAGCTGACACATTCGTTGTGGGTGCTCATTCCTGTAAACCTTACAAGAATCTTTCAAAGAACACTTTTTCAAAATACAGTACGTAAATAAAGGTAACTGCCCCAAAAAAGGAAATACTTTAGTAAATTCCACACAGGTGTAGTCCCTGAGTTAATTACGCATCATGCTTTGGGTCATATATAAAAATTCCCAGTTTCCCATTGTTTTGGCTATCATGGCTAGAAGAAGAGATCCCAGTGACTTTGAAAGAGGGCTCTCAAAGAATCATAGTGTGGTTAAAGGGTGTGTCTCAGTCACCAGATCTCAACCCAATTGAACACTTTTGGGAAATTCTGGAGCGGTGCCTGAGACAGTGTTTTCCACCACCATCAACTTAACACCAAATTATGGAATTTTCTCATGGAAGAACGGTGTCGCATTCCTCCAATAGAGTTCCAGACACTTGTAGAATCTATGCCAAGGTGCATTGAAGCTGTTCAGGTGGCTCGTGGTGTCCCAACGCCCTATTAAGATACTTTATGTCAGTGTTTCCTTTATTTCGACAGTTACCTGTAGTATTTCAGAGGGGTTTATTGCTAGCAGACTTAGCACTCAGCCCAATGGAGCACTTTAAAGCCTCTCAGATATGCAGCCCTCTGCAGAGCCATGACCAGAGCAGCACAGTGTCCAGACTCACTGTGATGAAGGCTTTGAATTTCTTCAGCATTTATGTTGCTTCCTTATCTCTTTATCCTCTTGTTGACCTCTCAGCGACTCCTCATGGATCGGAACCAGTGGCTCTGGTCTGTGAAGATAACCAGGGGACCTGACTTGAAGGAGAACATCCATGTCTGAGCTTGTCATAGCATTGAAACCCTCTGAACCCTACTGCTTTATGGGGAGGCACTGTACTTTACTGTATGTATGTTTGATGATGTGCTCTCTCTATCGATATTTCATCGTCATGAATGGATGCCAAGATTCTCATTAGAGTGTATACAGAAATAGCCTGGCTATAAAAAACTGAGAATCAGTGTTGAGTGCTTAAGCTCTGGCATGTGGACAATGGCTCCTCACTGTTCCCTGGGCTTCGTCAGTGCAGTGTCTTAGTGAAATGGTACATTAGACAGAGGGAGTTGATGGTTTTCTGTACTCATTGTCAAATGCTGTTTTGGAGCAGAAGAAGGCTGAATGTTTCAGACCAGGAATAATCATAGACAGACAGAACAGCATATCTCTGACCTGTCAGTTAGAAGGAGTTGAATCAGGGGTTGAAGTAAAGAACAGGGAATAATACACGCCCATCATCATCCCAATGCAAACAGTATAAAGCCTCCAAATTCAGACAGGTTAGTTAGGCATTGTCTCATCTATGACCTCTATAAACAGTGAGACACAGGACTTATATGTATATAGTGATGGCTCAGTCATATGTTTTCTGAGGGAAATGACAGAAACATACAGTGCCTTGCGAAAGTATTCGACCCCCTTGAACTTTGCGACCTTTTGCCACATTTCAGGCTTCAAACATAAAGATATAAAACTGTATTTTTTTGTGAAGAATCAACAACAAGTGGGACACAATCATGAAGTGGAACGACATTTATTGTATATTTCAAACTTTTTTAACAATTCAAAAACTGAAAAATTGGGCGTGCAAAATTATTCAGGCCCCTTAAGTTTGCTGCGATTACAGCTGTAAGTCGGTTGGGGTATGTCTCTATCAGTTTTGCACATCGAGAGACTGGAATGTTTTCCCATTCCTCCTTGCAAAACAGCTCGAGCTCAGTGAGGTTGGATGGAGAGCATTTGTGAACAGCAGTTTTCAGTTCTTTCCACAGATTCTCGATTGGATTCAGGTCTGGACTTTGACTTGGCCATTCTAACACCTGGATATGTTTATTTTTGAACCATTCCATTGTAGATTTTGCTTTATGTTTTGGATCATTGTCTTGTTGGAAGAGAAATCTCCGTCCCAGTCTCAGGTCTTTTGCAGACTCCATCAGGTTTTCTTCCAGAATGGTCCTGTATTTGGCTCCATCCATCTTCCCATCAATTTTAACGATCTTTAAACGACACTTTTTATGGATATCTTTAAGAAATGGCTTTCTTCTTGCCACTATTCCATAAAGGCCAGATTTGTGCAATATACGACTGATTGTTGTCCTATGGACAGAGTCTCCCACCTCAGCTGTAGATCTCTGCTGTTCATCCAGAGTGATCATGGGCCTCTTGGCTGCATCTCTGATCAGTCTTCTCCTTGTATGAGCTGAAAGTTTAGAGGGACGGCCAGGTCTTGGTAGATTTGCAGTGGTCTGATACTCCTTCCATTTCAATATTATTGCTTGCACAGTGCTCCTTTGGGATGTTTAAAGCTTGGGAAATCTTTTTGTATCCAAATCCGGCTTTAAACTTCTTCACAACAGTATCTCGAACCTGCCTGGTGTGTTCCTTGTTCTTCATGATGCTCTCTGCGCTTTTAACGGACCTCTGAGACTATCACAGTGCAGGTGCATTTATACGGAGACTTGATTACACACAGGTGGATTGTATTTATCATCATTAGTCATTTAGGTCAGCATTGGATCATTCAGAGATCCTCACTGAACTTCTGGAGAGAGTTTGCTGCACTGAAAGTAAAGGGGCTGAATAATTTTGCATGCCCAATTTTTCAGTTTTTGATTTGTTAAAAAAGTTTGAAATATCCAATAAATGTCGTTCCACTTCATGATTGTGTCCCACTTGTTGTTGATTCTTCACAAAAAAATACAGTTTTATATCTTTATGTTTGAAGCTTGAAATGTGGCAAAAGGTCGCAAAGTTCAAGGGGGCCGAATACTTTCGCAAGGCACTGTATGCGTACACTTACAGCTCTGTGATTGTTTCTAGTATAAGTAAGTATGACTATATGTTTCATGTTCTCCTTTGTGGCACAGAGGAAAATGCTCTATTTTTCTGCTAATTTTTCCTTAAAGGACAAGATCATTTTGGAGTGGGGATTATCTGCAAGACTCTTTGATCAGTTCCTGGGAAGGCCCAAGGAGGGTTGGCTTTGCCGTATTCATATCTCAGACAGATTTTTTGCTCAGACCGGGATAATCTGTAACAGTGTGATTTTTCAGTAAATAATACTCAAGTAATAACTGCCTGAAAATGGTAAATTAACATTGTGTGGAGAAAGGCCAGACTATGGGAAAGCCCTCAAATATGAGACTTAAGTATCAAGATGATGTCCTAATTCGATATAACATTGACATTGTGTGTGTGCACGAGTGGGGGTGTGTGCGCGTGCTTATATAGTTAAATGTGTTTGTGTGTATGTCGCTGTTATGCATTCCATTCACTTCATCCTCATCGAACACTTTCATGTTTTGTTTATGCTGATGTTGTTATTCTTGAGGAGTTTTAAGAGCCAGCCTGTGGACAGATGTTCCTCTCGGAAGGATGTGAACCCAGGCCTGTCCACTTAGAGTAATACTCCTCCGATGGGCCTCCTCCAGCAGACAGCACATAGAGCAAGGCACCCTGTGTACAGTTTTAGGAAGGTGGTGGTGGGCTGGTACTGGTGTGTGTGGGTGGCTGGGGGGTTCAGTGAATCACCAGTGTGTTTCCCTGCACGCTGTAGAGTCTGTCACTGTTAACATGTTTTTATGGAAAATTCGGCAACCACAATCTGTAACGGCGTTTGCCTGGCCATTAGCTGTGGGGTCTGCCCACTGAGGAGGAAGGATGATGGATCAGCTGTGTTAAAGGAGTCCCAATGGTGATGGATGACTGCGGAACGCCATAGAAAGAGCAGGCCACTATCAGCACCGTCACAGAAACAAGGAGATGACTTGTCATCAGTCCCGTCATTAGCCAAGGTCATTACTGTAACACTGCTAGTCAGTGTGTGAATCCACTCTATAATGCCGGTTGTGTTTAGAGGTGGCTTGTTTATATACTGTAATGTGGTTATCAACAGCGGGCTCATACCGTCATACCCTCGGTCCTTATTGTATCCTTGAACTTGAATTGATGTTGTGTTTTGACGATTTAAATGTATTCAGTTGGCTTTGTCAGTCATTTATTTATTGTATTGCAGAGGAAGTCATCAGAACAGGCCAGTACCTGTATGCTCATCATACCCAGCATTCACATCATCTATCAATCAACTGGTTTTGAAAGGTTGATACCAGGTCTTCTCAGTTGGCAGAGTTGAAGTAGATAACGCATATACTATTAAGCTCTTCCCTGACACACACATGCTTATTAACCCAAAGTGGCTGATTAGGTCTGATTGTTGGCCACTGTAGAAGAACCTTCCCACGGCCTAATCACGTGATTCCCTCATCAATAACTCTAACTCTAACTCTAACACTACTCTACTCTCCCCTTGTGTGTGGGTGTGGGTGTGTGTGGGTGTGGGGGTGTGTGTGTATGTGTCTGACGGAGAGAAAGAGTGTGGACACTAGAGAATTAGAGAGTGAGGGGAAAAAGAGAGAAAGAATAGTCCATTATGTAGTCAATGGCTGACCTTGAGATACGGCCAGTCATAGGGATTAGAGTATCAGCCAACTGTAATTGCTGACCTACAATAACAGACCCTCTTGTTCATTCTTGAACTTGGTTGCTGATACACAAACAGCCCTTTGTATGCATCAAACTACTGGATCATGTTTTCTCTTCCTGGTTTACCAAGAGGGCACTACCTGCCAACACCCATCCTCCTAAAACACAGCCTTTTAGTTCTCTGGTTCCACTTTCAGCAAGTCTTAAAGCAGAGAGATGTAGTTACTGGCGCCAGTATGTAACTCAGAGAGCCATTTATCTTGGGTTAATCCTGAGCCTTAAACTAAAGCCCCATTGATATTTAACACACAACTTCCAAAGCCTGGAGATTTCCACGCTATTATATTCCATTCTGCAAATTAATTCCCATATTAAAGTAATTAATGCCTCCTTAGGCTGATGAGCGTTGGAACATGTGGGAAGAAAGATAAACACAGCATTTATTTCATAATTTATCTTTTTGTTTTGAGCTACAGATTCTGACTGATGAATTCAGGCTCTGTTTGGTTAACAAGTTGCAGATATTACCCAGATTTTCCCCTTGCTGGTAGAAGAATGCAACTATAGTATGGTCTGTAGTTACACATACCTAATCTTCACAACAATCTTCTTGCACAATAATCTAGTTGACCAATTTAAGGCCTAGTTATGTATGGTGAATCTGCACTGCATGGGACAGTAGGAAATAGGAAGTGGACTGACAGGGGATCCAAACCCATATTCAGAATGCTCTGTGAAGAATCAGACAGGCTTCACTTAAAAGAGGAAAGGGAAGAGATATTTCATCTTATTGCTCCTTCCTCCCTCCAATGCAGCACCAGTTGTTGGTCTGATAAAGGATATGAGAAGAGAGATCCCCTGTGGGTCTGTCTGTCTGTCTACAGGGAGAGGCAGCAGCCTATCAGATCTCCTCTCCTCTCCCCTCTTCTTGGTGGACCCTAATTGGGCTGTCACACCTGCCATGCAGATTTGTCAGAATGCTGTGAAGTGAAGTTCCTCGCGGAATCACAGGGTGCATCCCACTGTTCCTGCTAGAAGTCGCTACATACAACAGGCCTGTTACTGCTGTGTAATTCAAATCAAATCCAATTTTATTTTCCACATTTCGTAAACAACAGGTGACTAACAATGAAATGCTTACTTACAGGCCCTTCCCAACAGTGTAGAGAGAGAAAAAAGATAAATAGTAGAAAAGTAATAACACAAGGAAAAAAACTATTATCATGGAATAAGTGGTTAAATGAGTACTAATGAGGGGACCACAGTTGGTTATGCACCGTTGGGAACAATTACATGAAGGATGAACCTTAAATGTTCTTACAATATGTTTTCTGCTCTTCATGACTAGGATTTTGTAATGTAATGTAATGCAGTAGCCAAGCTCTGTCTTTTTAATATAAGACCTGCAATTGTTACCGTTCTACAATGTTTTAATTCAAAGAGTTGGCTCCTGCACTACAAGCATCAAATAGGATGTCTTAAAGACCCAGTACAGTCAAAAACATGATTTCCTGTCTTTAATATATAGTTCCACACTAGGAGATTGGAATAATACTGTGAAATGATGATAATGCTGTTTTAGTGTACGAGCTGTTTGAAAGGGCTGCCTGAAATGTCAGTCTGTTTTGGTGGGATTGAGTTTTCGTCTGCCTGATGACATCACCAGATGGTAAATTAGTTAATAGACCAATAAGAAAGAGAGCCAAACCTCTCTGCCAGTAACAGCTAGTTTTAGGTTTTCCCCAACCACTAGGACCTCTCTCAGACAGTCTTAGCGAAATTCTTGCTTGATAAATTGCTCTTTGCCAAGAAGCTTTTTTTTAATGTTTAAAACCATCACAGTAAGGTACTTAATTGTTACCCAGAAATGATTTGATATTGAGATAAAAACATCTGCATTGGACCTTTTAAATATTAGCCTGGCATTGTTTCTAGTCTGGTGATAAGCAGTAAGTACGCTCATTCATTCTCCATCTGTCAGTGAAGTCACATAGGTCTGGTGAGATGTGTGGTGTCACATTATTACACAGTGCCTGGTCATCCACGTGGCAGGGCCCATGCCATGTCAGCTCCCATTATCTCCTGTGTCTACTCTGTGTTGACAGCATGTGTCAGTACCAGGTCTCTTATAGATGTGCCTGAGGATGACTCAGCTCACTCAGTCCCTCACTGACTCCCCGGTGGAAACATTTCCCCATGCAGCCACATGGACGTAAACAAGGTCTTGCTGAAAGGTTAGATTGAGGCCAGGGTTGGGAGTGATATATTGCTGCTACTACAGTATGTAGCTATGCCTTATTCATGGAGAACTTAACCTCAAGTGTTGCTGGTATGATTGTACCTAGGCTGGGAAAAGGCTGTGTAACTTCTGTAGATGAATGATGCTTCAAATCCTAAGTGGGTGTTATACTATTATTCCGTGCTTGCCCCTGAATACACTACTCTCCTCTCATTGTACCCATATTTAAAGCAATGTTTGAATGAGGATTTATTACTACTATTTTCCCTTAGCAACCTTCATGGCTCATACAATTTCCTCCTTGCCTTCCTCTACCCCCCTCCTTTCTCTCTTCCTCTTCATCAGTTTTATTATCTTTTCCTCCAAGTCTCTACTACAACTCTGCATGGCCACTTCCCCTGAGAAGGAGAGAGAGAATGAGAGAGAATCTCTCCCTCTCTCCATTTCAGCTGGGACTTGAGTGCTTTGTGCACTTCATATTTTATTCATCCTGTGAGTGAGAGGCTGCAGTACAGAGGCTTCCTCAGTCCTGTGAGCCCAGAGCACGTCTCGGCAGCTGTCATACTGTCTGCAGCCCAGCTGCACGTATTCTCCCTTCTGCGGCAGCAGCACACACTCATATCACACCACTCTCCACTGGACACACAACACATGTATACCTCCCCATAAAATACAAACGCTGCAGTTCCTTAATTTCCTTTTCCTAAATCTCATGTCATGTGATATTCTGATTGCATGGACACAAAAGGCAGTGCATTCTGAGACCTGAAAATCAATGATACTGATTCTTAACAGAGTTGCACCTTTTCCTTTTATTTAATCAGTTTACTATGAATCTGGAATCACTAATTACTGATGTGCAACAGGAATGCACTTTAAAAAAAATCTTAACCTCCACTATTGGATAGGAGATTGAGGTTACAGTAGATTTCACCATGCTCCTCTTCATTATCCATCAACCCTTTAGGGCTACACACCTTCATTAGCTTCTTCCTTTCTGTCTGAGTGAAGAGGCAAAAAGAGCATCAACAATAACAACAACATCAGTCTTCCAGAAATAGAAACAGCAGTGAGCAACTGGGACTCCCTCTAACGATGGCCCCTCTTTAATTAATGTGGCTGTGATGATATCTGGCTGCCGGTGCTACTCAGCCTTTTCAGGCAGATTGGCGTGATGAGTAGGCCCATGGTTCATTGGCCGTTCCGCAAGAGGAGGCATGCTCACGGAACTCTCAACCCCAACCTTACCCCACACCACCCCATCACCCTCTCTCTTCCCCAAAACAAGTACATCCAGCCCTGTGGGTCCTGGCCACTGCCTGACATGACTGCTCACTGTTGCAGAGCTCTGATGAAAAGACGAAGTGCCCCGGGCTATCGGAGGCGATCCACTGCAGTGGTAAAGCAGTGTTCATCAGGGTGAGAAGCAGGTTCACACGCTTCTCTTCCCATCCTCATCATACCCTCTCTTGGTGTGCTAAGGTTCAGGACAAGGCCTCTGGAGTCTGCTCAATCTCCATGGCTCAAAATAGTCATCAGGCTGTTCAGGTTTTCCTGAGGAGAACTAGAAACAGAGTGTAGAGTCCATGGACATTGTGAGGACATTGAGCTTTCTGCACCTAGAAATGCCTTCTGAATAGAAAATAATGCCTTAAAAGCAGTCCACAATGAAGGACTATTTGGAAATCTGAAATGTAGCTCAGTAAATCTCTGCTCTTGCTAATGATACATGTACAGTAGAGGTCGACCGATTAATCGGAATGGCCGATTAATTAGGGACGATTTCAAGTTTTCACAACAATCGTAATCGTCATTTTTGGACACCGATCACAGCCGATTACATTGCACTCCACGAGGAGACTGCGTGGCAGGCTGACTACCTGTTATGCAAGTGCAGCAAGGAGCCAAGGTATGTATTGATTTCTTAAAATCAATACACAAGTATCTATTTTTAAACCTGCATATTTAGTTAATATTGCCTGCTAACATGAATGTATTTTAACTAGGGAAATTGTGTCACTTCTCTTGCGTTCTGTGCAACAGAGTCAGGATATATGCAGCAGTTTGGGCCGCCTGGCTCGTTGCGAACTGTGTTTCCTAACAAAGACGGCCAACTTCACCAAATGGGGGAAGATTTAACAAAAGCGCATTTGCGAAAAAGTACAATCTTTGCACGAATGCACCTAACCATAAACATCAATGCCTTTTTTAAAATCAATACACAGAAGTATGTATGTTTAAACCTGCATATTTAGTTAAAAGAAATTCAGGTTAGCAGGCAATATTAAACTAGGGAAATTGTGTCACTTCTCTTGCATTCATTGCACGCAGAGTCAGGGTATATGCAGCAGTTTGGGCCACCTGGCTCGTTGCGAACTAATTTGACCGAATTTTACGTAATTATGACATGACATTGAAGGTTGTACAATGTAACAGCAATATTTAACAGAAACTAAAACAAGAGGCTCCCAAGAGGCTCCTACGCTGAGGTCTGTCCAACGCTGGTCCGACCAAGCTGACTCCACACTCCAAGACTGCTTCCATCACGTGGACTGGGATATGTTTCGTATTGCGTCAGATAACAACATCGACGAATACGCTGATTCGGTGTGCGAGTTCATTAGAACGTGCGTTGAAGATGTCGTTCCCATAGCAACGATTAAATCATTCCCTAACCAGAAACCGTGGATTGATGGCAGCATTCGCCTGAAACTGAAAGCGCGAACCACTGCTTTTAATCAGGGCAAGGTGTCTGGTAACATGACCGAATACAAACAGTGCAGCTATTCCCTCCGCAAGGCTATCAAACAAGCTAAGCGTCAGTACAGAGACAAAGTAGAATCTCAATTCAACGGCTCAGACACAAGAGGCATGTGGCAGGGTCTACAGTCAATCACGGACTACAGGAAGAAATCCAGCCCAATCACGGACCAGGATGTCTTGCTCCCAGGCAGACTAAATAACTTTTTTGCCCGCTTTGAGGACAATACAGTGCCACTGACACGGCCTGCGACGGAAACATGCGGTCTCTCCTTCACTGCAGCCGAGGTGAGTAAGACATTTAAACGTGTTAACCCTCGCAAGGCTGCAGGCCCAGACGGCATCCCCAGCCGCGCCCTCAGAGCATGCGCAGACCAGCTGGCCGGTGTGTTTACGGACATATTCAATCAATCCCTATACCAGTCTGCTGTCCACACATGCTTCAAGAGGGCCACCATTGTTCCTGTTCCCAAGAAAGCTAAGGTAACTGAGCTAAACGACTACCGCCCTGTAGCACTCACTTCCGTCATCATGAAGTGCTTTGAGAGACTAGTCAAGGACCATATCACCTCCACCCTACCTGACACCCTAGACCCACTCCAATTTGCTTACCGCCCAAATAGGTCCACAGACGATGCAATCTCAACCACACTGCACACTGCCCTAACCCATCTGGACAAGAGGAATACCTATGTGAGAATGCTGTTCATCGACTACAGCTCGGCATTCAACACCATAGTACCCTCCAAGCTCGTCATCAAGCTCGAGACCCTGGGTCTCGACCCCGCCCTGTGCAACTGGGTACTGGACTTCTTGACGGGCTGCCCCCAGGTGGTGAGGGTAGGCAACAACATCTCCTCCCCGCTGATCCTCAACACTGGGGCCCCACAAGGGTGCGTTCTGAGCCCTCTCCTGTACTCCCTGTTCACCCACGACTGCGTGGCCACGCACGCCTCCAACTCAATCATCAAGTTTGCGGACGACACAACAGTGGTAGGCTTGATTACCAACAACGACAAGACGGCCTACAGGGAGGAGGTGAGGGCCCTCGGAGTGTGGTGTCAGGAAAATAACCTCACACTCAACGTCAACAAAACTAAGGAGATGATTGTGGACTTCAGGAAACAGCAGAGGGAACACCCCCCTATCCACATCAATGGAACAGTAGTGGAGAGGGTAGCAAGTTTTAAGTTCCTCGGCATACACATCACAGACAAACTGAATTGGTCCACTCACACAGACAGCATCGTGAAGAAGGCGCAGCAGCGCCTCTTCAACCTCAGGAGGCTGAAGAAATTCGGCTTGTCACCAAAAGCACTCACAAACTTCTACAGATGCACAATCGAGAGCATCCTGGCGGGCTGTATCACCGCCTGGTACGGCAACTGCTCCGCCCTCAACCGTAAGGCTCTCCAGAGGGTAGTGAAGTCTGCACAACGCATCACCGGGGGCAAACTACCTGCCCTCCAGGACACCTACACCACCCGATGTTACAGGAAGGCCATAAAGATCATCAAGGACATCAACCACCCGAGCCACTGCCTGTTCACCCCACTATCATCCAGAAGGCGAGATCAGTACAGGTGCATCAAAGCAGGGACCGAGAGACTGAAAAACAGCTTCTGTCTCAAGGCCATCAGACTGTTAAACAGCCACCACTAACATTGAGTGGCTGCTGCCAACACACTGACACAACTCAAGCCACTTTAATAATGGGAAATGATGTAAATATATCACTAGCCACTTTAAACAATGCTACCTTATATAATGTTACTTACCCTACATTATTAATCTCATATGCATACGTATATACTGTACTCTATATCATCGACTGCATCCTTATGTAATACATGTATCACTAGCCACTTTAACTATGCCACTTTGTTTACATACTCATCTCATATGTATATACTGTACTCGATACCATCTACTGTATCTTGCCTATGCTGCTCTGTACCATCACTCATTCATATATCCTTATGTACATATTCTTTATCCCCTTACGCTGTGTATAAGGTAGTAGTTTTGGAATTGTTAGCTAGATTACTTGTTGGTTATTACTGCATTGTCGGAACTAGAAGCACAAGCATTTCGCTACACTCGCATTAACATCTGCTAACCATGTGTATGTGACAAACAAATACAATTTGATTTGATTTGATTTGATTTACACTTACGGATGCCACCCGTTAGATAAAATACGGAACGGTTCCGTATTTCACTGAATGAATAAACGTTTTGTTTTCAAAATGATATGGATTTGATCATATTAATGACCTAAGGCTCGTATTTCTGTGTGTTATTATATTATAATTAAGTCTATGATTTGATAGTGCAGTCTGGCTGAGCGGTGGTAGGCAGCAGCAGGCTCGTAAGCATTCCTTCAAACAGTACTTTACTGCATTTGCCAGCAGCTGTTTATGACTTCAAGCCTATCAACTCCAGAGATTAAGCTGGCAATACTAAAGTACCTATTAGAACATCCAATAGTCAAAGGTATATGAAATACAAATGGTATAGAGAGTAATAGTCCTATAATAACTACAACCTAAAACTTCTTACCTGGGAATATTGAACACCAGCTTTCATATGTTCTCATGTTCTGAGCAAGGAACTTAAACGTTAGCTTTTTTCATGACACATATTGCACTATTACTTTCTTCTCCAACACTTTGTTTTTGCATTATTAAAACCAAATTGAACATGTTTCATTATTTATTTGAGACTAAATTGATTTTATTGATGTATTATATTAAGTTAAAATAAATGTTAATTGTTCATTCAGGATTGTTGTAACTGTCATTATTACAAATATATATATATATATATATATATAAAAATCGTCCAATTAATCGGTATCAGATTTTTTTGGTCCTCCAATAATCGGTATCGGCCGACGTCTAATGTACAGTACAGTATAATATGCAGCCATGTTCTGCTGCATAGTGAAATGTGCCAATTTGAATGTGCCTTTTAGTTTCATTAGACTCCCAGGCTGTTAAAACAAGAAAGTGTTTGTTCCTTGAGCCCCTCACGGTATAAGCACATCCTGGTCTAGAGTCAGACTGGCAGACAGACAACTTTCTGTTCCCCCCTAATCATGTGTCATCCTATCTGAATTGGCCTTTAGACATTGTCACACAGCCAAGAGGAGGAGTATTGCATATTGAATGTTGAAAGGGGAGATATTAGACATTAATAGACATTAATACACATAGACGTTAATGTTCAGTAGGAAGCACCTAAAGGTTAAGGCCATTAGACATCCTACTCTTGATAAGGCAAAGGTAAAGAATTATCATTCCATCATCATGCTGGTGCGGCAGCTCAGAGAGGCTGTTTTGTTCATGTGGAATCTCATTATGCTCCCTGTAGCTGAGGTGTTGATGCTAAAAGGAGGAGACGGCTTTGCCGGATGGTGGACGGGGGTGAGGGACGGGGGTGAGGGACGGGGGATGGTGGACGGGGGGTGAGGATGGGGGATGGTGGACGGGGATGGTGGACGGGGTGAGGGACGGGGGTGAGGGACGGGGGATGGTGGACGGGGGATGGTGGACGGGGTGAGGACGGGGGATGGTGGACGGGGATGGTGGACGGGGTGAGGGACGGGGGTGAGGGACGGGGGATGGTGGACGGGGGATGGTGGACGGGGGATGGTGGGTGGGGAATGGTGGACGGGGGATGGTGGGTGGGGAATGGTGGACGAGGGATGGTGGACGGGGTGAGGGACGGGGGATGGTGGATGGGGGTGAGGAACGGGGTATGGTGGACGGGGGATGGTGGACGAGGGATGGTGGACGGGGGTGATGGTGTACGGGGGTGAGGGACGGGGGATGGTGGACGGGGGTGAGGGACGGGGGATGGTGGACGGGGGTGAGGGACGGGGGTGAGGGCGGGGGTGAGGGACAGGGGATGGTGGACAGGGGTGAGGGACGGGGGTGAGGGACGGGGGATGGTGGATGGGGGATGGTGGATGGGGATGGTGGATGGGGGTGAGGGATGGGGGTGAGGATGGGGGATGGTGGACGGGTGTGAGGGGGGGTGAGGGACGGTGGATGGTGGACGGGGTGAGGGACGGGGGATGGTGGACGGGGTGAGGTGTGGATGGTGGACGGGGGTGATGGACGGTGGATGGTGGACGGGGGATGGTGGACGGGGGTGAGGGACGGGGGATGGTGGACGGGGTTGAGGGACGGTGGATGGTGGACGGGGGTGAGGGACGGTGGATGGTGGACGGGGGATGATGGACGGTGGATGGTGGACGGGGGATGGTGGACGGGGGTGAGGACGGGGATGGTGGACGGGGTTGAGGGACGGTGGATGGTGGACGGGGGTGAGGGACGGTGGATGGTGGACGGGGGTGAGGGACGGGGGTGAGGAACGGGTGGGAGTGGGATCCTTACAGAAAAACCACATGATTTCACATGGAACACTTCACATGTTTAGTTTCATGTTATCAATCAATCAATCACATTTATTTATAAAGCCCTTCTTACATCAGCTTATGTCACAAAGTGCTGTACAGAAATACAGGCAAAAATCCCAAACAGCAAGCAATGCAGGTGTAGAAGCATGGTGGCTAGGAAAAACTCCTTAGAAAGGCCAGAACATAGAAAGAAACCTAGAGAGGAGCCAGGCTATGAGGGGTGGCCAGTCATCTTCTGGCTCTGCCGGGTGGAGATTATAACAGAAGGTGCAACAGGGGTGAGGGACCTCAGGAGTAAATGTCAGTTGGCTTTTCATAACCGATCATTCAGAGTATCTCTACCGCTCCTGTTGTCTCTAGAGAGTTGAAAACAGCAGGTCTGGGACAGGTAGCACGTCCGATGAACAGCTCAGGGTTCCATAGCCGCAGGCAGAACAGTTGAAACTGGAGCAGCAGCACGGCCAAATGGACTGGGGACAGCAAGGAGTCATCAGGCCAGGTAGTCCTGAGGCATGGTCCTAGGGCTCAGATCCTTAGAGAGAGAAAGAAAGAAAGAGAGAGATAGAGAAAAACAGAGAGAGAATTAGAGAGAGCATACTTAAATTCACACAGGACACCGGATAAGACAGGAGAAATACTCCAGATATAACAGACTGACCCTCGCCCTCCGACACATAAACTACTGCAGCATAAATACTGGAGGCATGTTATCACATGTTGCTTTACATGTTGTCACATGCTATCACATTAACTCCACATAAGATCATATGTGTTCACATGTGAAATTCATGTGTTTTTTCCACAAGGGGAAGCAGGTTAACGCTTTACACAATTCAGATTCAACTGCCGTCCATCTGAAACCTGCTCATGCCACCTTCTTGACATTATCTACAGTGTGTGTGTGTGTGTGTGTGTGTGTGTGTGTGTGTGTGTGTGTGTGTGTGTGTGTGTGTGTGTGTGTGTGTGTGTGTGTGTGTGTGTGTGTGTGTGTGTGTGTGTGTGTGTGTGTGTGTGTGTGTGTGTGTGTGTGCGCCAATGGACAGGACAGGATGGGGGTTTGGTGACTAATTCTGTCCAGAAATAAACAGCTACTATATTTAGATAAACAGGAGTCAGAGGTCAGGTGAGCCCATACGCGAGCTGACTGCTTGGCTCTTTATCTGAATCTGGGCTTTAGGGTATCCTTGGCTGCTGGTGAAGTCAGGTTTCAGTTTGTCATTCAGGTTTTCACATTTGAATTTCATCCAAAGGTACACTCTGTCATTTCTAAAATCTGAAATCTGCATTCAAAACAACATGCCAGAAGAGACAATATAGCCAAATGAAGAGATAATAAAACCACAGGTACAGGTAAAATCATAGATACAGGTAAAACCACAGGTACAGGTAAAACCACAGGTACAGGTAAAACCACAGGTACAGGTAAAACCACAGGTACAGGTAAAACTACAGGTACTGTACAGCACAAGCTCTTTCAACTTACCATTACTTGACATGCATTGAGCACCGTCACATTGGTTTGCTTGTAAACACCCCAACATCGCTCTCTCTTTTTCTCCCACTTAGTCAATAGCAGCAGGCTCTGATTGGATCAATGTGTTTGTTGCCGTCTGATTAGCTTGCTAAGTAGAGTGAAGGTAAGGCTGGGGTGAATGGTGGTGTGGAGTAATGACTGGCCAGGATGTTGGATTAGTAACTAAATTTACAGCATTAGTTACAGGTTCTGTTCTCAGTGTATTTGGAATCTATGATCAGGCCACAAGTGATTTGGTTTTGGGTACAGTGTGTACAAAGATGTATTAGATAGTATGGTTTTGGGTACAGTATGTACAAAGCTGTATCAGATAGTATGGTTTTGGGTACAGTATGTACAAAGCTGTATCAGCTAGTATGGTTTTGGGTACAGTATGTACAAAGCTGTATCAGATAGTATGGTTTTGGGTACAGTATGTACAAAGATGTATTAGATAGTATGGTTTTGGGTACAGTGTGTACAAAGATGTATTAGATAGTATGGTTTTGGGTACAGTATGTACAAAGCTGTATCAGATAGTATGGTTTTGGGTACAGTATGTACAAAGCTGTATCAGCTAGTATGGTTTTGGGTACAGTATGTACAAAGCTGTATCAGATAGTATGGTTTTGGGTACAGTATGTACAAAGATGTATTAGATAGTATGGTTTTGGGTACAGTGTGTACAAAGATGTATTAGATAGTATGGTTTTGGGTACAGTATGTACAAAGCTGTATCAGATAGTATGGTTTTGGGTACAGTATGTACAAAGCTGTATCAGCTAGTATGGTTTTGGGTACAGTATGTACAAAGCTGTATCAGATAGTATGGGTATAGTATGTACAAAGCTGTATCAGCGAGTATGGTTTTGGGTACAGTATGTACAAAGCTGTATCAGATAGTATGGGTTTGGGTATAGTATGTACAAAGCTGTATCAGATAGTGTGGTTTTGGGTATAGTATGTACAAAGCTGTATCAGATAGTGTGGTTTTGGGTATAGTATGTACAAAGCTGTATCAGATAGTATGGTTTTGGGTATAGTATGTACAAAGCTGTATCAGATAGTATGGAACATGTTGAGTAATGAGCCTCTGACACTAAGTGAATCTGCTATCTCTCTCTCTCTCTCTCTCTCTCTCTCTCTCTCTCTCTCTCTCTCTCTCTCTCTCTCTCTCTCTCTCTCTCTCTCTCTCTCTCTCGCTCTCTCGCTCTCTCTCGCTCTCTCTCTCGCTCTCTGTGTCTGCCTGCCTTGCTGGTGAAAAGGAGCCAGTCTGCGGTGTCCTGTTTCAGGCATGCACGCTTTGCTGAGATGCTAATCTTTTCCTGGAATAGATTCAGATCTGAGTCAAAGGGCAGGAAGACTGATGTGAGATATGGTGTAATGTAGGAGCTGGGAGAGAGTGGGAGTTGCCTCCCCCTCTCTGGCTAGGTTGAAAATATACAGGTTAAGACAATGTAATAATTCCATGCCGTTGGGTTAGAAAATAAACACATTCATTGGATCAGCACCGTAGCTATGAGATTTATTTCGTAATTAAAGGTAGCCACGGGATCCTGCGATTGGGAACGCTGGAACCAAGGAGCAGCATTTCCAGCCAGAGGAGAAATACAGATATTCTGTGGGCCCTGAATGATCGCTTTGTTCATGCTGGTGAGTGGAAGACATCATTTGATCTCCCATTGACAGAGCTTCCCCATTCAGCAGTATTGCACATACTTACTTATTTTAGGGAGCCATCAGAGAGGGCCAATTCACTCAATTGTTTTTCAAATGTCTGTCTATGGCTACCGGACAGAGTGCTGGGTGGGCTGGGTGGAGAGACTGCGTGGGGGGCCAGAGGCTCAGAGGAGTTGAGGAATCTGAGGTATGGGTGACACATGGGTAAGGAGGACAGGATGACAGAACCTCCTCTGTTGGGCCCATCAATGGCTCCTTCTCTGGTTTTGGTTCCTCTCAACCTGTAAAGGCGAAGGGGCTGCTGCACTGTTTTATTCTCTCTGTCCCTTTCTCACTCACACTCGCTCCCTATTTCTCTCTCTCTCTCACTCCTTTCTTCCTTCCCTCCCTCTCCCTCTAAAGCGGAAAGCTTCATGGATAGATTATGTTACACACAGCCTATTGTCCTGTGGAACAAAAAGAAAGCTGATTCAGCTTTTGTGGAAATGCTAGGTGGAACCTGTACAGTCCAATTTTGATTTGCTTAATTGCACCTCACTGCTCTTGGGCACTTTCCATAATCAAAGGAAAGCTATTATCCCTTTCTGCCCATTTCTTGCTGTAGTTTCCATGGCACCATATGTTCAGAAAATGGTTCTCATCACCAATGTAGTGACTCCATGACACCACACTCCATGACACCACACTCAGCTAAGGCTACTGTACAGGGCCAATTGCTACAGTATAGAATTACATTATTTTGAGGGTCTTTTATTTACCTCTTCTCTTTCACTGTAAAAAGGACACCAATGAGCTT